>NC_082707.1:69871369-70178155 GCF_030144855.1 Hypanus sabinus | reverse complement strand
GTGTGGATGGAGGAGTGATCAGACTTCCCAGGTGTGGATGGAGGAGAGATCAGACTTCCAAGGAGTGGATGGAGGAGTGAACACACTTCCCAGGTGTGAATGGAGGATTGTTCAGACTCGAAGTTGTGAATCGAGGGGTGATCAGACTTCCCAGGTGGGACATGGAGGAGTGAACAGTCTTCCCAGGTGTGGATGGAGGAGTAATCAGACTTCCCAGGTTTGGAGGGAGGAGTGATGAGACTTCACAGGTGTGGATGGAGGAGTGATCAGACTTCCCAGGTTTGCAGGGAGGACTGATCAGACTTCCAAGGAGTGGATGGAGGAGTGATCAGACTTCCCATTTGTGGATGGAGGAGTGAACAGACTTCCCAGGTGTGAATGGAGGAGTGTTCAGACTCAAAGTTGTGAATGGAAGGGTGATCAGACTTCCCAGGTGGGACATGGAGGAGTGATCAGTCTTCCCAGGTGTGGATGGAGGAGTAATCAGACTTCCCAGGTTTGGAGGGAGGAGTGATCAGACTTCCCTGGTGGGACATGGAGGAGTGATCAGACTTCCCAAGTGTGGATGGAGGAGTGATCAGACTTCCCAGGTGTGGATGGAGGAGTGATCAGACTCAAAGTTGTGAATGGAGGGGTGATCAGACTTCCCAGCTGGGTCATGGAGGAGTGATCAGTCTTCCCAGGTGTGGATGGAGGAGTGATCAGTCTTCCCAGGTGTGGATGGGGGAGTGATCAGACTTCCCAGGTTTGGAGGGAGGAGTGATCAGACTTCCCATGTGTGGATGCAGGAGTGATCAGACTTCCCAGATGTGGATGGAGGAGTGATCAGACTTCCCAAGTAGTGGATTGAAGAATGATCATACTTCCCAGGTGTGGATGGAGGAGGGATCAGACTTTCCAGGTGGGACATGGAGGAGCGATTAGACTTCCCAGGTGTGGATGGAGGAGTGATCTGTCTTCCCAGGTGTCGATGGAGGAGTGAACATACTTCCCAAGTGTGGAAAGAGGAATGATTAGACTTCCCAGGTGTTGGATGTAGGAGTGATCAAACTTCACAGGTGTGGATGGAGGAGTGTTCAGACTCAAAGTTGTGAATGGAGGGGTGATCAGACTTCCCAGGTGGGACATGGAGGAGTGATCAGTCTTCCCAGGTGTGGATGGAGGAGTAATCAGACTTCCCAGGTTTGGAGGGAGGAGTGATGAGACTTCACAGGTGTGGATGGAGGAGTGATCAGACTTCCCAGGTTTGGAGGGAGGACTGATCAGACTTCCCAAGTCGTGTATGGAGGAGAGATCTGACTTCCCATGTGCGGATGTAGGAGTGATCAGACTTCCCAGGTGTGGATGGATGAGTGATCAGACTTCCCACGTGGTGGATGGAGGAGTGATCAGACTTCCCAGGTTTGCAGGGAGGACTGATCAGACTTCCAAGGAGTGGATGGAGGAGTGATCAGACTTCCCATTTGTGGATGGAGGAGTGAACAGACTTCCCAGGTGTGAATGGAGGAGTGTTCAGACTCAAAGTTGTGAATGGAAGGGTGATCAGACTTCCCAGGTGGGACATGGAGGAGTGATCAGTCTTCCCAGGTGTGGATGGAGGAGTAATCAGACTTCCCAGGTTTGGAGGGAGGAGTGATCAGACTTCCCTGGTGGGACATGGAGGAGTGATCAGACTTCCCAAGTGTGGATGGAGGAGTGATCAGACTTCCCAGGTGTGGATGGAGGAGTGATCAGACTCAAAGTTGTGAATGGAGGGGTGATCAGACTTCCCAGCTGGGTCATGGAGGAGTGATCAGTCTTCCCAGGTGTGGATGGAGGAGTGATCAGACTTCCAAGGTTTGGAGGGAGGAGTGATCAGACGTCCCAAGTAGTGCATGGAGGATTGATCAGTCTTCCCAGGTGTGGATGGAGGAGTAATCTGACGTCCCAGGTTTGGAGGGAGGAGTGATGAGACCACAGGTGTGGAAGGAGGAGAGATCAGAACTCCCAGGTGTGGATGGAGGAGTGATCAGACTTCCCAGGTGTGGAGGGAGGAGTGATCAGACTTCTCAAGTGTGGATGGAGGAGTGATCAGACTTCCCAAGTTTGGAGAGAGGAGTGATCATACTTCCCAAGTAGTATATGGAGGAGAGATCTGACTTCCCAGGTGCGGATGGAGGAGTAATCAGACTTTCCAGGTGTGGATGGAGCAGTGGTCAGACTTCCCAAGTGTGGATGGAGGAGTCAACCGACTTCCCTCGTGTAGATGGAGGGGTGATCAGACTTCCCAGGTGTGCATGGAGGAGTGATCAGACATCCCAGGTTTGGAGGGAGGAGTGATCAGACTTCCCAGGTTTGCAGGGAGGAGTGATCAGACTAACCAGGTTTGCATGCAGGAGAGATCTGAATTCCCAGGTGCGGATGGAGGAGTGATCAGACTTCCCAGGTGTGGATGGAGGAGTGATCAGACTTCCCAGGTGATGGATGGATGAGTGATCAGTCTTCCCAGGTGTGGATGGAGGAGTGATCAGACTTCCTAGGTTTTGAGGGAGGAGGGATCAGACTTCCCAGGTGTGGATGGAGCAGTGATCAGACGTCCCTGGTGTGGATGGAGGAGTGATCAGTCTTCCCAAGTGTGGATGGAGGAGTCAACCAACTTCCCATGTGTGGATGGAGGAGTCAACCAACTTCCCATGTGTGGATGGAGGAGTGATCAGACTAACCAGGTTTGCATGCTGGACTGATCAGACTTCCCAGGTGTGAATGGAGGACTGATCAGACTTCCCAGGTGTGTATGGAGGAATGATCAGACTTCCCAGGTGTGGATGGAGGAATGATCAGACTTCCCAAGTAGTGCATGGAGGAGAGATCAGACTTCCCAGGTGTGGATGGAGGAGTGATCAGACTTCCCAAGTAGTGCATGGAGGAGAGATCAGACTTCCCAGGTGTGAATGGAGGAGTGATCAGACTTCCCAGGTTTGGATGGAGTATCAATCAGACTTCCCAGGTGTGGAGGTAGGATTGATCAGACTTGCTAGGTTTGGAAGGAGGAGGGATCAGACTTCTCAGGTGTGGATGGAGGAGAGATCAGACTTCCTGGGTTTGGATGGAGCAGGGACCAGACTTCCCAGGTGTGGATGGAGGAGTGATCAGACTTCCTAGGTTTGGAGGGAGGAGGGATCAGCCTTCCCAGGTGTGGATGTAGGAGTGATCAGACGTCCCAGGTGTGGATGGAGGAGTGATCAGTCTTCCCAAGTGTGGATGGAGGTCAACCGACTTCCCATGTGTGGATGGAGGAGTGAAAAGACTAACCTGGTTTGCATGCAGGACTGATCAGACTTCCCAGGTGTAAATGGAGGAATGATCACACTTCCCAGGTGTGGATGGAGGAGTGATCAGACTTCCCAGGTTTGGAGGGAGGAGTGATCAGTCTTCCCAAGTGTGAATGGAGGAGTGATCAGTCTTCCCAAGTGTGGATGGAGGAGTGATCAGACTTCCCAAGTGTGGATGGAGGAGTGATCAGACTAACCAAGTTTGCATGCAGGACTGATCAGAATTCCCAGGTGTGGATGGAGGAATGATCAGACTTCCCAGGTGTGGATGGAGGAGTGATCAGACTTCCCAAGTGTGGATGGAGGAGTGATCAGACTTCCCAGGTGTGGACGGAGAAGTGTTCAATCTTACCAGTTGGTGGATGGAGGAGTGATCAGAGTTCTCAGGTTTGGAGGGAGGAGTGATCAGACTTCCCAAGTAGTGCATGGAGGAGAGATCAGACTTCCCAGGTGTGGATGGAGGAGTGATCGGACTTCCCAGGTATGGATGGAGGAGTGATCCGACTTCCCATGTGTGGATGGAGGAGTGATCAGACTTCCCAGGTTTGGAGGGAGGGGTGGTCAGACTTCCCAGTTGTGGATGGAGGAGTGCACAGACTTCACAGGTGTGAATGGAGGAGTGATCAGACTCAAAGTTGTGAATGGAGGGGTGATCAGACTTCCCAGGTGATGGATGGAGAACTGATCAGACTTCCCAGGTGTGGATGGAGGAGTGATCAGACTTCCCATGTGTGGATGGAGGAGTGATCAGACATACCAGGTACGACATGGAGGAGTGATCAGACTTCCCAGGTGCAGATGGAGGAGTGATGAGTCTTCCCAGATGTGGATGGAGGAGTGATCAGACTTCCCAAGTAGTGGATTGAGGAATGATCATACTTCCCAAGTAGTGGATGGAGGAGTGATCAGAATTCCCAGGTGTGGATGGTGGAGGGATCAGACTTTCCAGGTGGGACATGGAGGAGCGATTAGACTTCCCAGGTGTTGGATGGAGGAGAGATCAGTCTTCACAGGTGTGGATGGAGGAGTGATCAAACTTCACAGGTGTGGATGGAGGAGTGATCAGACTTCCCAGGTGTGGATGGAGGAGAGATGAGACTTCCAAGGAGTGGATGGAGGAGTGAACACACTTCCCAGGTGTGAATGGAGGATTGTTCAGACTCGAAGTTGTGAATCGAGGGGTGATCAGACTTCCCAGGTGGGTCATGGAGGAGTGAACAGACTTCCCAAGTGTGGAAAGAGGAATGATTAGACTTCCCAGGTGTTGGATGGAGGAGTGATCAAACTTCACAGGTGTGGATGGAGGAGTGATCAGACTTCCAAGGAGTGGATGGAGGAGTGATCAGACTTCCCATTGGTGGATGGAGGAGTGAACAGACTTCCCAGGTGTGAATGGAGGAGTGTTCAGACTCAACGTTGTGAATGGAGGGGTGATCAGACTTCCCAGCTGGGTCATGGAGGAGTGATCAGTCTTCCCAGGTGTGGATGGAGGAGTGATCAGTCTTCCCAGGTGTGGATGGGGGAGTGATCAGACTTCCCAGGTTTGGAGGGAGGAGTGATCAGAATTCCCAGGTGCTGGATGGAGAAGTGATCAGACTTCCCAGGTGTGGATGGAGGAGTGATCAGACTTCCCATGTGTGGATGGAGGAGTGATCAGACTTCCCAAATGTGGATGGAGGAGTGATCAGACTTCCCAAGTAGTGGATTGAAGAATGATCATACTTCCCAAGTAGTGGATGGAGGATTGATCAGAATTCCCAGGTGTGGATGGAGGAGGGATCAGACTTTCCAGGTGGGACATGGAGGAGCGATTAGACTTCCCAGGTGTGGATGGAGGAGTGATATGTCTTCCTAGGTGTGGATGGAGGAGTGATCAGACTCAACGTTGTTAATGCAGGGGTGATGAGACTTCCCAGCTGGGTCATGGAGGAGTGATCAGTCTTCCCTGGTGTGGATGGAGGAGTGATCAGTCTTCCCAGGTGTGGATGGGGGAGTGATCAGACTTCCCAGGTTTGGAGGGAGGAGTGATCAGACTTCCCAGGTGCTGGATGGAGAAGTGATCAGACTTCCCAGGTGTGGATGGAGGAGTGATCAGACTTCCCATGTGTGGATGGAGGAGTAATCAGACTTCCCAGATGTGGATGGAGGAGTGATCAGACTTCCCAAGTAGTGGATTGAAGAATGATCATACTTCCCAAGTAGTGGATGGAGGATTGATCAGAATTCCCAGGTGTGGATGGAGGAGGGATCAGACCTTCCAGGTGGGACATGGAGGAGCGATTAGACTTCCCAGGTGTGGATGGAGGAGTGATATGTCTTCCCAGGTGTCGATGGAGGAGTGAACAGACTTCCCAAGTGTGGAAAGAGGAATGATTAGACTTCCCAGGTGTTGGATGTAGGAGTGATCAAACTTCACAGGTGTGGATGGAGGAGTGATCAGACTTCCAAGGAGTGGATGGAGGAGTGATCAGACTTCCCATTTGTGGACGGAGGAGTGAACAGACTTCCCAGGTGTGAATGGAGGAGTGTTCAGACTCAACGTTGTGAATGGAGGGGTGATCAGACTTCCCAGGTGGGACATGGAGGAGTGATCAGTCTTCCCAGGTGTGGATGGAGGAGTAATCAGACTTCCCAGGTTTGGAGGGAGGAGTGATGAGACTTCACAGGTGTGGATGGAGGAGTGATCAGACTTCCCAGGTGTGGAGGGAGGAGTGATCAGACTTCCCAAGTGTGGATGGAGGAGTGATCAGACTTCCCAGGTGTGGATGGAGGAGTGATCAGTCTTCCCAGCTGGTGGATGGAGGAGAGATCAGTCTTCCCAGGTGTGGATGGAGGAGTGATCAAACTTCCCAGGTTTGGAGGGAGGACTGATCAGACTTCCCAAGTCGTGTATGGAGGAGAGATCTGACTTCCCAGGTGCGGATGGAGGAGTGATCAGACTTCCCAGGTGTGGATGGAGCAGTTGTCAGACTTCCCAAGTGTGGATGGAGGAGTCAACCGACTTCCCAGGTGTGGTTGGAGGAGTAATCAGAATTCCCAGGTTTGGAGGGAGGAGTGATCAGACTTCCCTGGTGGGACATGGAGGAGTGATCAGACTTCCCAAGTGTGGATGGAGGAGTGATCAGACTTCCCAGGTGTGGATGGAGGAGTGATCAGACTCAACGTTGTGAATGCAGGGGTGATCAGACTTCCCAGCTGGGTCATGGAGGAGTGATCAGTCTTCCCAGGTGTGGATGGAGGAGTTTTCAGTCTTCCCAGGTGTGGATGGGGGAGTGATCAGACTTCCCAGGTTTGGAGGGAGGAGTGATCAGAATTCCCAGGTGCTGGATGGAGAAGTGATCAGACTTCCTTGGTGTGGATGGAGGAGTGATCAGACTTCCCATGTGTGGATGGAGGAGTGATCAGACTTCCCAAATGTGGATGGAGGAGTGATCAGACTTCCCAAGTAGTGGATTGAAGAATGATCATACTTCCCAAGTAGTGGATGGAGGATTGATCAGAATTCCCAGGTGTGGATGGAGGAGGGATCAGACTTTCCAGGTGGGACATGGAGGAGCGATTAGACTTCCCAGGTGTGGATGGAGGAGTGATATGTCTTCCCAGGTGTGGATGGAGGAGTGATCAGACTCAACGTTGTGAATGCAGGTGTGATCAGACTTCCCAGCTGGGTCATGGAGGAGTGATCAGTCTTCCCTGGTGTGGATGGAGGAGTGATCAGTCTTCCCAGGTGTGGATGGGGGAGTGATCAGACTTCCCAGGTTTGGAGGGAGGAGTGATCAGACTTCCCAGGTGCTAGATGGAGAAGTGATCAGACTTCCCAGGTGTGGATGGAGGAGTGATCAGACTTCCCATGTGTGGATGGAGGAGTGATCAGACTTCCCAGATGTGGATGGAGGAGTGATCAGACTTCCCAAGTAGTGGATTGCAGAATGATCATACTTCCCATGTGCGGATGTAGGAGTGATCAGACTTCCCAGGTGTGGATGGATGAGTGATCAGACTTCCCACGTGGTGGATGGAGGAGTGATCAGACTTCCCAGGTTTGCAGGGAGGACTGATCAGACTTCCAAGGAGTGGATGGAGGAGTGATCAGACTTCCCATTTGTGGATGGAGGAGTGAACAGACTTCCCAGGTGTGAATGGAGGAGTGTTCAGACTCAAAGTTGTGAATGGAAGGGTGATCAGACTTCCCAGGTGGGACATGGAGGAGTGATCAGTCTTCCCAGGTGTGGATGGAGGAGTAATCAGACTTCCCAGGTTTGGAGGGAGGAGTGATCAGACTTCCCTGGTGGGACATGGAGGAGTGATCAGACTTCCCAAGTGTGGATGGAGGAGTGATCAGACTTCCCAGGTGTGGATGGAGGAGTGATCAGACTCAAAGTTGTGAATGGAGGGGTGATCAGACTTCCCAGCTGGGTCATGGAGGAGTGATCAGTCTTCCCAGGTGTGGATGGAGGAGTGATCAGACTTCCAAGGTTTGGAGGGAGGAGTGATCAGACGTCCCAAGTAGTGCATGGAGGATTGATCAGTCTTCCCAGGTGTGGATGGAGGAGTAATCTGACGTCCCAGGTTTGGAGGGAGGAGTGATGAGACCACAGGTGTGGAAGGAGGAGAGATCAGAACTCCCAGGTGTGGATGGAGGAGTGATCAGACTTCCCAGGTGTGGAGGGAGGAGTGATCAGACTTCTCAAGTGTGGATGGAGGAGTGATCAGACTTCCCAAGTTTGGAGAGAGGAGTGATCATACTTCCCAAGTAGTATATGGAGGAGAGATCTGACTTCCCAGGTGCGGATGGAGGAGTAATCAGACTTTCCAGGTGTGGATGGAGCAGTGGTCAGACTTCCCAAGTGTGGATGGAGGAGTCAACCGACTTCCCTCGTGTAGATGGAGGGGTGATCAGACTTCCCAGGTGTGCATGGAGGAGTGATCAGACATCCCAGGTTTGGAGGGAGGAGTGATCAGACTTCCCAGGTTTGCAGGGAGGAGTGATCAGACTAACCAGGTTTGCATGCAGGAGAGATCTGAATTCCCAGGTGCGGATGGAGGAGTGATCAGACTTCCCAGGTGTGGATGGAGGAGTGATCAGACTTCCCAGGTGATGGATGGATGAGTGATCAGTCTTCCCAGGTGTGGATGGAGGAGTGATCAGACTTCCTAGGTTTTGAGGGAGGAGGGATCAGACTTCCCAGGTGTGGATGGAGCAGTGATCAGACGTCCCTGGTGTGGATGGAGGAGTGATCAGTCTTCCCAAGTGTGGATGGAGGAGTCAACCAACTTCCCATGTGTGGATGGAGGAGTCAACCAACTTCCCATGTGTGGATGGAGGAGTGATCAGACTAACCAGGTTTGCATGCTGGACTGATCAGACTTCCCAGGTGTGAATGGAGGACTGATCAGACTTCCCAGGTGTGTATGGAGGAATGATCAGACTTCCCAGGTGTGGATGGAGGAATGATCAGACTTCCCAAGTAGTGCATGGAGGAGAGATCAGACTTCCCAGGTGTGGATGGAGGAGTGATCAGACTTCCCAAGTAGTGCATGGAGGAGAGATCAGACTTCCCAGGTGTGAATGGAGGAGTGATCAGACTTCCCAGGTTTGGATGGAGTATCAATCAGACTTCCCAGGTGTGGAGGTAGGATTGATCAGACTTGCTAGGTTTGGAAGGAGGAGGGATCAGACTTCCCAGGTGTGGATGGAGGAGAGATCAGACTTCCTGGGTTTGGATGGAGCAGGGACCAGACTTCCCAGGTGTGGATGGAGGAGTGATCAGACTTCCTAGGTTTGGAGGGAGGAGGGATCAGCCTTCCCAGGTGTGGATGTAGGAGTGATCAGACGTCCCAGGTGTGGATGGAGGAGTGATCAGTCTTCCCAAGTGTGGATGGAGGTCAACCGACTTCCCATGTGTGGATGGAGGAGTGAAAAGACTAACCTGGTTTGCATGCAGGACTGATCAGACTTCCCAGGTGTAAATGGAGGAATGATCACACTTCCCAGGTGTGGATGGAGGAGTGATCAGACTTCCCAGGTTTGGAGGGAGGAGTGATCAGTCTTCCCAAGTGTGAATGGAGGAGTGATCAGTCTTCCCAAGTGTGGATGGAGGAGTGATCAGACTTCCCAAGTGTGGATGGAGGAGTGATCAGACTAACCAAGTTTGCATGCAGGACTGATCAGAATTCCCAGGTGTGGATGGAGGAATGATCAGACTTCCCAGGTGTGGATGGAGGAGTGATCAGACTTCCCAAGTGTGGATGGAGGAGTGATCAGACTTCCCAGGTGTGGACGGAGAAGTGTTCAATCTTACCAGTTGGTGGATGGAGGAGTGATCAGAGTTCTCAGGTTTGGAGGGAGGAGTGATCAGACTTCCCAAGTAGTGCATGGAGGAGAGATCAGACTTCCCAGGTGTGGATGGAGGAGTGATCGGACTTCCCAGGTATGGATGGAGGAGTGATCCGACTTCCCATGTGTGGATGGAGGAGTGATCAGACTTCCCAGGTTTGGAGGGAGGGGTGGTCAGACTTCCCAGTTGTGGATGGAGGAGTGCACAGACTTCACAGGTGTGAATGGAGGAGTGATCAGACTCAAAGTTGTGAATGGAGGGGTGATCAGACTTCCCAGGTGATGGATGGAGAACTGATCAGACTTCCCAGGTGTGGATGGAGGAGTGATCAGACTTCCCATGTGTGGATGGAGGAGTGATCAGACATACCAGGTACGACATGGAGGAGTGATCAGACTTCCCAGGTGCAGATGGAGGAGTGATGAGTCTTCCCAGATGTGGATGGAGGAGTGATCAGACTTCCCAAGTAGTGGATTGAGGAATGATCATACTTCCCAAGTAGTGGATGGAGGAGTGATCAGAATTCCCAGGTGTGGATGGTGGAGGGATCAGACTTTCCAGGTGGGACATGGAGGAGCGATTAGACTTCCCAGGTGTTGGATGGAGGAGAGATCAGTCTTCACAGGTGTGGATGGAGGAGTGATCAAACTTCACAGGTGTGGATGGAGGAGTGATCAGACTTCCCAGGTGTGGATGGAGGAGAGATCAGACTTCCAAGGAGTGGATGGAGGAGTGAACACACTTCCCAGGTGTGAATGGAGGATTGTTCAGACTCGAAGTTGTGAATCGAGGGGTGATCAGACTTCCCAGGTGGGTCATGGAGGAGTGAACAGACTTCCCAAGTGTGGAAAGAGGAATGATTAGACTTCCCAGGTGTTGGATGGAGGAGTGATCAAACTTCACAGGTGTGGATGGAGGAGTGATCAGACTTCCAAGGAGTGGATGGAGGAGTGATCAGACTTCCCATTGGTGGATGGAGGAGTGAACAGACTTCCCAGGTGTGAATGGAGGAGTGTTCAGACTCAACGTTGTGAATGGAGGGGTGATCAGACTTCCCAGCTGGGTCATGGAGGAGTGATCAGTCTTCCCAGGTGTGGATGGAGGAGTGATCAGTCTTCCCAGGTGTGGATGGGGGAGTGATCAGACTTCCCAGGTTTGGAGGGAGGAGTGATCAGAATTCCCAGGTGCTGGATGGAGAAGTGATCAGACTTCCCAGGTGTGGATGGAGGAGTGATCAGACTTCCCATGTGTGGATGGAGGAGTGATCAGACTTCCCAAATGTGGATGGAGGAGTGATCAGACTTCCCAAGTAGTGGATTGAAGAATGATCATACTTCCCAAGTAGTGGATGGAGGATTGATCAGAATTCCCAGGTGTGGATGGAGGAGGGATCAGACTTTCCAGGTGGGACATGGAGGAGCGATTAGACTTCCCAGGTGTGGATGGAGGAGTGATATGTCTTCCTAGGTGTGGATGGAGGAGTGATCAGACTCAACGTTGTTAATGCAGGGGTGATCAGACTTCCCAGCTGGGTCATGGAGGAGTGATCAGTCTTCCCTGGTGTGGATGGAGGAGTGATCAGTCTTCCCAGGTGTGGATGGGGGAGTGATCAGACTTCCCAGGTTTGGAGGGAGGAGTGATCAGACTTCCCAGGTGCTGGATGGAGAAGTGATCAGACTTCCCAGGTGTGGATGGAGGAGTGATCAGACTTCCCATGTGTGGATGGAGGAGTAATCAGACTTCCCAGATGTGGATGGAGGAGTGATCAGACTTCCCAAGTAGTGGATTGAAGAATGATCATACTTCCCAAGTAGTGGATGGAGGATTGATCAGAATTCCCAGGTGTGGATGGAGGAGGGATCAGACCTTCCAGGTGGGACATGGAGGAGCGATTAGACTTCCCAGGTGTGGATGGAGGAGTGATATGTCTTCCCAGGTGTCGATGGAGGAGTGAACAGACTTCCCAAGTGTGGAAAGAGGAATGATTAGACTTCCCAGGTGTTGGATGTAGGAGTGATCAAACTTCACAGGTGTGGATGGAGGAGTGATCAGACTTCCAAGGAGTGGATGGAGGAGTGATCAGACTTCCCATTTGTGGACGGAGGAGTGAACAGACTTCCCAGGTGTGAATGGAGGAGTGTTCAGACTCAACGTTGTGAATGGAGGGGTGATCAGACTTCCCAGGTGGGACATGGAGGAGTGATCAGTCTTCCCAGGTGTGGATGGAGGAGTAATCAGACTTCCCAGGTTTGGAGGGAGGAGTGATGAGACTTCACAGGTGTGGATGGAGGAGTGATCAGACTTCCCAGGTGTGGAGGGAGGAGTGATCAGACTTCCCAAGTGTGGATGGAGGAGTGATCAGACTTCCCAGGTGTGGATGGAGGAGTGATCAGTCTTCCCAGCTGGTGGATGGAGGAGAGATCAGTCTTCCCAGGTGTGGATGGAGGAGTGATCAAACTTCCCAGGTTTGGAGGGAGGACTGATCAGACTTCCCAAGTCGTGTATGGAGGAGAGATCTGACTTCCCAGGTGCGGATGGAGGAGTGATCAGACTTCCCAGGTGTGGATGGAGCAGTTGTCAGACTTCCCAAGTGTGGATGGAGGAGTCAACCGACTTCCCAGGTGTGGTTGGAGGAGTAATCAGAATTCCCAGGTTTGGAGGGAGGAGTGATCAGACTTCCCTGGTGGGACATGGAGGAGTGATCAGACTTCCCAAGTGTGGATGGAGGAGTGATCAGACTTCCCAGGTGTGGATGGAGGAGTGATCAGACTCAACGTTGTGAATGCAGGGGTGATCAGACTTCCCAGCTGGGTCATGGAGGAGTGATCAGTCTTCCCAGGTGTGGATGGAGGAGTTTTCAGTCTTCCCAGGTGTGGATGGGGGAGTGATCAGACTTCCCAGGTTTGGAGGGAGGAGTGATCAGAATTCCCAGGTGCTGGATGGAGAAGTGATCAGACTTCCTTGGTGTGGATGGAGGAGTGATCAGACTTCCCATGTGTGGATGGAGGAGTGATCAGACTTCCCAAATGTGGATGGAGGAGTGATCAGACTTCCCAAGTAGTGGATTGAAGAATGATCATACTTCCCAAGTAGTGGATGGAGGATTGATCAGAATTCCCAGGTGTGGATGGAGGAGGGATCAGACTTTCCAGGTGGGACATGGAGGAGCGATTAGACTTCCCAGGTGTGGATGGAGGAGTGATATGTCTTCCCAGGTGTGGATGGAGGAGTGATCAGACTCAACGTTGTGAATGCAGGTGTGATCAGACTTCCCAGCTGGGTCATGGAGGAGTGATCAGTCTTCCCTGGTGTGGATGGAGGAGTGATCAGTCTTCCCAGGTGTGGATGGGGGAGTGATCAGACTTCCCAGGTTTGGAGGGAGGAGTGATCAGACTTCCCAGGTGCTAGATGGAGAAGTGATCAGACTTCCCAGGTGTGGATGGAGGAGTGATCAGACTTCCCATGTGTGGATGGAGGAGTGATCAGACTTCCCAGATGTGGATGGAGGAGTGATCAGACTTCCCAAGTAGTGGATTGCAGAATGATCATACTTCCCAAGTAGTGGATGGAGGATTGATCAGAATTCCCAGGTGTGGATGGAGGAGGGATCAGACTTTCCAGGTGGGACATGGAGGAGCGAATAGACTTCCCAGGTGTGGATGGAGGAGTGATATGTCTTCCCAGGTGTCGATGGAGGAGTGAACAGACTTCCCAAGTGTGGAAAGAGGAATGATTAGACTTCCCAGGTGTTGGATGTAGGAGTGATCAAACTTCACAGGTGTGGATGGAGGAGTGATCAGACTTCCAAGGAGTGGATGGAGGAGTGATCAGACTTCCCATTTGTGGACGGAGGAGTGAACAGACTTCCCAGGTGTGAATGGAGGAGTGTTCAGACTCAACGTTGTGAATGGAGGGGTGATCAGACTTCCCAGGTGGGACATGGAGGAGTGATCAGTCTTCCCAGGTGTGGATGGAGGAGTAATCAGACTTCCCTGGTTTGGAGGGAGGAGTGATGAGACTTCACAGGTGTGGATGGAGGAGTGATCAGACTTCCCAGGTGTGGAGGGAGGAGTGATCAGACTTCCCAAGTGTGGATGGAGGAGTGATCAGACTTCCCAGGTGTGGATGGAGGAGTGATCAGTCTTCCCAGCTGGTGGATGGAGGAGAGATCAGTCTTCCCAGGTGTGGATGGAGGAGTGATCAGACTTCCCAGGTTTGGAGGGAGGACTGATCAGACTTCCCAAGTCGTGTATGGAGGAGAGATCTGACTTCCCAGGTGCGGATGGAGGAGTGATCAGACTTCCCAGGTGTGGATGGAGCAGTTGTCAGACTTCCCAAGTGTGGATGGAGGAGTCAACCGACTTCCCAGGTGTGGTTGGAGGAGTGATCAGACTTCCCAGGTGTGGATGGATGAGTGATCAGACTTCCCACGTGGTGGATGGAGGAGTGATCAGACTTCCCAGGTGGTGGATGGAGGAGTGATCAGTCTTCCCAGGTGTGGATGGAGGAGTGATCAGACTTCATAGGTTTGGAGGGAGGAGGTATCAGACTTCCCAGGTGTGGATGGAGGAGTGATCAGACGTCCCAGGTTTGGATGGAGGAGTGAACAGTCGTCCCAAGTGTGGATGGAGGAGTCAACCGACATCCCATTTGTGGATGGAGGAGTGATCAGACTAACCAGGTTTGCATGCAGGACTGATCAGAATTCCCAGGTGTGGATGGAGGAATGATCAGACTTCCCAGGTGTGGATGGAGGAATGATCAGACTTCCCAGGTGTGGATGGACGAGTGTTCAGGCTTCCCAAGTGTGGATGGAGGAATGATCAGACTTCCCAGGTGTGGACGGAGGAGTGATCAGTCTTCCCAGTTGGTGGATGGAGGAGTGATCAGACTTCCTAGGTTTGGAGGGAGGAGTGATCAGACGTCCCAAGTAGTGCATGGAGGATTGATCAGTCTTCCCAGGTGTGGATGGAGGAGTAATCTGACGTCCCAGGTTTGGAGGGAGGAGTGATGAGACCACAGGTGTGGAAGGAGGAGAGATCAGAACTCCCAGGTGTGGATGGAGGAGTGATCAGACTTCCCAGGTGTGGAGGGAGGAGTGATCAGACTTCCCAAGTGTGGATGGAGGAGTAATCAGACTTCCCAGTTGTGGATGGAGGAGTGATCAGTCTTCCCAGCTGGTGGATGGAGGAGAGATCAGTCTTCCCAGGTGTGGATGGAGGAGTGATCAGACTTCCCAGGTGTGGAGGGAGGAGTGATCAGACTTCCCAAGTGTGGATGGAGGAGTGATCAGACTTCCCAGGTGTGGATGGAGGAGTGATCAGTCTTCCCAGCTGGTGGATGGAGGAGAGATCAGTCTTCCCAGGTGTGGATGGACGAGTGTTCAGGCTTCCCAAGTGTGGATGGAGGAATGATCAGACTTCCCAGGTGTGGATGGACGAGTGTTCAGGCTTCCCAGATGTGGATGGAGGAGTGATCAGACTTCCCAAGTAGTGGATTGAAGAATGATCATACTTCCCAAGTAGTGGATGGAGGATTGATCAGAATTCCCAGGTGTGGATGGAGGAGGGATCAGACTTTCCAGGTGGGACATGGAGGAGCGATTAGACTTCCCAGGTGTGGATGGAGGAGTGATATGTCTTCCCAGGTGTCGATGGAGGAGTGAACAGACTTCCCAAGTGTGGAAAGAGGAATGATTAGACTTCCCAGGTGTTGGATGTAGGAGTGATCAAACTTCACAGGTGTGGATGGAGGAGTGATCAGACTTTCAAGGAGTGGATGGAGGAGTGATCAGACTTCCCATTTGTGGACGGAGGAGTGAACAGACTTCCCAGGTGTGAATGGAGGAGTGTTCAGACTCAACGTTGTGAATGGAGGGGTGATCAGACTTCCCAGGTGGGACATGGAGGAGTGATCAGTCTTCCCAGGTGTGGATGGAGGAGTAATCAGACTTCCCAGGTTTGGAGGGAGGAGTGATGAGACTTCACAGGTGTGGATGGAGGAGTGATCAGACTTCCCAGGTGTGGAGGGAGGAGTGATCAGACTTCCCAAGTGTGGATGGAGGAGTGATCAGACTTCCCAGGTGTGGATGGAGGAGTGATCAGTCTTCCCAGCTGGTGGATGGAGGAGAGATCAGTCTTCCCAGGTGTGGATGGAGGAGTGATCAGACTTCCCAGGTTTGGAGGGAGGACTGATCAGACTTCCCTAGTCGTGTATGGAGGAGAGATCTGACTTCCCAGGTGCGGATGGAGGAGTGATCAGACTTCCCAGGTGTGGATGGAGCAGTTGTCAGACTTCCCAAGTGTGGATGGAGGAGTCAACAGACTTCCCAGGTGTTGGATGTAGGAGTGATCAAACTTCACAGGTGTGGATGGAGGAGTGATCAGACTTTCAAGGAGTGGATGGAGGAGTGATCAGACTTCCCATTTGTGGACGGAGGAGTGAACAGACTTCCCAGGTGTGAATGGAGGAGTGTTCAGACTCAACGTTGTGAATGGAGGGGTGATCAGACTTCCCAGGTGGGACATGGAGGAGTGATCAGTCTTCCCAGGTGTGGATGGAGGAGTAATCAGACTTCCCAGGTTTGGAGGGAGGAGTGATGAGACTTCACAGGTGTGGATGGAGGAGTGATCAGACTTCCCAGGTGTGGAGGGAGGAGTGATCAGACTTCCCAAGTGTGGATGGAGGAGTGATCAGACTTCCCAGGTGTGGATGGAGGAGTGATCAGTCTTCCCAGCTGGTGGATGGAGGAGAGATCAGTCTTCCCAGGTGTGGATGGAGGAGTGATCAGACTTCCCAGGTTTGGAGGGAGGACTGATCAGACTTCCCAAGTCGTGTATGGAGGAGAGATCTGACTTCCCAGGTGCGGATGGAGGAGTGATCAGACTTCCCAGGTGTGGATGGAGCAGTTGTCAGACTTCCCAAGTGTGGATGGAGGAGTCAACCGACTTCCCAGGTGTGGTTGGAGGAGTGATCAGACTTCCCAGGTGTGGATGGATGAGTGATCAGACTTCCCACGTGGTGGATGGAGGAGTGATCAGACTTCCCAGGTGGTGGATGGAGGAGTGATCAGTCTTCCCAGGTGTGGATGGAGGAGTGATCAGACTTCATAGGTTTGGAGGGAGGAGGTATCAGACTTCCCAGGTGTGGATGGAGGAGTGATCAGACGTCCCAGGTTTGGATGGAGGAGTGAACAGTCGTCCCAAGTGTGGATGGAGGAGTCAACCGACATCCCATTTGTGGATGGAGGAGTGATCAGACTAACCAGGTTTGCATGCAGGACTGATCAGAATTCCCAGGTGTGGATGGAGGAATGATCAGACTTCCCAGGTGTGGATGGAGGAATGATCAGACTTCCCAGGTGTGGATGGACGAGTGTTCAGGCTTCCCAAGTGTGGATGGAGGAATGATCAGACTTCCCAGGTGTGGACGGAGGAGTGATCAGTCTTCCCAGTTGGTGGATGGAGGAGTGATCAGACTTCCTAGGTTTGGAGGGAGGAGTGATCAGACGTCCCAAGTAGTGCATGGAGGATTGATCAGTCTTCCCAGGTGTGGATGGAGGAGTAATCTGACGTCCCAGGTTTGGAGGGAGGAGTGATGAGACCACAGGTGTGGAAGGAGGAGAGATCAGAACTCCCAGGTGTGGATGGAGGAGTGATCAGACTTCCCAGGTGTGGAGGGAGGAGTGATCAGACTTCCCAAGTGTGGATGGAGGAGTAATCAGACTTCCCAGTTGTGGATGGAGGAGTGATCAGTCTTCCCAGCTGGTGGATGGAGGAGAGATCAGTCTTCCCAGGTGTGGATGGAGGAGTGATCAGACTTCCCAGGTTTGGAGGGAGGAGTGATCAGACTTCCCAAGTAGTATATGGAGGGGAGATCTGACTTCCCAGGTGCGGATGGAGGAGTAATCAGACTTTCCAGGTGTGGTGGAGCAGTGGTCAGACTTCCCAAGTGTGGATGGAGGAGTCAACCGACTTCCCTGGTGTGGATGGAGGGGTGATCAGACTTCCCAGGTGTGGATGGAGGAGTGATCAGACATCCCAGGTTTGGAGGGAGGAGTGATCAGACTTCCCAGGTTTGGAGGGAGGAGTGATCAGTCTTCCCAAGTAGTGCATGCAGGAGAGATCTGACTTCCCAGGTGCGGATGTAGGAGTGATCAGTCTTCCCAGGTGTGGATGGAGGAGTGATCAGACTTCCCAGGTGATGAATGGATGAGTGATCAGACTTCCCATGTGGTGGATGGAGGAGTGATCAGACTTCCCAAGTCGTGCATGGAGGAGAGATCAGACTTCCCAGGTGTGGATGGAGGAGTGATCAGACTTCCCAGGTTTGGAGGGAGGATCAATCAGACTTCCCAGGTGTGGAGGTAGGATTGATCAGACTTGCTAGGTTTGGAAGGAGGAGGGATCAGACTTCCCAGGTGTGGATGGAGGAGTGATCAGACTTCCTGGGTTTGGATGGAACAGGGATCAGACTTCCCAGGTGTGGATGGAGGAGTGATCAGACTTCCTAGGATTGGAGGTAGGAGGGATCAGTCTTCCCAGGTGTTAATGGAGGAGTGATCAGATGTCCCAGGTGTGGATGGAGGAGTGATCAGTCTTCCCAGGTGTGGATGGAGGAGTGATCAGACTTCCTACGTTTGGAGGGAGGAGGGATCAGCCTTCCCAGCTGTGGATGTAGGAGTGATCAGACGTCCCAGGTGTGGATGGAGGAGTGATCAGTCTTCCCAAGTGTGGATGGAGGTCAACCGACTTCCCATGTGTGGATGGAGGGGTGATCAGACTAACCTGGTTTGCATGCAGGACTGATCAGACTTCCCAGGTGTGGATGGATGAGTGATCAGACTTCCCAGGTTTGGAGGGAGGAGTGATCAGTCTTCCCAAGTGTGAATGGAGGAGTGATCAGTCTTCCCAAGTGTGGATGGAGGAGTGATCAGACTTCCCAGGTGTGGACGGAGGAGTGTTCAGTCTTACCAGTTGGTGGATGGAGGAGTGATCAGACTTCTCAGGTTTGGAGGGAGGAGTGATCAGACTTCCCAAGTAGTGCATGGAGGAGAGATCAGACTTCCCAGGTGTGGATGGAGGAGTGATCGGACTTCCCAGGTATGGATGGAGGAGTGATCCGACTTCCCAGGTGTGGATGGAGGAGTGATCAGACTTCCCAGGTTTGGAGGGAGGAGGGATCAGACTTCCCAGTTGTGGATGGAGGAGTGCACAGACTTCACAGGTGTGAATGGAGGAGTGATCAGACTCAAAGTTGTGAATGGAGGGGTGATCAGACTTCCCAGGAGTGGAGGGAGGAGTGATCAGACTTCCCAAGTGTGGATGGAGGAATGATCAGACTTCCCAGGTGTGGATGGAGGAGTGATCAGTCTTCCCAGCTGGTGGATGGAGGAGAGATCAGTCTTCCCAGGTGTGGATGGAGGAGTGATCAGACTTCCCAGGTTTGGAGGGAGGACTGATCAGACTTCCCAAGTCGTGTATGGAGGAGAGATCTGACTTCCCAGGTGCGGATGGAGGAGTGATCAGACTTCCCAGGTGTGGATGGAGCAGTTGTCAGACTTCCCAAGTGTGGATGGAGGAGACAACCGACTTCCCAGGTGTGGTTGGAGGAGTGATCAGACTTCCCAGGTGTGGATGGATGAGTGATCAGACTTCCCACGTGGTGGATGGAGGAGTGATCAGACTTCCCAGGTGGTGGATGGAGGAGTGATCAGTCTTCCCAGGTGTGGATGGAGGAGTGATCAGACTTCATAGGTTTGGAGGGAGGAGTGATCAGACTTCCCAGGTGTGGATGGAGGAGTGATCAGACTAACCAGGTTTGCATGCAGGACTGATCAGAATTCCCAGGTGTGGATGGAGGAATGATCAGACTTCCCAGGTGTGGATGGTGGAATGATCAGACTTCCCAGGTGTGGATGGACGAGTGTTCAGGCTTCCCAAGAGTGGATGGAGGAGTGATCAGACTTCCCAGGTGTGGACGGAGGAGTGATCAGTCTTCCCAGTTGGTGGATGGAGGAGTGATCAGACTTCCTAGGTTTGGAGGGAGGAGTGATCAGACGTCCAAAGTAGTGCATGGAGGATTGATCAGTCTTCCCAGGTGTGGATGGAGGAGTAATCTGACGTCCCAGGTTTGGAGGGAGGAGTGATGAGACCACAGGTGTGGAAGGAGGAGAGATCAGAACTCCCAGGTGTGGATGGAGGAGTGATCAGACTTCCCAGGTGTGGAGGGAGGAGTGATCAGACTTCCCAAGTGTGGATGGAGGAGTAATCAGACTTTCCAAGTGTGGTGGAGCAGTGGTCAGACTTCCCAAGTGTGGATGGAGGAGTCAACCGACTTCCCTGGTGTGGATGGAGGGGTGATCAGACCTCCCAGGTGTGGATGGAGGAGTGATCAGACATCCCAGGTTTGGAGGGAGGAGTGATCAGACTTCCCAGGTTTGGAGGGAAGAGTGATCAGACTTCCCAAGTAGTGCCTGCAGGAGAGATCTGACTTCCCAGGTGCGGATGGAGGAGTGATCAGACTTCCCAGGTGTGGATGGAGGAGTGATCAGACTTCCCAGGTGATGGATGGATGAGTGATCAGACTTCCCATGTGGTGGATGGAGGAGTGATCAGACTTCCCAGGTGGTAGATGGAGGAGTGATCAGTCTTCCCAGGTGTGGATGGAGGAGTGATCAGAATTCCTAGGTTTGGAGGGAGGAGGGATCAGACTTCCAAGGTGTGGATGGAGGAGTGATCAGACGTCCCAGGTGTGGATGGAGGAGTGATCAGTCTTCCCAAGTGTGGATGGAGGAGTCAACCAACTTCCCATGTGTGGATGGAGGAGAGATCAGACTTCCCAGGTGTGGATGGAGGAGTGATCAGACTTCCCAAGTAGTGCATGGAGGAGAGATCAGACTTCCCAGGTGTGGATGGAGGAGTGATCAGACTTCCCAGGTTTGGAGGGAGGATCAATCAGACTTCCCAGGTGTGGAGGTAGGATTGATCAGACTTGCTAGGTTTGGAAGGAGGAGGGATCAGACTTCCCAGGTGTGGATGGAGGAGTGATCAGACTTCCTGGGTTTGGATGGAGCAGGGATCAGACTTCCCAGGTGTGGATGGAGGAGTGATCAGACTTCCTAGGATTGGAGGGAGGAGGGATAAGTCTTCCCAGGTGTTAATCGAGGAGTGATCAGTTGTCCCAGGTGTGGATGGAGGAGTGATCAGTCTTCCCAGGTGTGGATGGAGGAGTGATCAGACTTCCTAGGTTTGGAGGGAGGAGGGAGAAGACTAACCTGGTTTGCATGCAGGACTGATCAGACTTCCCAGGTGTGAATGGAGGAGTGATCAGTCTTCCCAAGTGTGAATGGAGGAGTGATCAGTCTTCCCAAGTGTGGATGGAGGAGTGATCAGACTTCCCAAGTGTGGATGGAGGAGTGATCAGACTAACCAAGGAGTGGATGGAGGAGTGAACAGTCGTCACAAGTGTGGATGGAGGAGTCAACCGACATCCCATGTGTGGATGGAGGAGTGATCAGACTAACCAAGTTTGCATGCAGGACTGATCAGAATTCCCAGGTGTGGATGGAGGAATGATCAGACTTCCCAGGTGTGGATGGAGGAGTGATCAGACTTCCCAGGTGTGGATGGAGGAGTGATCAGACTTCTCAGGTTTGGAGGGAGGAGTGATCAGACTTCCCAAGTAGTGCATGGAGGAGAGATCAGACTTCCCAGGTGTGGATGGAGGAGTGATCGGACTTCCCAGGTATGGATGGAGGAGTGATCCGACTTCCCAGGTGTGGATGGAGGAGTGATCAGACTTCCCAGGTTTGGAGGGAGGAGGGATCAGACTACCCAGTTGTGGATGGAGGAGTGCACAGACTTCACAGGTGTGAATGGAGGAGTGATCAGACTCAAAGTTGTGAATGGAGGGGTGATCAGACTTCCCAGGTGATGGATGGAGAACTGATCAGACTTCCCAGTTGTGGATGGAGGAGTCATCAGACTTCCCATGTGTGGATGGAGGAGTGATCAGACATTCCAGGTGCGACATGGAGGAGTGATCAGACTTCCCAGGTGCAGATGGAGGAGTGATGAGTCTTCCCAGATGTGGATGGAGGAGTGATCAGACTTCCCAAGTAGTGGATTGAGGAATGATCATACTTCCCAAGTAGTGGATGGAGGAGTGATCATACTTCCCACGTGTGGATGGAGGAGAGATCAGTCTTCCCAGGTGTGGATGGAGGAGTGATCAGACTTCCCAGATTTGGAGGGAGGAGTGATGAGAATTCACAGGTGTGGATGGAGGAGTGATCAGACTTCCCAGGAGTGGAGGGAGGAGTGATCAGACTTCCCAAGTGTGGATGGAGGAATGATCAGACTTCCCAGGTGTGGATGGAGGAGTGATCAGTCTTCCCAGCTGGTGGATGGAGGAGAGATCAGTCTTCCCAGGTGTGGATGGAGGAGTGATCAGACTTCCCAGGTTTGGAGGGAGGACTGATCAGACTTCCCAAGTCGTGTATGGAGGAGAGATCTGACTTCCCAGGTGCGGATGGAGGAGTGATCAGACTTCCCAGGTGTGGATGGAGCAGTTGTCAGACTTCCCAAGTGTGGATGGAGGAGTCAACCGACTTCCCAGGTGTGGTTGGAGGAGTGATCAGACTTCCCAGGTGTGGATGGATGAGTGATCAGACTTCCCACGTGGTGGATGGAGGAGTGATCAGACTTCCCAGGTGGTGGATGGAGGAGTGATCAGTCTTCCCAAGTGTGGATGGAGGAGTGATCAGACTTCATAGGTTTGGAGGGAGGAGTGATCAGACTTCCCAGGTGTGGATGGAGGAGTGATCAGACGTCCCAGGTTTGGATGGAGGAGTGAACAGTCATCCCAAGTGTGGATGGAGGAGTCAACCGACATCCCATGTGTGGATGGAGGAGTGATCAGACTAACCTGGTTTGCATGCAGGACTGATCAGAATTCCCAGGTGTGGATGGAGGAATGATCAGACTTCCCAGGTGTGGATGGAGGAATGATCAGACTTCCCAGGTGTGGATGGACGAGTGTTCAGGCTTCCCAAGTGTGGATGGAGGAGTGATCAGACTTCCCAGGTGTGGACGGAGGAGTGATCAGTCTTCCCAGTTGGTGGATGGAGGAGTCATCAGACTTCCAAGGTTTGGAGGGAGGAGTGATCAGACGTCCCAAGTAGTGCATGGAGGATTGATCAGTCTTCCCAGGTTTGGAGGGAGGAGTGATGAGACCACAGGTGTGGAAGGAGGAGAGATCAGACTTCCCAGGTGTGGAGGGAGGAGTGATCAGACTTCTCAAGTTTGAATGGAGGAGTAATCAGACTTCCCAGTTGTGGATGGAGGAGTGATCAGTCTTCCCAGCTGGTGGATGGAGGAGAGATCAGTCTTCCCAGGTGTGGATGGAGGAGTCAACCGACTTCCCTGGTGTGGATGGAGGGGTGATCAGACTTCCCAGGTGTGGATGGAGGAGTGATCAGATATCCCAGGTTTGGAGGGAGGAGTGATCAGACTTCCCAGGTTTGGAGGAAGGAGTGATCAGACTTCCCAAGTAGTGCTTGCAGGAGAGATCTGAATTCCCAGGTGCGGATGGAGGAGTGATCAGACTTCCCAGGTGTGGATGGAGGAGTGATCAGACTTCCCAGGTGATGGATGGATGAGTGATCAGACTTCCCATGTGGTGGATGGAGGAGTGATCAGACTTCCCAGGTGTGGATGGAGGAGTGATAAGACTTCCTAGCTTAGGAGGGAGGAGGGTTCAGACTTCCCAGGTGTGGATGGAGGAGTGATCAGACGTCCCAGGTGTGGATGGAGGAGTGATCAGTCTTCACAAGTGTGGATGGAGGAGTCAACCAACTTCCCATGTGTGGATGGAGGAGTGATCAGACTAACCAAGTTTGCATGCTGGACTGATCAGACTTCCCAGTTGTGAATGGAGGAATGATCAGACTTCCCAGGTGTGGATGGAGGAGTGATCAGACTTCCCAAGCAGTGCATGGAGGAGAGATCAGACTTCCCAGGTGTGGATGGAGGAGTGATCAGACTTCCCAAGCAGTGCATGGAGGAGAGATCAGACTTCCCAGGTGTGGATGGAGGAGTGATCAGACTTCCCAGGTTTGGATGGAGTATCAATCAGACTTCCCAGGTTTGGATGGAGTATCAATCAGACTTCCCAGGTGTGGAGGTAGGATTGATCAGACTTGCTAGGTTTGGAAGGAGGAGGGATCAGACTTCCCAGGTGTGGATGGAGGAGTGATCAGACTTCCTGGGTTTGGATGGAGCAGGGATCAGACTTCCCAGGTGTGGATGGAGGAGTGATCAGACTTCCTAGGATTGGAGGGAGGAGGGATCAGTCTTCCCAGGTGTTAATGGAGGAGTGATCAGATGTCCCAGGTGTAGATGGAGGAGTGATCAGTCTTCCCAGGTGTGGATGGAGGAGTGATCAGACTTCCTAGGTTAGGAGGGAGGAGGGATCAGCCTTCCCAGATGTGGATGTAGGAGTGATCAGACGTCCCAGGTGTGGATGGAGGAGTGATCAGTCTTCCCAAGTGTGGATGGAGGTCAACCGACTTCCCATGTGTGGATGGAGGAGTGATCAGACTAACCTGGTTTGCATGCAGGACTGATCAGACTTCCCAGGTGTGAATGGAGGAATGATCAGACTTCCCAGGTGTGGATGGAGGAGTGATCAGACTTCCCAGGTTTGGAGGGAGGAGTGATCAGTCTTCCCAAGTGTGAATGGAGGAGTGATCAGTCTTCCCAAGTCGTGTATGGAGGAGAGATCTGACTTCCCAGGTGCGGATGGAGGAGTGATCAGACTTCCCAGGTGTGGATGGAGCAGTTGTCAGACTTCCCAAGTGTGGATGGAGGAGTCAACCGACTTCCCAGGTGTGGTTGGAGGAGTGATCAGACTTCCCAGGTGTGGATGGATGAGTGATCAGACTTCCCACGTGGTGGATGGAGGAGTGATCAGACTTCCCAGGTGGTGGATGGAGGAGTGATCAGTCTTCCCAGGTGTGGATGGAGGAGTGATCAGACTTCATAGGTTTGGAGGGAGGAGTGATCAGACTTCCCAGGTGTGGATGGAGGAGTGATCAGACTAACCAGGTTTGCATGCAGGACTGATCAGAATTCCCAGGTGTGGATGGAGGAATGATCAGACTTCCCAGGTGTGGATGGTGGAATGATCAGACTTCCCAGGTGTGGATGGACGAGTGTTCAGGCTTCCCAAGTGTGGATGGAGGAGTGATCAGACTTCCCAGGTGTGGACGGAGGAGTGATCAGTCTTCCCAGTTGGTGGATGGAGGAGTGATCAGACTTCCTAGGTTTGGAGGGAGGAGTGATCAGACGTCCAAAGTAGTGCATGGAGGATTGATCAGTCTTCCCAGGTGTGGATGGAGGAGTAATCTGACGTCCCAGGTTTGGAGGGAGGAGTGATGAGACCACAGGTGTGGAAGGAGGAGAGATCAGAACTCCCAGGTGTGGATGGAGGAGTGATCAGACTTCCCAGGTGTGGACGGAGGAGTGATCAGTCTTCCCAGTTGGTGGATGGAGGAGTCATCAGACTTCCAAGGTTTGGAGGGAGGAGTGATCAGACGTCCCAAGTAGTGCATGGAGGATTGATCAGTCTTCCCAGGTTTGGAGGGAGGAGTGATGAGACCACAGGTGTGGAAGGAGGAGAGATCAGACTTCCCAGGTGTGGAGGGAGGAGTGATCAGACTTCTCAAGTGTGAATGGAGGAGTAATCAGACTTCCCAGTTGTGGATGGAGGAGTGATCAGTCTTCCCAGCTGGTGGATGGAGGAGAGATCAGTCTTCCCAGGTGTGGATGGAGGAGTCAACCGACTTCCCTGGTGTGGATGGAGTGGTGATCAGACTTCCCAGGTGTGGATGGAGGAGTGATCAGACATCCCAGGTTTGGAGGGAGGAGTGATCAGACTTCCCAGGTTTGGAGGAAGGAGTGATCAGACTTCCCAAGTAGTGCTTGCAGGAGAGATCTGAATTCCCAGGTGCGGATGGAGGAGTGATCAGACTTCCCAGGTGTGGATGGAGGAGTGATCAGACTTCCCAGGTGATGGATGGATGAGTGATCAGACTTCCCATGTGGTGGATGGAGGAGTGATCAGACTTCCCAGGTGGTAGATGGAGGAGTGATCAGTCTTCCCAGGTGTGGATGGAGGAGTGATAAGACTTCCTAGCTTTGGAGGGAGGAGGGTTCAGACTTCCCAGGTGTGGATGGAGGAGTGATCAGACGTCCCAGGGGTGGATGGAGGAGTGATCAGTCTTCACAAGTGTGGATGGAGGAGTCAACCAACTTCCCATGTGTGGATGGAGGAGTGATCAGACTAACCAAGTTTGCATGCTGGACTGATCAGACTTCCCAGTTGTGAATGGAGGAATGATCAGACTTCCCAGGTGTGGATGGAGGAGTGATCAGACTTCCCAAGCAGTGCATGGAGGAGAGATCAGACTTCCCAGGTGTGGATGGAGGAGTGATCAGACTTCCCAAGTAGTGCATGGAGGAGAGATCAGACTTCCCAGGTGTGGATGGAGGAGTGATCAGACTTCCCAGGTTTGGATGGAGTATCAATCAGACTTCCCAGGTGTGGAGGTAGGATTGATCAGACTTGCTAGGTTTGGAAGGAGGAGGGATCAGACTTCCCAGGTGTGGATGGAGGAGTGATCAGACTTCCTGGGTTTGGATGGAGCAGGGATCAGACTTCCCAGGTGTGGATGGAGGAGTGATCAGACTTCCTAGGATTGGAGGGAGGAGGGATCAGTCTTCCCAGGTGTTAATGGAGGAGTGATCAGATGTCCCAGGTGTAGATGGAGGAGTGATCAGTCTTCCCAGGTGTGGATGGAGGAGTGATCAGACTTCCTAGGTTAGGAGGGAGGAGGGATCAGCCTTCCCAGATGTGGATGTAGGAGTGATCAGACGTCCCAGGTGTGGATGGAGGAGTGATCAGTCTTCCCAAGTGTGGATGGAGGTCAACCGACTTCCCATGTGTGGATGGAGGAGTGATCAGACTAACCTGGTTTGCATGCAGGACTGATCAGACTTCCCAGGTGTGGATGGAGGAGTGATCAGACTTCCCAGGTTTGGAGGGAGGAGTGATCAGTCTTCCCAAGTGTGAATGGAGGAGTGATCAGTCTTCCCAAGTGTGGATGGAGTAGTGATTAGACTTCCCAAGTGTGGATGGAGGAGGGATCAGACTAACCAAGTTTGCATGCAGGACTGATCAGAATTCCCAGGTGTGGATGGAGGAATGATCAGACTTCCCAGGTGTGGATGGAGGAGTGATCAGACTTCCCAATTGTGGATGGAGGAGTGATCAGACTTCCCAGGTGTGGACGGAGGAGTGTTCAGTCTTACCAGTTGGTGGATGGAGGAGTGATCAGACTTCTCAGGTTTGGAGGGAGGAGTGATCAGACATCCCAAGTAGTGCATGGAGGAGAGATGAGACTTCCCAGGGGTGGATGGAGGAGTGATCGGACTTCCCAGGTATGGATGGAGGAGTGATCCGACTTCCCAGGTGTGGATGGAGGAGTGATCAGACTTCCCAGGTTTGGAGGGAGGAGGGATCAGACTTCCCAGTTGTGGATGGAGGAGTGAACAGACTTCACAGGTGTGAATGGAGGAGTGATCAGACTCAAAGTTGTGAATGGAGGAGTGATCAGACTTCCCAATTGGTGGATGGAGGAGAGATCAGTCTTTCCAGGTGTGAATGGAGGAGTGATCACACTTCCCAGGTGCGGATGGAGGAGTGATCAGACTTCCCAGGTGTGGATGGAGGAATGATCAGACTTCCCAGGTGTGGATGGAGGAATGATCAGACTTCCCAAGTGTGGATGGAGGAGTGATCAGACTTCCCAGGTGTGGATGGAGGAGTGATCAGACTTCCCAGGTGATGGATGGAGGAGTGATCAGACTTCCCAGGTGTGGATGGACGAGTGTTCAGGCTTCCCAAGTGTGGATGGAGGAGTGATCAGACTTCCCAGGTGTGGACGGAGGAGTGATCAGTCTTCCCAGTTGGTGGATGGAGGAGTGATCAGACTTCCAAGGTTTGGAGGGAGGAGTGATCAGACGTCCCAAGTCGTGCATGGAGGATTGATCAGTCTTCCCAGGTTTGGAGGGAGGAGTGATGAGACCACAGGTGTGGAAGGAGGAGAGATCAGACTTCCCAGGTGTGGAGGGAGGAGTGATCAGACTTCTCAAGTGTGGATGGAGGAGTAATCAGACTTCCCAGTTGTGGATGGAGGAGTGATCAGTCTTCCCAGCTGGTGGATGGAGGAGAGATCAGTCTTCCCAGGTGTGGATGGAGGAGTCAACCGACTTCCCTGGTGTGGATGGAGGGGTGATCAGACTTCCCAGGTGTGGATGGAGGAGTGATCAGACATCCCAGGTTTGGAGGGAGGAGTGATCAGACTTCCCAGGTTTGGAGGAAGGAGTGATCAGACTTCCCAAGTAGTGCTTGCAGGAGAGATCTGAATTCCCAGGTGCGGATGGAGGAGTGATCAGACTTCCAGGTGTGGATGGAGGAGTGATCAGACTTCCCAGGTGATGGATGGATGAGTGATCAGACTTCCCATGTGGTGGATGGAGGAGTGATCAGACTTCCCAGGTGGTAGATGGAGGAGTGATCAGTCTTCCCAGGTGTGGATGGAGGAGTGATAAGACTTCCTAGCTTTGGAGGGAGGAGGGTTCAGACTTCCCAGGTGTGGATGGAGGAGTGATCAGACGTCCCAGGTGTGGATGGAGGAGTGATCAGTCTTCACAAGTGTGGATGGAGGAGTCAACCAACTTCCCATGTCTGGATGGAGGAGTGATCAGACTGACCAGGTTTGCATGCTGGACTGATCAGACTTCCCAGTTGTGAATGGAGGAATGATCAGACTTCCCAGGTGTGGATGGAGGAGTGATCAGACTTCCCAAGCAGTGCATGGAGGAGAGATCAGACTTCCCAGTTGTGGATGGAGGAGTGATCAGACTTCCCAAGTAGTGCATGGAGGAGAGATCAGACTTCCCAGGTGTGGATGGAGGAGTGATCAGACTTCCCAGGTTTGGATGGAGTATCAATCAGACTTCCCAGGTGTGGAGGTAGGATTGATCAGACTTGCTAGGTTTGGAAGGAGGAGGGATCAGACTTCCCAGGTGTGGATGGAGGAGTGATCAGACTTCCTGGGTTTGGATGGAGCAGGGATCAGACTTCCCAGGTGTGGATGGAGGAGTGATCAGACTTCCTAGGATTGGAGGGAGGAGGGATCAGTCTTCCCAGGTGTTAATGGAGGAGTGATCAGATGTCCCAGGTGTAGATGGAGGAGTGATCAGTCTTCCCAGGTGTGGATGGAGGAGTGATCAGACTTCCTAGGTTAGGAGGGAGGAGGGATCAGCCTTCCCAGATGTGGATGGAGGAGTGATCAGACTAACCTGGTTTGCATGCAGGACTGATCAGACTTCCCAGGTGTGAATGGAGGAATGATCAGACTTCCCAGGTGTGGATGGAGGAGTGATCAGACTTCCCAGGTTTGGAGGGAGGAGTGATCAGTCTTCCCAAGTGTGAATGGAGGAGTGATCAGTCTTCCCAAGTGTGGATGGAGTAGTGATTAGACTTCCCAAGTGTGGATGGAGGAGGGATC
Organism: Hypanus sabinus; assembly: GCF_030144855.1. Lineage (NCBI taxonomy): Eukaryota > Metazoa > Chordata > Chondrichthyes > Myliobatiformes > Dasyatidae > Hypanus > Hypanus sabinus. The sequence continues at coordinate 70,148,870 of NC_082707.1, read as the reverse complement.
AGACTAACCAAGTTTGCATGCAGGACTGATCAGAATTCCCAGGTGTGGATGGAGGAATGATCAGACTTCCCAGGTGTGGATGGAGGAGTGATCAGACTTCCCAAGTGTGGATGGAGGAGTGATCAGACTTCCCAGGTGTGGACGGAGGAGTGTTCAGTCTTACCAGTTGGTGGATGGAGGAGTGATCAGACTTCTCAGGTTTGGAGGGAGGAGTGATCAGACATCCCAAGTAGTGCATGGAGGAGAGATGAGACTTCCCAAGTGTGGATGGAGGAGTGATCGGACTTCCCAGGTATGGATGGAGGAGTGATCCGACTTCCCAGGTGTGGATGGAGGAGTGATCAGACTTCCCAGGTTTGGAGGGAGGAGGGATCAGACTTCCCAGTTGTGGATGGAGGAGTGAACAGACTTCACAGGTGTGAATGGAGGAGTGATCAGACTTCCCAGGTGTGGATGGAGGAGTGATCAGACTTCCCAGGTGTGGATGGAGGAGTGATCAGACTTCCCAGGTGTGGATGGAGAAGTGATCAGACTTCCCAGGTGATGGATGGAGAAGTGATCAGACTTCCCAGGTGGGACATGGAGGAGTGATCAGACTTCCCATATGTGGATGGAGGAGTGATCAGACATTCCAGGTGCGACATGGAGGAGTGATCAGACTTCCCAGGTGCAGATGGAGGAGTGATGAGTCTTCCCAGATGTGGATGGAGGAGTGATCAGATTTCCCATGTAGTGGATTGAGGAATGATCATACTTCCCAAGAAGTGGATGGAGGAGTGATCATACTTCCCACGTGTGGATGGAGGAGTGATCATACTTCCCAGGTGATGGATGGATGAGTGATCAGACTTCCCATGTGGTGAATGGAGGAGTGATCAGACCTCCCAGGTGGTAGATGGAGGAGTGATCAGTCTTCCCAGGTGTGGATGGAGGAGTGATCAGACTTCCTAGGTTTGGAGGGAGGAGGGATCAGACTTCCCAGGTGTGGATGGAGGAGTGATCAGACGTCCCAGGTGTGGATGGAGGAGTGATCAGTCTTCCCAAGTGTGGATGGAGGAGTCAACCAACTTCCCATGTGTGGATGGAGGAGTGATCAGACTAACCAGGTTTGCATGCTGGACTGATCAGACTTCCCAGGTGTGAATGGAGGACTGATCAGAATTCCCAGGTGTGAATGGAGGAATGATCAGACTTCCCAGGTGTGGATGGAGGAGTGATCAGACTTCCCAGGTAGTGCATGGAGGAGAGATCAGTCTTCCCAGGTGTGGATGGAGGAGTGATCAGACTTCCCAAGTAGTGCATGGAGGAGAGATCAGTCTTCCCAGGTGTGGATGGAGGAGTGATCAGACTTCCCAAGTTGTGCATGGAGGAGTGATCAGACATCCCAGGTGTGGATGGAGGAGTAATCAGACTTCCCAGGTTTGGATGGAGTATCAATCAGACTTCCCAGGTGTGGAGGTAGGATTGATCAGACTTGCTAGGTTTGGAAGGAGGAGGGATCAGACTTCCCAGGTGTGGATGGAGGAGTGATCAGACTTCCTGGGTTTGGATGGAGCAGGGATCAGACTTCCCAGGTGTGGATGGAGGAGTGATCAGCCTTCCTAGGATTGGAGGGAGGAGGGATCAGTCTTCCCAGGTGTTAATGGAGGAGTGATCAGATGTCCCAGGTGTGGATGGAGGAGTGATCAGTCTTCCCAGGTGTGGATGGAGGAGTGATCAGACTTCCTAGGTTAGGAGGGAGGAGGGATCAGCCTTCCCAGGTGTGGATGTAGGAGTGATCAGACGTCCCAGGTGTGGATGGAGGAGTGATCAGTCTTCCCAAGTGTGGATGGAGGTCAACCGACTTCCCATGTGTGGATGGAGGAGTGATCAGACTAACCTGGTTTGCATGCAGGACTGATCAGACTTCCCAGGTGTGAATGGAGGAATGATCAGACTTCCCAGGTGTGGATGGAGGAGTGATCAGACTTCCCAGGTTTGGAGGGAGGAGTGATCAGTCTTCCCAAGTGTGAATGGAGGAGTGATCAGTCTTCCCAAGTGTGGATGGAGGAGTGATTAGACTTCCAAAGTGTGGTTGGAGGAGGGATCAGACTAACCAAGTTTGCATGCAGGACTGATCAGAATTCCCAGGTGTGGATGGAGGAATGATCAGACTTCGCAGGTGTGGATGGAGGAGTGATCAGACTTCCCAAGTGTGGATGGAGGAGTGATCAGACTTCCCAGGTGTGGACGGAGGAGTGTTCAGTCTTACCAGTTGGTGGATGGAGGAGTGATCAGACTTCTCAGGTTTGGAGGGAGGAGTGATCAGACATCCCAAGTAGTGCATGGAGGAGAGATGAGACTTCCCAGGTGTGGATGGAGGTGTGATCGGACTTCCCAGGTATGGATGGAGGAGTGATCCGACTTCCCAGGTGTGGATGGAGGAGTGATCAGACTTCCCAGGTTTGGAGGGAGGAGGGATCAGACTTCCCAGTTGTGGATGGAGGAGTGAACAGACTTCACAGGTGTGAATGGAGGAGTGATCAGACTCAAAGTTGTGAATGTAGGGGTGATCAGACTTCCCAGGTGATGGATGGAGAAGTGATCAGACTTCCCAGGTGTGGATGGAGGAGTGATCAGACTTCCCATATGTGGATGGAGGAGTGATCAGACATTCCAGGTGCGACATGGAGGAGTGATCAGACTTCCCAGGTGCAGATGGAGGAGTGATGAGTCTTCCCAGATGTGGATGGAGGAGTGATCAGACTTCCCAAGTAGTGGATTGAGGAATGATCATACTTCCCAAGTAGTGGATGGAGGAGTGATCATACTTCCCACGTGTGGATGGAGGAGTGATCAGACTTCCCAGGTGTGGATGGAGGAGTGATCAGACTTCCCAGGTTTGGAGGGAGGAGTGATCAGACTTCCCAAGTAGTGCATGCAGGAGAGATCTGACTTCCCAGGTGCGGATGGAGGAGTGATCAGACTTCCCACGTGTGGATGGAGGAGTGATCATACTTCCCAGGTGATGGATGGATGAGTGATCAGACTTCCCATGTGGTGAATGGAGGAGTGATCAGACTTCCCAGGTGGTAGATGGAGGAGTGATCAGTCTTCCCAGGTGTGGATGGAGGAGTGATCAGACTTCCTAGGTTTGGAGGGAGGAGGGATCAGACTTCCCAGGTGTGGATGGAGGAGTGATCAGTCTTCCCAAGTGTGGATGGAGGAGTCAACCAACTTCCCATGTGCGGATGGAGGAGTGATCAGACTGACCAGGTTTGCATGCTGGACTGATCAGACTTCCCAGGTGTGAATGGAGGAATGATCAGACTTCCCAGGTGTGGATGGAGGAGTGATCAGACTTCCCAAGTAGTGCATGGAGGAGAGATCAGACTTCCCAGGTGTGGATGGAGGAGTGATCAGACTTCCCAAGTAGTGCATGGAGGAGAGATAAGACTTCCCAGGTGTGGATGGAGGAGTGATCAGACTTCCCAGGATTGGATGGAGTATCAATCAGACTTCCCAGGTGTGGAGGTAGGATTGATCAGACTTGCTAGGTTTGGAAGGAGGAGGGATCAGACTTCCCAGGTGTGGATGGAGGAGTGATCAGACTTCCTGGGTTTGGATGGAGCAGGGATCAGACTTCCCAGGTGTGGATGGAGGAGTGATCAGACTTCCTAGGATTGGAGGGAGGAGGGATCAGTCTTCCCAGGTGTTAATGGAGGAGTGATCAGATGTCCCAGGTGTGGATGGAGGAGTGATCAGTCTTCCCAGGTGTGGATGGAGGAGTGATCAGACTTCCTAGGTTTGGAGGGAGGAGGGATCAGCCTTCCCAGATGTGGATGTAGGAGTGATCAGACGTCCCAGCTGTGGATGGAGGAGTGATCAGTCTTCCCAAGTGTGGATGGAGGTCACCCGACTTCCCATGTGTGGATGGAGGAGTGATCAGACTAACCTGGTTTGCATGCAGGACTGATCAGTCTTCCCAGGTGTGAATGGAGGAATGATCAGACTTCCCAGGTGTGGATGGAGGAGTGATCAGACTTCTCAGGTTTGGAGGGAGGAGTGATCAGTCTTCCCAAGTGTGAATGGAGGAGTGATCAGTCTTCCCAAGTGTGGATGGAGGAGTGATCAGACTTCCCAAGTGTGGATGGAGGAGTGATCAGACTAACCAAGTTTGCATGCAGGACTGATCAGAATTCCCAGGTGTGGATGGAGAAATGATCAGACTTCCCAGGTGTGGATGGAGGAGTGATCAGACTTCCCAAGTGTGGATGGAGGAGTGATCAGACTTCCCAGGTGTGGACGGAGGAGTGTTCAGTCTTACCAGTTGGTGGATGGAGGAGTGATCAGACTTCTCAGGTTTGGAGGGAGGAGTGATCAGACTTCCCAAGTACTGCATGGAGGAGAGATCAGACTTCCCAGGTGTGGATGGAGGAGTGATCAGACTTCCCAGGTTTGGAGGGAGGAGGGATCAGACTTCCCAGTTGTGGATGGAGGAGTGAACAGACTTCACAGGTGTGAATGGAGGAGTGATCAGACTCAAAGTTGTGAATGGAGGGGTGATCAGACTTCCCAGGTGATAGATGGAGAAGTGATCAGACTTCCCAGGTGTGGATGGAGGAGTGATTAGACTTCCCATATGTGGATGGAGGAGTGATCAGACATTCCAGGTGCGACATGGAGGAGTGATCAGACTTCCCAGGTGCAGATGGAGGAGTGATGAGTCTTCCCAGATGTGGATGGAGGAGTGATCAGACTTCCCAAGTAGTGGATTGAGGAATGATCATACTTCCCAAGTAGTGGATGGCGGAGTGATCATACTTCCCACGTGTGGATGGAGGAGAGATCAGTCTTCCCAGGTGTGGATGGAGGAGTGATCAAACTTCACAGGTGTGGATTTAGGAGTGATCAGACTTCCAAGGAGTGGGTGGAGGAGTGAACAGACTTCCCAGGTGGTGGATGGAGGACTGATCAGATTTCCCATGTGTGAATGGAGGAGTGATCAGACTCAAAGTTGTGAATGGAGGGGTGATCAGACTTCCCAGGTGGGACATGGAGGAGTGATCAGTCTTCCCAGGTGATGGATGGATGAGTGATCAGACTTCCCATGTGGTGAATGGAGGAGTGATCAGACCTCCCAGGTGGTAGATGGAGGAGTGATCAGTCTTCCCAGGTGTGGATGGAGGAGTGATCAGACGTCCTAGGTTTGGAGGGAGGAGGGATCAGACTTCCCAGGTGTGGATGGAGGAGTGATCAGACGTCCCAGGTGTGGATGGAGGAGTGATCAGTCTTCCCAAGTGTGGATGGAGGTCAACCGACTTCCATGTGTGGATGGAGGAGTGATCAGACTCACCTGGTTTGCATGCAGGACTGATCAGACTTCCCAGGTGTGAATGGAGGAATGATCAGACTTCCCAGGTGTGGATGGAGGAGTGATCAGACTTCCCAGGTTTGGAGGGAGGAGTGATCAGTCTTCCCAAGTGTGAATGGAGGAGTGATCAGTCTTCCCAAGTGTGGATGGAGGAGTGATTAGACTTCCAAAGTGTGGATGGAGGAGGGATCAGACTAACCAAGTTTGCATGTAGGACTGATCAGAATTCCCAGGTGTGGATGGAGGAATGATCAGACTTCCCAGGTGTGGATGGAGGAGTGATCAGACTTCCCAAGTGTGGATGGAGGAGTGATCAGACTTCCCAGGTGTGGACGGAGGAGTGTTCAGTCTTACCAGTTGGTGGATGGAGGAGTGATCAGACTTCTCAGGTTTGGAGGGAGGAGTGATCAGACATCCCAAGTAGTGCATGGAGGAGAGATGAGACTTCCCAGGTGTGGATGGAGGTGTGATCGGACTTCCCAGGTATGGATGGAGGAGTGATCCGACTTCCCAGGTGTGGATGGAGGAGTGATCAGACTTCCCAGGTTTGGAGGGAGGAGGGATCAGACTTCCCAGTTGTGGATGGAGGAGTGAACAGACTTCACAGGTGTGAATGGAGGAGTGATCAGACTCAAAGTTGTGAATGGAGGGGTGATCAGACTTCCCAGGTGATGGATGGAGAAGTGATCAGACTTCCCAGGTGTGGATGGAGGAGTGATCAGACTTCCCATATGTGGATGGAGGAGTGATCAGACATTCCAGGTGTGACTTGGAGGAGTGATCAGACTTCCCAGGTGCAGATGGAGGAGTGATGAGTCTTCCCAGATGTGGATGGAGGAGTGATCAGACTTCCCAAGTAGTGGATTGAGGAATGATCATACTTCCCAAGTAGTGGATGGAGGAGTGATCATACTTCCCACGTGTGGATGGAGGAGTGATCAGACTTCCCAGGTGTGGATGGAGGAGTGATCAGACATCCCAGGTTTGGAGGGAGGACTGATCAGACTTCCCAGGTTTGGAGGGAGGAGTGATCAGACTTCCCAGGTGTGGATGGAGGAGTGATCATACTTCCCAGGTGATGGATGGATGAGTGATCAGACTTCCCATGTGGTGAATGGAGGAGTGATCAGACTTCCCAGGTGGTAGATGGAGGATTGATCAGTCTTCCCAGGTGTGGATGGAGGAGTGATCAGACTTCCTAGGTTTGGAGGGAGGAGGGATCAGACTTCCCAGGTGTGGATGGAGGAGTGATCATACGTCCCAGGTGTGGAGGGAGGAGTGATCACTCTTCCCAAGTGTGTATGGAGGAGTCAACCAACTTCCCATGTGTGGATGGAGGAGTGATCAGACTGACCAGGTTTGCATGCTGGACTGATCAGACTTCCCAGGTGTGATGGAGGAATGATCAGACTTCCCAGGTGTGGATGGAGGAGTGATCAGACTTCCCAAGTAGTGCATGGAGGAGAGATCAGACTTCCCAGGTGTGGATGGAGGAGTGATCAGACTTCCCAGGTTTGGATGGAGTATCAATCAGACTTCCCAGGGGTGGAGGTAGGATTGATCAGACTTGCTAGGTTTGGAAGGAGGAGGGATCAGACTTCCCAGGTGTGGATGGAGGAGTGATCAGACTTCCTGGGTTTGGATGGAGCAGGGATCAGACTTCCCAGGTGTGGATGGAGGAGTGATCAGACTTCCCAGGTGTGAATGGAGGAGTGATCAGACTAACCTGGTTTGCATGCAGGACTGATCAGACTTCCCAGGTGTGAATGGAGGAATGATCAGACTTCCCAGGTGTGGATGGAGGAGTGATCAGACTTCCCAGGTTTGGAGGGAGGAGTGATCAGTCTTCCCAAGTGTGAATGGAGGAGTGATCAGTCTTCCCAAGTGTGGATGGAGGAGTGATCAGACTTCCCAAGTGTGGATGGAGGAGTGATCAGACTAACCAAGTTTGCATGCAGGACTGATCAGAATTCCCAGGTGTGGATGTAGAAATGATCAGACTTCCCAGGTGTGGATGGAGGAGTGATCAGACTTCCCAAGTGTGGATGGAGGAGTGATCAGACTTCCCAGGTGTGGACGGAGGAGTGTTCAGTCTTACCAGTTGGTGGATGGAGGAGTGATCAGACTTCTCAGGTTTGGAGGGAGGAGTGATCAGACTTCCCAAGTAGTGCATGGAGGAGAGATCAGACTTCCCAGGTGTGGATGGAGGAGTGATCGGACTTCCCAGGTATGGATGGAGGAGTGATCCGACTTCCCAGGTGTGGATGGAGGAGTGATCAGACTTCCCAGGTTTGGAGGGAGGAGGGATCAGACTTCCCAGTTGTGGATGGAGGAGTGAACAGACTTCACAGGTGTGAATGGAGGAGTGATCAGACTCAAAGTTGTGAATGGAGGGGTGATCAGACTTCCCAGGTGATGGATGGAGAAGTGATCAGACTTCCCAGGTGTGGATGGAGGAGTGATTAGACTTCCCATATGTGGATGGAGGAGTGATCAGACATTCCAGGTGCAACATGGAGGAGTGATCAGACTTCCCAGGTGCAGATGGAGGAGTGATGAGTCTTCCCAGATGTGGATGGAGGAGTGATCAGACTTCCCAAGTAGTGGATTGAGGAATGATCATACTTCCCAAGTAGTGGATGGCGGAGTGATCATACTTCCCACGTGTGGATGGAGGAGAGATCAGTCTTCCCAGGTGTGGATGGAGGAGTGATCAAACTTCACAGGTGTGGATTTAGGAGTGATCAGACTTCCAAGGAGTGGGTGGAGGATTGAACAGACTTCCCAGGTGGTGGAAGGAGGACTGATCAGATTTCCCAGGTGTGAATGGAGGAGTGATCAGACTCAAAGTTTTGAATGGAGGGGTGATCAGACTTCCCAGGTGGGACATGGAGGAGTGATCAGTCTTCCCAGGTGTGGATGGAGGAGTAATCAGACGTCCCAGGTTTGGAGGAGGAGTGATGAGACTTCACAGGTGTGGATGTAGGAGAGATCAGAACTCCCAGGTGTGGATGAAGGAGTGATCAGACTTCCCATGTGTGGAGGGAGGAGTGATCACACTTCCCAGGTGTGGAAGGAGGAGTAATCAGTCTTCCCAGCTGGTGGATGGAGGAGTGATCAGACATCCCTGGTTTGGAGGAAGGAGTGATCAGACCTCCCAGGTTTGGAGGGAGGAGTTTTCAGACTTCCCAAGTAGTGCATGCAGGAGAGATCTGACTTACCAGGTGCGGATGGAGGAGTGATCAGACTTCCCATTTGTGGATGGTGGAGTCAACCGACTTCCCATGTGTAGATGGAGGAGTGATCAGTCTTCCCAGGTGTGGAGGGAGGAGTGATCTGACTTCCCAGGTGTGGATGGATGAGTGATCAGACTTCCCAGGTGTGGATGGAGGAGTGATCAGACTTCCTGGGTGTGGATGGAGGAGTGATCAGACTTCCCCGGTGTGGATGGAGGAGTGATCAGACTTCCCAGGTGTGGATGGAGGAGTGATCAGACTTCCAAGGTTTGGAGGGAGGAGTGATCAGACTTCCCAGGTGGGACATGGATGAGTGATCAGCCTGCCCAGGTGTGGATGGTGGAGTGATCAGACTTCTCAGGTGGGACATGGAGGAGTGATCAGACTTCCCATGTGTGGATAGAGGATTGTTCAGACTCAAAGTTGTGAATCGAGGGGTGATCAGACTTCCCAGGTGTGACATGGAGGAGTGAACAGACTTCCCAAGTGTGGAAAGAGGAATGATTAGGCCTCCCAGGTGTTGGATGGAGGAGTGATCAAACTTCACAGGTGTGGATGGAGGAGTGATCAGACTTCCAAGGAGTGGAAGGAGGAGTGATCAGACTTCCCATTTGTGGATGGAGGAGTGAACAGACTTCCCAGGTGTGAATGGAGGAGTGTTCAGACTCAAAGTTGTGAATGGAGGGGTGATCAGACTTCCCAGGTGGGACATTGAGGAGTGATCAGTCTTCCCAGGTGTGGATGGAGGAGTAATCAGACTTCCCAGGTTTGGAGCGAGGAGTGATCAGACTTCCCTGGTGGGACATGGAGGAGTGATCAGACTTCCCAAGTGTGGATGGAGGAGTGATCAGACTTCCCAGGTGTGGATGGAGGAGTGATCAGACTCAAAGTTGTGAATGGAGGGGTGATCAGACTTCCCAGCTGGGTCATGGAGGAGTGATCAGTCTTCCCAGGTGTGGATGGAGGAGTGATCAGTCTTCCCAGGTGTGGATGGGGGAGTGATCAGACTTCCCAGGTTTGGAGGGAGGAGTGATCAGACTTCCCAGGTGCTGGATGGAGAAGTGATCAGACTTCCCAGGTGTGGATGGAGGAGTGATCAGACTTCCCATGTGTGGATGGAGGAGTGATCAGACTTCCCAGATGTGGATGGAGGAGTGATCAGACTTCCCAGGTAGTGGATTGAAGAATGATCATACTTCCCAAGTAGTGGATGGAGGATTGATCAGAATTCCCAGGTGTGGATGGAGGAGGGATCAGACTTTCCAGGTGGGACATGGAGGAGCGATTAGACTTCCCAGGTGTGGATGGAGGAGTGATCTGTCTTCCCAGGTGTCGATGGAGGAGTGAACAGACTTCCCAAGTGTGGAAAGAGGAATGATTAGACTTCCCAGGTGTTGGATGTAGGAGTGATCAAACTTCACAGGTGTGGATGGAGGAGTGATCAGACTTCCAAGGAGTGGATGGAGGAGTGATCAGACTTCCCATTTGTGGATGGAGGAGTGAACAGACTTCCCAGGTGTGGATGGAGGAGTGATCAGTCTTCCCAGCTGGTGGATGGAGGAGAGATCAGTCTTCCTAGGTGTGGATGGTGGAGTGATCAGACTTCCCAGGTTTGGAGGGAGGACTGATCAGACTTCCCAAGTCGTATATGGAGGAGAGATCTGACTTCCCAGGTGCGGATGGAGGAGTGATCAAACTTCCCAGGTGTGGATGGAGCAGTTGTCAGACTTCCCAAGTGTGGATGGAGGAGTCAACCGACTTCGCAGGTGTGGATGGAGGAGTGATCAGACTTCATAGGTTTGGAGGGAGGAGGGATCAGACTTCCCAGGTGCGGATGGAGGAGTGATCAGACGTCCCAGGTTTGGATGGAGGAGTGAACAGTCGTCCCAAGTGTGGATGGAGGAGTCAACCGACATCCCATGTGTGGATGGAGGAGTGATCAGACTAACCAGGTTTGCATGCAGGACTGATCAGAATTCCCAGGTGTGGATGGAGGAATGATCAGACTTCCCAGGTGTGGATGGAGGAATGATCAGACTTCCCAGGTGTGGATGGACGATTGTTCAGGCTTCCCAAGTGTGGATGGAGGAGTGATCAGACTTCCCAAGTGTGTACGGAGGAGTGATCAGTCTTCCCAGTTGGTGGATGGAGGAGTGATCAGACTTCCAAGGTTTGGAGGGAGGAGTGATCAGACGTCCCAAGTAGTGCTGTAAGGATTGATCAGTCTTCCCAGGTGTGGATGGAGGAGTAATCTGACGTCCCAGGTTTGGAGGGAGGAGTGATGAGACCACAGGTGTGGAAGGAGGAGAGATCAGAACTCCCAGGTGTGGATGGAGGAGTGATCAGACTTCCCAGGTGTGGAGGGAGGAGTGATCAGACTTCCCAAGTGTGGATGGAGGAGTAATCAGACTTCCCAGTTGTGGATGGAGGAGTGATCAGTCTTCCCAGCTGGTGGATGGAGGAGAGATCAGTCTTCCCAGGTGTGGATGGAGGAGTGATCAGACTTCCCAGGTTTGGAGGGAGGAGTGATCAGACTTCCCAAGTAGTATATGGAGGAGAGATCTGACTTCCCAGGTGCGGATGGAGGAGTAATCAGACTTTCCAGGTGTGGATGGAGCAGTGGTCAGACTTCCCAAGTGTGGATGGAGGAGTCAACCGACTTCCCTGGTGTGGATGGAGGGGTGATCAGACTTCCCAGGTGTGCATGGAGGAGTGATCAGACATCCCAGGATTGGAGGGAGGAGTGATCAGACTTCCCAGGTAGTGCATGCAGGAGAGATCTGACTTCCCAGGTGCGGATGGAGGAGTGATCAGACTTCCCAGGTGTGGATGGAGGAGTGATCAGACTTCCCAGGTGATGGATGGATGAGTGATCAGACTTCCCAGGTGGTAGATGGAGGAGTGATCAGTCTTCCCAGGTGTGGATGGAGGAGTGATCAGACTTCCTAGGTTTGGAGGGAGGAGTGATCAGACTTCCCATGTGTTTGTGGAGGAGTGATCAGACGTCCAAGGTGTGGATGGAGGAGTGATCAGTCTTCCCAAGTGTGGATGGAGGAGTCAACCAACTTCCCATGTGTGGATGGAGGAGTGATCAGACTTCCCAGGTGTGAATGGAGGAATGATCAGACTTCCCAGGTGTGGATGGAGGAGTGATCCGACTTCCCAAGTAGTGCATGGAGGAGAGATCAGACTTCCCAGGTGTGGATGGAGGAGTGATCAGACTTCCCAAGTAGTGCATGGAGGAGAGATCAGACTTCCCAGGTGTGGATGGAGGAGTGATCAGACTTCCCAGGTTTGGATGGAGTATCAATCAGACTTCCCAGGTGTGGAGGTAGGATTGATCAGACTTGCTAGGTTTGGAAGGAGGAGGGATCAGACTTCCCAGGTGTGGATGGAGGAGTGATCAGACTTCCTGGGTTTGGATGGAGCAGGGATCAGACTTCCCAGGTGTGGATGGCGGAGTGATCAGACTTCCTAGGATTGGAGGGAGGAGGGATCAGTCTTCCCAGGTGTTAATGGAGGAGTGATCAGATGTCCCAGGTGTGGATGGAGGAGTGATCAGTCTTCCCAGGTGTGGATGGAGGAGTGATCAGACTTCCTAGGTTTGGAGGGAGGAGGGATCAGCCTTTCCAGGTGTGGATGTAGGAGTGATCAGACGTCCCAGGTGTGGATGGAGGAGTGATCAGTCTTCCCAAGTGTGGATGGAGGTCAACCGACTTCCCATGTGTGGATGGAGGAGTGATCAGACTAACCTGGTTTGCATGCAGGACTGATCAGACTTCCCAGGTGTGAATGGAGGAACGATCAGACTTCCCAGGTGTGGATGGAGCAGTGATCAGACTTCCCAGGTTTGGAGGGAGGAGTGATCAGTCTTCCCAAGTGTGAATGGAGGAGTGATCAGTCTTCCCAAGTGTGGATGGAGGAGTGATTAGACTTCCCAAGTGTGGATGGAGGAGTGATCAGACTTCCCAGGTGTGGACGGAGGTGTGTTCAGTCTTACCTGTTGGTGGATGGAGGAGTGATCAGACTTCTCAGGTTTGGAGGGAGGAGTGATCAGACTTCCCAAGTAGTGCATGGAGGAGAGATCAGACTTCCCAGGTGTGGATGGAGGAGTGATCGGACTTCCCAGGTATGGATGGAGGAGTGATCCGACTTCCCAGGTGTGGATGGAGGAGTGATCAGACTTCCCAGGTTTGGAGGGAGGGGGGGTCAGACTTCCCAGTTGAGGATGGAGGAGTGAACAGACTTCACAGGTGTGAATGGAGGAGTGATCAGACTCAAATTTGTGAATGGAGGGGTGATCAGACTTCCCAGGTGATGGATGGAGAAGTGATCAGACTTCCCAGGTGTAGATGGAGGAGTGATCAGACTTCCCATGTGTGGATGGAGGAGTGATCAGACATTCCAGGTGCGACATGGAGGAGTGATCAGACTTCCCAGGTGCAGATGGAGGAGTGATGAGTCTTCCCAGATGTGGATGGAGGAGTGATCAGACTTCCCAAGTAGTGGATTGAGGAATGATCGTACTTCCCAAGTAGTGGATGGAGGAGTGATCAGAATTCCCAGGTGTGGATGGTGGAGGGATCAGACTTTCCAGGTGGGAAGTGTAGGAGCGATTAGACTTCCCAGGTGTTGGATGGAGGAGAGATCAGTCTTCACAGGTGTGGATGGAGGAGTTATCAAACTTCACAGGTGTGGATGGAGGAGTGATCAGACTTCCCAGGTGTGGATGGAGGAGAGATCAGACTTCCAAGGAGTGGATGGAGGAGTGAACACACTTCCCAGGTGTTAATGGAGGATTGTTCAGACTCGAAGTTGTGAATCGAGGGGTGATCAGACTTCCCAGGTGGGACATGGAGGAGTGAACAGACTTCCCAAGTGTGGAAAGAGGAATGATTAGACTTCCCAGGTGTTGGATGGAGGAGTGATCAAACTTCACAGGTGTGGATGGAGGAGTGATCAGACTTCCAAGGAGTGGACGGAGGAGTGATCAGACTTCCCATTTGTGGATGGAGGAGTGATCAGACTTCCCAGGTGTGGATGGAGGAGTGATCAGACTCAAAGTTGTGAATGGAGGGGTGATCAGACTTCCCAGCTGGGTCATGGAGGAGTGATCAGTCTTCCCAGGTGTGGATGGAGGAGTGATCAGTCTTCCCAGGTGTGGATGGGGGAGTGATCAGACTTCCCAGGTGTGGATGGAGGAGTGATCAGACTTCCCATGTGTGGATGGAGGAGTGATCAGACTTCCCAGATGTGGATGGAGGAGTGATCAGGCTTCCCAAGTAGTGGATTGAAGAATGATCATACTTCCCAATTAGTGGATGGAGGATTGATCAGAATTCCCAGGTGCGGATGGAGGAGGGATCAGACTTCCCAGGTGGGACAAGGAGGAGTGATCAGTCTTCCCAGGTGTGGATGGAGGAGTAATCAGACTTCCCAGGTTTGGAGGGAGGAGTGATGAGACTTCACAGGTGTGGAGGGAGGAGTGATCAGACTTCCCAAGTGTGGATGGAGGAGTGATCAGACTTCCCAGGTGTGGATTGAGGAGTGATCAGTCTTCCCAGCTGGTGGATGGAGGAGAGATCAGTCTTCCCAGGTGTGGATGGAGGAGTGATCAGACTTCCCAGGTTTGGAGGGAGGACTGATCAGACTTCCCAAGTCGTGTATGGAGGAGAGATCTGACTTCCCAGGTGCGGATGGAGGAGTGATCAGACTTCCCAGGTGTGGATGGAGCAGTTGTCAGACTTCCCAAGTGTGGATGGAGGAGTCAACCGACTTCCCAGGTGTGGTTGGAAGAGTGATCAGACTTCCCAGGTGTGGATGGATGAGTGATCAGACTTCCCACGTGGTGGATGGAGGAGTGATCAGACTTCCCAGGTGGTGGATGGAGGAGTGATCAGTCTTCCCAGGTGTGGATGGAGGAGTGATCAGACTTCATAGGTTTGGAGGGAGGAGGGATCAGACTTCCCAGGTGTGGATGGAGGAGTGATCAGACGTCCCAGGTTTGGATGGAGGAGTGAACAGTCGTCCCAAGTGTGGATGGAGGAGTCAACCGACATCCCATGTGTGGATGGAGGAGTGATCAGACTAACCAGGTTTGCATGCAGGACTGATCAGAATTCCCAGGTGTGGATGGAGGAATGATCAGATTTCCCAGGTGTGGATGGAGGAATGATCAGACTTCCCAGGTGTGGATGGACGATTGTTCAGGCTTCCCAAGTGTGGATGGAGGAGTGATCAGACTTCCCAGGTGTGGACGGAGGAGTGATCCGTCTTCCCAGTTGGTGGATGGAGGAGTGATCAGACTTCCAAGGTTTGGAGGGAGGAGTGATCAGACGTCCCAAGTAGTGCATGGAGGATTGATCAGTCTTCCCAGGTGTGGATGGAGGAGTAATCTGACGTCCCAGGTTTGGAGGGAGGAGTGATGAGACCACAGGTGTGGAAGGAGGAGAGATCAGAACTCCCAGGTGTGGATGGAGGAGTGATCAGACTTCCCAGGTGTGGAGCGAGGAGTGATCAGACTTCCCAAGTGTGGATGGAGGAGTAATCAGACTTCCCAGTTGTGGATGGAGGAGTGATCAGTCTTCCCAGCTGGTGGATGGAGGAGAGATCAGTCTTCCCAGGTGTGGATGGAGGAGTGATCAGACTTCCCAGGTTTGGAGGGAGGAGTGATCAGACTTCCCAAGTAGTATATGGAGGAGAGATCTGACTTCCCAGGTGCGGATGGAGGAGTAATCAGACTTTCCAGGTGTGGATGGAGCAGTGGTCAGATTTCCCAAGTGTGGATGGAGGAGTCAACCGACTTCCCTGGTGTGGATGGAGGGGTGATCAGACTTCCCAGGTGTGCATGGAGGAGTGATCAGACATCCCAGGTTTGGAGGGAGGAGTGATCAGACTTCCCAGGTAGTGCATGCAGGAGAGATCTGACTTCCCAGGTGCGGATGGAGGAGTGATCAGACTTCCCAGGTGTGGATGGAGGAGTGATCAGACTTCCCAGGTGGTAGATGGAGGAGTGATCAGTCTTCCCAGGTGTGGATGGAGGAGTGATCAGACTTCCTAGGTTTGGAGGGAGGAGTGATCAGACTTCCCAGGTGTGGATGGAGGAGTGATCAGACGTCCAAGGTGTGGATGGAGGAGTGATCAGTCTTCCCAAGTGTGGATGGAGGAGTCAACCAACTTCCCATGTGTGGATGGAGGAGTGATCAGACTTCCCAGGTGTGAATGGAGGAATGATCAGACTTCCCAGGTGTGGATGGAGGAGTGATCAGACTTCCCAAGTAGTGCATGGAGGAGAGATCAGACTTCCCAGGTGTGGATGGAGGAGTGATCAGACTTCCCAAGTAGTGCATGGAGGAGAGATAAGACTTCCCAGGTGTGGATGGAGGAGTGATCAGACTTCCCAGGTTTGGATGGAGTATCAATCAGACTTCCCAGGTGTGGAGGTAGGATTGATCAGACTTGCTAGGTTTGGAAGGAGGAGGGATCAGACTTCCCAGGTGTGGATGGAGGAGTGATCAGACTTCCTGGGTTTGGATGGAGCAGGGATCAGACTTCCCAGGTGTGGATGGCGGAGTGATCAGACTTCCTAGGATTGGAGGGAGGAGGGATCAGTCTTCCCAGGTGTTAATGGAGGAGTGATCAGATGTCCCAGGTGTGGATGGAGGAGTGATCAGTCTTCCCAGGTGTGGATGGAGGAGTGATCAGACTTCCTAGGTTTGGAGGGAGGAGGGATCAGCCTTCCCAGGTGTGGATGTAGGAGTGATCAGACGACCCAGGTGTGGATGGAGGAGTGATCAGTCTTCCCAAGTGTGGATGGAGGTCAACCGACTTCCCATGTGTGGATGGAGGAGTGATCAGACTAACCTGGTTTGCATGCAGGACTGATCAGACTTCCCAGGTGTGAATGGAGGAACGATCAGACTTCCCAGGTGTGGATGGAGGAGTGATCAGACTTCCCAGGTTTGGAGGGAGGAGTGATCAGTCTTCCCAAGTGTGAATGGAGGAGTGATCAGTCTTCCCAAGTGTGGATGGAGGAGTGATTAGACTTCCCAAGTGTGGATGGAGGAGTGATCAGACTAACCAAGTTTGCATGCAGGACTGATCAGAATTCCCAGGTGTGGATGGAGTAATGATCAGACTTCCCAAGTGTGGATGGAGGAGTGATCAGACTTCCCAGGTGTGGACGGAGGTGTGTTCAGTCTTACCTGTTGGTGGATGGAGGAGTGATCAGACTTCTCACGTTTGGAGGGAGGAGTGATCAGACTTCCCAAGTAGTGCATGGAGGAGAGATCAGACTTCCCAGGTGTGGATGGAGGAGTGATCGGACTTCCCAGGTATGGATGGAGGAGTGATCCGTCTTCCCAGGTGTGGATGGAGGAGTGATCAGACTTCCCAGGTTTGGAGGGAGGGGGGGTCAGACTTCCCAGTTGTGGATGGAGGAGTGAACAGACTTCACAGGTGTGAATGGAGGAGTGATCAGACTCAAATTTGTGAATGGAGGGGTGATCAGACTTCCCAGGTGATGGATGGAGAAGGGATCAGACTTCCCAGGTGTAGATGGAGGAGTGATCAGACTTCCCATGTGTGGATGGAGGAGTGATCAGACATTCCAGGTGCGACATGGAGGAGTGATCAGACTTCCCAGGTGCAAATGGAGGAGTGATGAGTCTTCCCAGATGTGGATGGAGGAGTGATCAGACTTCCCAAGTAGTGGATTGAGGAATGATCATACTTCCCAAGTAGTGGATGGAGGAGTGATCAGAATTCCCAGGTGTGGATGGTGGAGGGATCAGACTTTCCAGGTGGGACGTGGAGGAGCGATTAGACTTCCCAGGTGTTGGATGGAGGAGAGATCAGTCTTCACAGGTGTGGATGGAGGAGTGATCAAACTTCACAGGTGTGGATGGAGGAGTGATCAGACTTCCCAGGTGTGGATGGAGGAGAGATCAGACTTCCAAGGAGTGGATGGAGGAGTGAACACACTTCCCAGGTGTGAATGGAGGATTGTTCAGACTCGAAGTTGTGAATCGAGGGGTGATCAGACTTCCCAGGTGGGACATGGAGGAGTGAACAGAATTCCCAAGTGTGGAAAGAGGAATGATTAGACTTCCCAGGTGTTGGATGGAGGAGTGATCAAACTTCACAGGTGTGGATGGAGGAGTGATCAGACTTCCAAGGAGTGGACGGAGGAGTGATCAGACTTCCCATTTGATGATGGAGGAGTGATCAGACTTCCCAGGTGTGGATGGAGGAGTGATCAGACTTCCCAGGTGTGGATGGGGGAGTGATCAGACTTCCAAGGAGTGGATGGAGGAGTGAACACACTTCCCAGGTGTGAATGGAGGATTGTTCAGACTCGAAGTTGTGAATCGAGGGGTGATCAGACTTCCCAGGTGGGACATGGAGGAGTGAACAGAATTCCCAAGTGTGGAAAGAGGAATGATTAGACTTCCCAGGTGTTGGATGGAGGAGTGATCAAACTTCACAGGTGTGGATGGAGGAGTGATTAGACTTCCCAGGTGTTGGATGGAGGAGAGATCAGTCTTCACAGGTGTGGATGGAGGAGTGATCAAACTTCACAGGTGTGGATGGAGGAGTGATCAGACTTCCCAGGTGTGGATGGAGGAGAGATCAGACTTCCAAGGAGTGGATGGAGGAGTGAACACACTTCCCAGGTGTGAATGGAGGATTGTTCAGACTCGAAGTTGTGAATCGAGGGGTGATCAGACTTCCCAGGTGGGACATGGAGGAGTGAACAGAATTCCCAAGTGTGGAAAGAGGAATGATTAGACTTCCCAGGTGTTGGATGGAGGAGTGATCAAACTTCACAGGTGTGGATGGAGGAGTGATCAGACTTCCAAGGAGTGGACGGAGGAGTGATCAGACTTCCCATTTGTGGATGGAGGAGTGATCAGACTTCCCAGGTGTGGATGGAGGAGTGATCAGACTCAAAGTTGTGAATGGAGGGGTGATCAGACTTCCCAGCTGGGTCATGGAGGAGTGATCAGTCTTCCCAGGTGTGGATGGAGGAGTAATCAGACGTCCCAGGTTTGTAAAGAGGAGTGATCAGACTTCCCAGGTGCTGGATGGAGAAGTGATCAGACTTCCCAGGTGTGGATGGAGGAGTGATCAGACTTCCCAGATGTGGATGGAGGAGTGATCAGGCTTCCCAAGTAGTGGATTGAAGAATGATCATACTTCCCAATTAGTGGATGAAGGATTGATCAGAATTCCCAGGTGCGGATGGAGGAGGGATCAGACTTCCCAGGTGGGACATGGAGGAGTGATCAGTCTTCCCAGGTGTGGATGGAGGAGTAATCAGACTTCCCAGGTTTGGAGGGAGGAGTGATGAGACTTCACAGGTGTGGAGGGAGGAGTGATCAGACTTCCCAAGTGTGGATGGAGGAGTGATCAGACTTCCCAGGTGGTGGATGGAGGAGAGATCAGTCTTCCCAGGTGTGGATGGAGGAGTGATCAGACTTCCCAGGTTTGGAGGGAGGACTGATCAGACTTCCCAAGTCGTGTATGGAGGAGAGATCTGACTTCCCAGGTGCGGATGGAGGAGTGATCAGACTTCCCAGGTGTGGATGGAGCAGTTGTCAGACTTCCCAAGTGTGGATGGAGGAGTCAACCGACTTCCCAGGTGTGGTTGGAAGAGTGATCAGACTTCCCAGGTGTGGATGGATGAGTGATCAGACTTCCCACGTGGTGGATGGAAGAGTGATCAGACTTCCCAGGTGGTGGATGGAGGAGTGACCAGACGTCCCAGGTTTGGATGGAGGAGTGAACAGTCGTCCCAAGTGTGAATGGAGGAGTCAACCGACATCCCATGTGTGGATGGAGGAGTGATCAGACTAACCAGGTTTGCATGCAGGACTGATCAGAAATCCCAGGTGTGGATGGAGGAATGATCAGACTTCCCAGGTGTGGATGGAGGAATGATCAGACTTCCCAGGTGTGGATGGACGATTGTTCAGGCTTCCCAAGTGTGGATGGAGGAGTGATCAGACTTCCCAGGTGTGGACGGAGGAGTGATCAGTCTTCCCAGTTGGTGGATGGAGGAGTGATCAGACTTCCAAAGTTTGGAGGGAGGAGTGATCAGACGTCCCAAGTACTGCATGGAGGATTGATCAGTCTTCCCAGGTGTGGATGGACGATTGTTCAGGCTTCCCAAGTGTGGATGGAGGAGTGATCAGACTTCCCAGGTGTGGACGGAGGAGTGATCAGACTTCCCAGCTGGTGGATGGAGGAGAGATCAGTCTTCCCATGTGTGGATGGAGGAGTGATCAGACTTCCCAGTTGTGGATGGAGGAGTGATCAGTCTTCCCAGCTGGTGGATGGAGGAGAGATCAGTCTTCCCATGTGTGGATGGAGGAGTGATCAGACTTCCCAGGTTTGGAGGGAGGAGTGATCAGACTTCCCAAGTAGTATATGGAGGAGAGATCTGACTTCCCAGGTGCAGATGGAGGAGTAATCAGACTTTCCAGGTGTGGATGGAGCAGTGGTCAGACTTCCCAAGTGTGGATGGAGGAGTCAACCGACTTCCCTGGTGTGGATGGAGTTGTGATCAGACTTCCCATTTGTGGATGGAGGAGTGAACAGACTTCACAGGTGTGAATGGAGGAGTGATCAGACTCAAAGTTGTGAATGGAGGGGTGATCAGACTTCCCAGGTGATGGATGGAGAAGTGATCAGACTTCCCAGGTGTAGATGGAGGAGTGATCAGACTTCCCATGTGTGGATGGAGGAGTGATCAGACATTCCAGGTGCGACATGGAGGAGTGATCAGACTTCCCAGGTGCAGATGGAGGAGTGATGAGTCTTCCCAGATGTGGATGGAGGAGTGATCAGACTTCCCAAGTAGTGGATTGA
Organism: Hypanus sabinus; assembly: GCF_030144855.1. Classification (NCBI taxonomy): domain Eukaryota; kingdom Metazoa; phylum Chordata; class Chondrichthyes; order Myliobatiformes; family Dasyatidae; genus Hypanus; species Hypanus sabinus. The sequence goes on along the minus strand of NC_082707.1, from coordinate 70,128,410 downwards.
GGAATGATCATACTTCCCAAGTAGTGGATGGAGGAGTGATCAGAATTCCCAGGTGTGGATGGTGGAGGGATCAGACTTTCCAGGTGGGACATGGAGGAGCGATTAGACTTCCCAGGTGTTGGATGGAGGAGAGATCAGTCTTCACAGGTGTGGATGGAGGAGTGATCAAACTTCACAGGTGTGGATGGAGGAGTGATCAGACTTCCCAGGTGTGGATGGAGCAGTTGTCAGACTTCCCAAGTGTGGATGGAGGAGTCAACCGACTTCCCAGGTGTGGTTGGAAGAGTGATCAGACTTCCCAGGTGTGGATGGATGAGTGATCAGACTTCCCACGTGGTGGATGGAGGAGTGATCAGACTTCCCAGGTGGTGGATGGAGGAGTGATCAGTCTTCCCAGGTGTGGATGGAGGAGTGATCAGACTTCATAGGTTTGGAGGGAGGAGGGATCAGACTTCCCAGGTGTGGATGGAGGAGTGATCAGACGTCCCAGGTTTGGATGGAGGAGTGAACAGTCGTCCCAAGTGTGGATGGAGGAGTCAACCGACATCCCATGTGTGGATGGAGGAGTGATCAGACTAACCAGGTTTGCATGCAGGACTGATCAGAATTCCCAGGTGTGGATGGAGGAATGATCAGACTTCCCAGGTGTGGATGGAGGAATGATCAGACTTCCCAGGTGTGGATGGACGATTGTTCAGGCTTCCCAAGTGTGGATGGAGGAGTGATCAGACGTCCCAGGTGTGGACGGAGGAGTGATCAGTCTTCCCAGTTGGTGGATGGAGGAGTGATCAGACTTCCAAGGTTTGGAGGGAGGAGTGATCAGACGTCCCAAGTAGTGCATGGAGGATTGATCAGTCTTCCCAGGTGTGGATGGAGGAGTAATCTGACGTCCCACGTTTGGAGGGAGGACTGATGAGACCACAGGTGTGGAAGGAGGAGAGATCAGAACTCCCAGGTGTGGATGGAGGAGTGATCAGACTTCCCAGGTATGGAGGGAGGAGTGATCAGACTTCCCAAGTGTGGATGGAGGAGTAATCAGACTTCCCAGTTGTGGATGGAGGAGTGATCTGTCTTCCCAGCTGGTGGATGGAGGAGAGATCAGTCTTCCCATGTGTGGATGGAGGAGTGATCAGACTTCCCAGGTTTGGAGGGAGGAGTGATCAGACTTCCCAAGTAGTATATGGAGGAGAGATCTGACTTCCCAGGTGCGGATGGAGGAGTAATCAGACTTTCCAGGTGTGGATGGAGAAGTGCTCAGACTTCCCAAGTGTGGATGGAGGAGTCAACCGACTTCCCTGGTGTGGATGGAGGGGTGATCAGACTTCCCAGGTGTGGATGGAGAAGTGATCAGACATCCCAGGTTTGGAGGGAGGAGTGATCAGACTTCCCAGGTTTGGAGCGAGGAGTGATCAGACTTCCCAAGTAGTGCATGCAGGAGAGATCTGACTTCCCAGGTGCGGATGGAGGAGTGATCAGACTTCCCAGGTGTGGATGGAGGAGTGATCAGACTTCCCAGGTGATGGATGGATGAGTGATCAGACTTCCCATGTGGTGGATGGAGGAGTGATCAGACTTCCCAGGTGGTAGATGGAGGAGTGATCAGTCTTCCCAGGTTTGGAGGGAGGAGTGATCAGACTTCCCAGGTTTGGAGCGAGGAGTGATCAGACTTCCCAAGTAGTGCATGCAGGAGAGATCTGACTTCCCAGGTGCGGATGGAGGAGTGATCAGACTTCCCAGGTGTGGATGGAGGAGTGATCAGACTTCCCAGGTGATGGATGGATGAGTGATCAGACTTCCCATGTGGTGGATGGAGGAGTGATCAGACTTCCTAGGTTTGGGGGGAGGAGGGATCAGACTTCCCAGGTGTGGATGGAGGAGTGATCAGACGTCCCAGGTGTGGATGGAGGAGTGATCAGTCTTCCCAAGTGTGGATGGAGGAGTCAACCAACTTCCCATGTGTGGATGGAGGAGTGATCAGACTAACCAGGTTTGCATGCTGGACTGATCAGACTTCCCAGGTGTGAATGGAGGAATGATCAGACTTCCCAGGTGTGGATGGAGGAGTGATCAGACTTCCCAAGTAGTGCATGGAGGAGAGATCAGACTTCCCAGGTGTGGATGGAGGAGTGATCAGACTTCCCAAATAGTGCATGGAGGAGAGATCAGACTTCACAGGTGTGGATGGAGGAGTGATCAGACTTCCCAGGTTTGGATGGAGTATCAATCAGACTTCCCAGGTGTGGAGGTAGGATTGATCAGACTTGCTAGGTTTGGAAGGAGGAGGGATCAGACTTCCGAGGTGTGGATGGAGGAGTGATCAGACTTCCTGGGTTTGGATGGAGCAGGGATCAGACTTCCCAGGTGTGGATGGAGGAGTGATCAGACTTCCTAGGTTTGGAGGGAGGAGGGATCAGCCTTCCCAGGTGTGGATGTAGGAGTGATCAGACGTCCCAGGTGTGGATGGAGGAGTGATCAGTCTTCCCAAGTGTGGATGGAGGTCAACCGACTTCCCATGTCTGGATGGAGGAGTGATCAGACTAACCTGGTTTGCATGCAGGACTGATCAGACTTCCCAGGTGTGAATGGAGGAAAGATCAGACTTCCCAGGTGTGGATGGAGGAGTGATCAGACTTCCCAGGTTTGGAGGGAGGAGTGATCAGTCTTCCCAAGTGTGAATGGAGGAGTGATCAGACTTCCCAAGTGTGGATGGAGGAGTGATCAGACTAACCAAGTTTGCATGCAGGACTGATCAGAATTCCCAGGTGTGGATGGAGGAATGATCAGACTTCCCAGGTGTGGATGGAGGAGTGATCAGACTTCCCAAGTGTGGATGGAGGAGTGATCACACTTCCCAGGTGTGGACGGAGGAGTGTTCAGTCTTACCAGTTGGTGGATGGAGGAGCGATCAGACTTCTCAGGTTTGGAGGGAGGAGTGATCAGACTTCCCAAGTAGTGCATGGAGGAGAGATCAGACTTCCCAGGTGTGGATGGAGGAGTGATCCGACTTCCCAGGTGTGGATGGAGGAGTGATCAGACTTCCCAGGTTTGGAGGGAGGGGGGATCAGACTTCCCAGTTGTGGATGGAGGAGTGAACAGTCTTCACAGGTGTGAATGGAGGAGTGATCAGACTCAAAGTTGTGAATGGAGGGGTGATCAGACTTCCCAGGTGATGGATGGAGAAGTGATCAGACTTCACAGGTGTGGATGGAGGAGTGATCAGACTTCCCAGGTGTAGATGGAAGAGTGATCTGACTTCCAATGTGTGGATGGAGCAGTGATCAGATTTCCCAAGTGTGGATGGAGGAGTCAACCTACTTCCAAGGTGTGGATGGAGGAGTGATCAGACTTCCTAGGTTTGGAGGGAGGAGGGATCAGACATTCCAGGTGCGACATGGAGGAGTGATCAGACTTCCCAGTTGCAGATGGAGGAGTGATGAGTCTTCCCAGATGTGGATGGAGGAGTGATCAGACTTCCCAAGTAGTGGATTGAGGAATGATCATACTTCCCAAGTAGTGGATGGAGGAGTGATCATACTTCACACGTGTGGATGGAGGAGAGATCAGTCTTCCCAGGAGTGGATGGAGGAGTGATCAGACTTCCCAGGTTTGGAGGGAGGAGTGATGAGACTTCACAGGTGTGGATGGAGGAGTGATCAGACTTCCCAGGTGTGGAGGGAGGAGTGTTCAGACTTCCCAAGTGTGGATGGAGGAGTGATCAGACTTCCCAGGTGTGGATGGAGGAGTGATCAGTCTTCCCAGCTGGTGGATGGAGGAGAGATCAGTCTTCCCAGGTGTGGATGGAGGAGTGATTAGACTTCCCAGGTTTGGAGGGAGGACTGATCAGACTTCCCAAGTCGTGTATGGAGGAGAGATCTGACTTCCCAGGTGCGGATGGAGGAGTGATCAGACATCCCAGGTGTGGATGGAGCAGTTGTCAGACTTCCCAAGTGTGGATGGAGGAGTCAACCGACTTCCCAGGTGTGGATGGAGGAGTCAACCGACTTCCCAGGTGTGGATGGAGGAGTGATCAGACTTCATAGGTTTGGATGGAGGAGTGATCAGACATCCCAGGTGTGGATGGAGGAGTGATCAGACGTCCCAGGTTTGGATGGAGGAGTGAACAGTCGTCCCAAGTGTGGATGGAGGAGTCAACCGACATCCCATGTGTGGATGGAGGAGTGATCAGACTTACCAGGTTTGCATGCAGGACTGATCAGAATTCCCAGGTGTGGATGGAGGAATGATCAGACTTCCCAGGTGTGGATGGAGGAATGATCAGACTTCCCAGGTGTGGATGGATGAGTGTTCAGGCTTCCCAAGTGTGGATGGAGGAGTGATCAGACTTCCCAGGTGTGGACGGAGGAGTGATCAGTCTTCCCAGTTGGTGGATGGAGGAGTGATCAGACTTCCAAGGTTTGGAGGGAGGAGTGATGAGACCACAGGTGTGGAAGGAGGAGAGATCAGAACTCCCAGGTGTGGTTGGAGGACTGATCAGACTTCCCAGGTGTGGATGGAGGAGTGATCAGACTTCCCTGTTGTGGATGGAGGAGTGATCAGTCTTCCCAGCTGGTGGATGGAGGAGAGATCAGTCTTCCCAGGTGTGGATGGAGGAGTCAACCGACTTCCCTGGTGTGGATGGAGGGGTGATCAGACTTCCCAGGTGTGGGTGGAGGAGTGATCAGACATCCCAGGTTTGGAGGGAGGAGTGATCAGACTTCCCAGGTTTGGAGGGAGGAGTGATCAGACTTCCCAAGTAGTGCATGCAGGAGAGATCTGACTTCCCAGGTGCGGATGGAGGAGTGATCAGACTTCCCAGGTGCGGATGGAGGAGTGATCAGACTTCCCAGGTGTGGATGGAGGAGTGATCAGACTTCCCAGGTGATGGATGGAGGAGTGATCAGACTTCCCAAGTAGTGCATGCAGGAGAGATCTGACTTCCCAGGTGCGGATGGAGGAGTGATCAGTCTTCCCATGTGTGGATGGAGGAGTGATCAGACTTCCTAGGTTTGGAGGGAGGAGGGATCAGAATTCCCAGGTGTGGATGGAGGAGTGATCAGACGTCCCAGGTGTGGATGGAGGAGTGATCAGTCTTCCCAAGTGTGGATGGAGGAGTCAACAAACTTCCCATGTGTGGATGGAGGAGTGATCAGACTAACCAAGTTTGCATGCTGGACTGATCAGACTTCCCAGGTGTGAATGGAGGAATGATCAGACTTCCCAGGTGTGGATGGAGGAGTGATCAGACTTCCCAAGTAGTGCATGGAGGAGAGATCAGACTTCCCAGGTGTGGATGGAGGAGTGATCAGACTTCCCAAGTAGTGCATGGAGGAGAGATCAGACTTCCCAGGTGTGGATGGAGTATCAATCAGACTTCCCAGGTGTGGAGGTAGGATTGATCAGACTTGCTAGGTTTGGAAGGAGGAGGGATCAGACTTCCCAGGTGTTGATGGAGGAGTGATCAGACTTCCTGGGTTTGGATGGAGCAGGGATCAGACTTCCCAGGTGTGGATGGAGGAGTGATCAGACTTCCTAGGATTGGAGGGAGGAGGGATCAGTCTTCCCAGGTGTTAATGGAGGAGTGATCAGATGTCCCAGGTGTGGATGGAGGAGTGATCAATCTTCCCAGGTGTGGATGGAGGAGTGATCAGACTTCCTAGGTTAGGAGGGAGGAGGGATCAGCCTTCCCAGGTGTGGATGTAGGAGTGATCAGACGTCCCAGGTGTGGATGAGGGAGTGATCAGTCTTCCCATGTGTGAATGGAGGAATGATCAGACTTCCCAGGTGTGGATGGAGGAGTGATCAGACTTCCCAGGTTTGGAGGGAGGAGTGATCAGTCTTCCCAAGTGTGAATGGAGGAGTGATCAGACTTCCCAAGTGTGGATGGAGGAGTGATCAGACTAACCAAGTTTGCATGCAGGACTGATCAGAATTCCCAGGTGTGGATGGAGGAATGATCAGACTTCCCAGGTGTGGATGGAGGAGTGATCAGACTTCCCAAGTGTGGATGGAGGAGTGATCAGACTTCCCAGGTGTGGACGGAAGAGTGTTCAGTCTTACCAGTTGGTGGATGGAGGAGTGATCAGACTTCTCAGGTTTGGAGGGAGGAGTGATCAGACTTCCCAAGTAGTGCATGGAGGAGAGATCAGACTTCCCAGGTGTGGATGGAGGAGTGATCGGACTTCCCAGGTATGGATGGAGGAGTGATCCGACCTCCCAGGTGTGGATGGAGGAGTGATCAGACTTCCCAGGTTTGGAGGGAGGAGGGATCAGACTTCCCAGTTGTGGATGGAGGAGTGAACAGACTTCACAGGTGTGAATGGAGGAGTGATCAGACTCGAAGTTGTGAATGGAGGGGTGATCAGACTTCCCAGGTGATGGATGGAGAAGTGATCAGACTTCCCAGGTGTGGATGGAGGAGTGATCAGACTTCCCATATGTGGATGGAGGAGTGATCAGACATTCCAGGTCCGACATGGAGGAGTGATCAGACTTCCCAGGTGCAGATGGAGGAGTGATGAGTCTTCCCAGATGTGGATGGAGGAGTGATCAGACTTCCCAAGTAGTGGATTGAGGAATGATCATACTTCCCAAGTAGTGGATGGAGGAGTGATCATACTTCCCACGTGTGGATGGAGGAGTGATCAGACTTCCCAGGTGTGGATGGAGGAGTGATCAGACATCCCAGGTTTGGAGGGAGGAGTGATCAGACTTCCCAGGTTTGGAGGGAGGAGTGATAAGACTTCCCAAGTAGTGCATGCAGGAGAGATCTGACTTCCCAGGTGCGGATGGAGGAGTGATCAGACTTCCCAGGTGTGGATGGAGGAGTGATCAGACTTCCCAGGTGACGGATGGATGAGTGATCAGACTTCCCATGTGGTGGATGGAGGAGTGATCAGTCTTCCCAGGTGTGGATGGAGGAGTGATCAGACTTCCCAGGTGATGGATGGATGAGTGATCAGACTTCCCAGGTGGTAGATGGAGGAGTGATCAGTCTTCCCAGGTGTGGATGGAGGAGTGATCAGACTTCCTAGCTTTGGAGGGAGGAGGGATCAGACTTCCCAGGTGTGGATGGAGGTGTGATCAGACGTCCCAGGTGTGGATGGAGGAGTGATCAGTCTTCCCAAGTGTGGATGGAGGAGTCAACCAACTTCCCATGTGTGGATGGAGGAGTGATCAGACTAACCAGGTTTGCATGCTGGACTGATCAGACTTCCCAGGTGTGAATGGAGGAATGATCAGACTTCCCAGGTTGGATGGAGGAGTGATCAGACTTCCCAAGTAGTGCATGTAGGAGAGATCAGACTTCCCAGGTGTGGATGGAGGAGTGATCAGACTTCCCAAGTAGTGCATGGAGGAGAGATCAGACTTCCCAGGTGTGGATGGAGGAGTGATCAGACGTCCCAGGTTTGGATGGAGGAGGGATCAGACTTCCCAGGTGTGGAGGTAGGATTGATCAGACTTGCTAGGTTTGGAAGGAGGAGGGATCAGACTTCCCAGGAGTGGATGGAGGAGTGATCAGACTTCCTGGGTTTGGATGGAGCAGGGATCAGACTTCCCAGGTGTGGATGGAGGAGTGATCAGACTTCCTAGGATTGGAGGGAGGAGGAATCAGTCTTCCCAGGTGTTAATGGAGGAGTGATCAGATGTCCCAGGTGTGGATGGAGGAGTGATCAGTCTTCCCAGGTGTGGATGGATCAGTGATCAGACTTCCTAGGTTTGGAGGGAGGAGGGTTCAGTCTTCCCAAGTGTGGATGGAGGAGTGATCAGACTTCCCAAGTGTGGATGGAGGAGTGATCAGACTAACCAAGTTTGCATGCAGGACTGATCAGAATTCCCAGGTGTGGATGGAGGAATGATCAGACTTCCCAGGTGTGGATGGAGGAGTGATCAGACTTCCCAGGTGCGGACGGAGGAGTGTTCAGTCTTACCAGTTGGTGGATGGAGGAGTGATCAGACTTCTCAGGTTTGGAGGGAGGAGTGATCAGACTTCCCAAGTAGTGCATGGAGGAGAGATCAGACTTCCCAGGTGTGGATGGAGGAGTGATCGGTCTTCCCAGGTATGGATGAAGGAGTGATCAGACTTCCCAGGTTTGGAGGGAGGAGGGATCAGACTTCCCAGTTGTGGATGGAGGAGTGAACAGACTTCACAGGTGTGAATGGAGGAGTGATCAGACTCAAAGTTGTGAATGGAGGGGTGATCAGACTTCCCAGGTGATGGATGGAGAAGTGATCAGACTTCCCAGGTGTGGATGGAGGAGTGATCAGACTTCCCATGTGTGGATGGAGGAGTGATCAGACATTCCAGGTGCGACATGGAGGAGTGATCAGACTTCCCAGGTGCAGATGGAGGAGTGATGAGTCTTCCCAGATGTGGATGGAGGAGTGATCAGACTTCCCAAGTAGTGGATTGAGGAATGATCATACTTCCCAAGTAGTGGATGGAGGAGTGATCAGTCTTCCCAGGTGTGGATGGAGGAGTGATCAAACTTCACAGGTGTGGTTTTAGGAGTGATCAGACTTCCAAGGAGTGGATGGAGGAGTGAACAGACTTCCCAGGTGGTGGAAGGAGGACTGATCAGATTTCCCAGGTGTGAATGGAGGAGTGATCAGACTCAAAGTTGTGAATGGAGGGGTGATCTGACTTCCCAGGTGGGACATGGAGGAGTGATCAGTCTTCCCAGGTGTGGATGGAGGAGTAATCAGACGTCCCAGGTTTGGAGGAGGAGTGATGAGACTTCACATGTGTGGATGTAGGAGTGATCAGACTTCCCATGTGTGGAAGGAGGAGTAATCAGTCTTCCCAGCTGGTGGATGGAGGAGTGATCAGACATCCCAGGTTTGGAGGGTGGAGTTTTCAGACTTCCCAAGTAGTGCATGCAGGAGAGATCTGACTTACCAGGTGCGGATGGAGGAGTGATCAGACTTCCCATTTGTGGATGGTGGAGTGATCAGACTTCCCAGGTGATGGATGGATGAGTGATCAGACTTCCCAGGTGGTGGATGGAGGAGTGATCAGTCTTCCCAGGTGGTGGATGGAGGAGTGATCAGTCTTCCCAGGTGTGGATGGAGGAGTGATCAGTCTTCCCAAGTGTAGATGAAGGAGTCAACCGACTTCCCATGTGTGGATGGAGGAGTGATCAGACTAACCAGTATTGCATGCAGGACTGATCAGACTTCCTAGGTTTGGAGGGAGGAGGGATCAGACTTCCCAGGTGTGGATGGAGGAGTGATCAGACGTCCCAGGTGTGGATGGAGGAGTGATCAGTCTTCCCAAGTGTAGATGAAGGAGTCAACCGACTTCGCATGTGTGGATGGAGGAGTGATCAGACTAACCAGTATTGCATGCAGGACTGATCAGACTTCCCAGGTGTGGATGGAGGAGTGATCAGACTTCCCAGGTTGTGGATGGAGGAGTGTTCAGACTTCCCAGTTGTGGTTGGAGGAGTGAACAGACTTCCCAGGTGTGAATGGAGGAGTGATCAGACTCAAAGTTGTTAATGGAAGGGTGATCAGACTTCCCAGGTGGGACATGGAGGAGTGATCAGTCTTCCCAGGTGTGGATGGAGGAGTAATCAGACGTCCCAGGTTTGGATGGAGGAGGGATCAGACTTCCCAGGTGTGGATGGAGGAGTGATCAGACTTCCTAGGTTTGGAGGGAGGATGGATCAGACTTCCCAGGTGTTAATGGAGGAGTGATCAGACTGAAAGTTGTGAATGGAGGGGTGATCAGACTTCCCAGTTGTGGATGGAGGAGTGAAAAGACTACCCAGGTGTGAATGGAGGAGTGATCAGACTCAAAGTTGTGAATGGAGGGGTGATCAGACTTCCCAGGTGGGACATGGAGGAGTGATCAGTCTTCCTATTTGTGGATGGAGGAGTGATCAGACTTCCCAGGTGATGGATGGATGAGTGATCAGACTTCCCAGGTGTGGATGGAGGAGTGATCAGACTTCCCAGGTGTGGATGGAAGAATTATCAGACTTCCCAGGTGTGGATGGAGGAGTGATCAGACTTCCCAGGTTTTGGAGGGAGGAGTGATCAGACTTCCCAAGTAGTGCATGGAGGAGGGATCAGACTTCCCTGGTGTGGATGGATGAGTGATCAGTCTTCCCAAGTGTGGATGGAGGAGTCAACCGACTTCCCATGTGTAGATTGAGGAGTGATCAGTCTTCCCAGGTGTGGAGGGAGGAGTGATATGACTTCCCAGGTGTGGATGGATGAGTGATCACACGTCCCAGGTGTGGATGGAGGAGTGATCAGACTTCCTGGGTTTGGATGGAGCAGGGATCAGACTTCCCAGGTGCGACATTGAGGAGTGATCAGACTTCCCAAGTAGTGGATGGAGGAGTGATCTGTCCTCCCAAGTGTGAATGGAGGAGTGATCAGACTTCCCAGTTGTGGAGGGAGGAGTGATCAGACTCAAAGTTGTGAATGGAGGGGTGATCAGACTTCCCAGGTGGGACATGGAGGAGTGATCAGTCTTCCCAGGTGTGGATGGAGGAGTAATCAGACGTCCCAGGTTTGGAGGGAGGAGTGATCAGACTTCCCAAGTGTGGATGGAGGAGTGATCAGACTTCCCAGGTGTGGATGGAGTAGTGATCAGACTTCCCATGTGGATGGAGGAGTGATCAGACTTCCCAATTGGTGGATGGAGGAGAGATCAGTCTTTCCAGGTGTGGATGGAGGAGTGATCAGACTTCCCAGGTGTGAATGGAGGAGTGATCAGACTCAAAGTTGTGAATGGAGGGGTGATCAGACTTCCCAGGAGGGACCTGGAGGAGTGATCAGTCTTCCCAGGTGTGGATGGAGGAGTAATCAGACGTCCCATGTTTGGAGGAAGGTGTGATCAGACTTCCCAAGTGTGGATGGAGGAGTGATCAGACTTCCCCGGTGTGGATGGAGGAGTGATCAGACTTCCCATGTGTGGATGGAGGAGTGATCAGTCTTCCCAGTTGTGGATGGAGGAGTGATCAGACTTCCCAGGTGTGGATGGATGAGTGATCAGTCTTCCCACGTGTGGATGGAGGAGTGATCAGACTTCCCAATTGGTGGATGGAGGAGAGATCAGTCTTTCCAGGTGTGGATGGAGGAGTGATCAGACTTCCCATTTGTGAATGGAGGACTGATCAGACTTCTCAGGTGGGACATGGAGGAGTGATCAGACTTCCCAGATGTGGATGGAGGAGTGATCAGACTTCGCAGATGTGGAGGGAGGAGTGATCACACTTCCCAGGTGTGGATGGAGGAGTAATCAGTCTTCCCAGCTGGTGGATGGAGGAGTGATCAGACTTCCCAGGTTTGGAGGAAGCAGTGATCAGACTTCCCAAGTAGTGCATGCAGGAGAGATCTGACTTCCCAGGTGTGGATGGAGGAGAGATCAGACTTCCCAGGTGTGGAAGGAGGAGTGATCAGACTTCCCAAGTGTGGATGGAGGAGTCAACCGACTTCCCATTTGTGGATGGAGGAGTGATCAGACTTCCCAGGTGGTGGATGGAGGAGTGATCAGTCTTCCCAGGTGTGGATGGAGGAGTGATCAGACTTCCTAGGTTTGGAGGGAGGAGGGATCAGACTTCCCAGGTGTGGATGGAGGAGTGATCAGACGTCCCAGGTGTGGATGGAGGAGTGATCAGTCTTCCCAAGTGTAGATGGAGGAGTGATCAGACTAACCAGGTTTGCATGCAGGACTGATCAGACTTCCCAGGTGTGGATGGTGGAATGATCAGACTTCCCAGGTGTGGATGGAGCAGTGATCAGACTTCCAAGGAGTGGATGGAGGAGTGATCAGACTTCCCAGGTTGTGGATGGAGGAGTGATCAGACTTCCCATGTGATGGATGGAGTAGTGCTCAGACATTCCCAGGTGCGACATGGAGGAGTGATCAGACTTCCCAAGTAGTGGATGGAGGAGTGATCTGTCTTCCCAAGTGTGGATGGAGGAGTGATCAGACTCAAAGTTGTGAATGGAGGGGTGATCAGACTTCCCAGGTGGGACATGGAGGAGTGATCAGTCTTCCCAGGTGTGGATGGAGGAGTAATCAGACGTCCCAGGTTTGGAGGGAGGAGTGATCAGACTTCCCAGTTGTGGATGGAGGAGTGATCAGACTTCCCAGGTGTGGATGGATGAGTGATCAGACTTCCCAAGTGGTGGATGGAGGTGTGATCAGTCTTCCCAGGTGTGGATGGAGGAGTGATCAGACTTCCTGGGTTTGGAGGGAGGAGGGATCAGACGTCCCAGGTGTGGATGGAGGAGTGATCAGACTTCCCAGGTGATGGATGGAGGAGTGATCAGACTTCCCAGGTGGTGGATGGAGGAGTGATCAGACTTCCAAGGAGTGGATGGAGGAGTGATCAGACTTCCCAGGTGGTGGATGGAGGAGTGATCAGACTTCCCAGGTCGTGGATGGAGGAGTGATCAGACTTCCAAGGAGTGGATGGAGGAGTGATCAGACTTCCCAGGTTGTGGATGGAGGAGTGATCAGACTTCCCAGGTGCGACATCGAGGAGTGATCAGACTTCCCAAGTAGTGGATGGAGGAGTGATCTGTCTTCCCAAGTGTGGATGGAGGAGTGATCAGACTTCCCAGGTTGTGGATGGAGGAGTGTTCAGACTTCCCAGTTGTGGATGGAGGAGTGTACAGACTTCCCAGGTGTGAATGGAGGAGTGATCAGACTCAAAGTTGTGAATGGAGGGGTGATCAGACTTCCCAGCTGGGACATGGAGGAGTGATCAGTCTTCCTAGGTGTGGATGGAGGAGTAATCAGATGTCCCAGGTTTGGAGGGAGGAGTGATCAGACTTCCCAGGTGTTGATGGAGGAGTGATCAGACTTCCCAGGTGGTGGAAGGAGGACTGATCAGACTTCCCAGGTGTGAATGGAGGAGTGATCAGACTCAAAGTTGTGAATGGAGGGGTGATCAGACTTCCCAGGTGGATGGAGGAGTTAGCAGACTTCACAATTGGTGGATGGAGGAGAGATCAGTCTTCCCACGTGTGGATGGAGCAGTGATTACACTTCACAGGTGTGGATGGAGGAGTGATCAGACTCAAAGTTGTGAATGGAGGGGTGATCAGACTTCCCAGGTGGGACATGGAGGAGTGATCAGTCTTCCCAGGTGTGGATGGAGGAGTAATCAGACGTCCCAGGTTTGGAGGGAGGAGTGATCAGACTTCCCAAGTGTGGATGGAGGAGTGATCAGACTTCCCAGGTGTGGATGGAGGAGTGATCAGACTTCCCAGGTGGATGGAGGAGTGATCAGTCTTCCCAATTGGAGGATGGAGGAGAGATCAGTCTTTCCAGGTGCGGATGGAGGAGTGATCAGACTTCCCAGGTGTGAATGGAGGAGTGATCAGACTCAAAGTTGTGAATGGAGGGGTGATCAGACTTCCCAGGAGGGACCTGGAGGAGTGATCAGTCTTCCCAAGTGGTGGATGGAGGTGTGATCAGTCTTCTCAGGTGTGGATGGAGGAGTGATCAGACTTCCCAATTGGTGGATGGAGGAGAGATCAGTCTTTCCAGGTGTGGATGGAGGTGTGATCAGACTTCCCAGGTGTGAATGGAGGAGTGATCAGACTCAAAGTTGTGAATGGAGGGGTGATCAGACTTCCCAGGAGGGACCTGGAGGAGTGATCAGTCTTCCCAGGTGTGGATGGAGGAGTAATCAGACGTCCCATGTTTGGAGGAAGGTGTGATCAGACTTCCCAAGTGTGGATGGAGGAGTGATCAGACTTCCCCGGTGTGGATGGAGGAGTGATCAGACTTCCCCGGTGTGGATGGAGGAGTGATCAGACTTCCCAGGTGTGGATGGATGAGTGATAAGACTTCCCAGGTGGTGGATGGATGAGTGATCAGGCTTCCCAGGTGTGGATGGATGAGTGATCAGACTTCCCAGGTGGTGGATGGAGGAGTGATCAGACTTCCCAGGTGTGGATGGATGAGTGATCAGGCTTCCCAGGTGTGGATGGATGAGTGATAAGACTTCCTAGGTTTGGAGGGAGGAGGGATCAGACTTCCCAGGTGTGGACGGAGGAGTGATCAGCCGTCCCAGGTGTGGATGGAGGAGTGATCAGTCTTCCCAAGTGTAGATGGAGGTGTCAACCGACTTCCCATGTGTGGATGGAGGAGTGATCAGACTAACCAGGTTTGCATGAAGGACTGATCAGACTTTCCAAGTGTGGATGGAGGAGTGATCAGACTTCCCCGGTGTGGATGGAGGAGTGATCAGACTTCCCAGGTGTGGATGGAGGAGTGATCAGACTTCCCCGGTGTGGATGGAGGAGTGATCAGACTTCCCAGGTGTGGATGCAGGAGTGATCAGACTTCCCAGGTGCGACATGGAGGAGTGATCAGACTTCCCAGATGTGGATGGAGGAGTGATCAGACTTCGCAGATGTGGAGGGAGGAGTGATCACACTTCCCAGGTGTGGATGGAGGAGTGATCAGACTTCCCAGGTATGGATGGAGGAGTGATCAGACTTCCCAGGTTTGGAGGGAGGAGTGATCAGACTTCCCAGGTTTGGAGGAAGGAGTGATCAGACTTCCCAAGTAGTGCATGCAGGAGAGATCTGACTTCCCAGGTGTGGATGGAGGAGAGATCAGACTTCCCAGGTGTGGATGGAGGAGTCAACCGACTTCCCAGTTGGTGGATGGAGGAGTGATCAATCTTCCCAGGTGTGGATGGAGGAGTGATCAGACTTCCTAGGTTTGGAGGGAGGAGGGATCAGACTTCCCAGGTTTGCATGCAGGACTGATCAGACTTCCCAAGTGTGGATGGAGGAGTGATCAGACTTCCCAAGTGTGGATGGAGGAGTGATCAGACTTCCCCGGTGTGGATGGAGGAGTGATCAGACTTCCCAGGTGTGGATGCAGGAGTGATCAGACTTCCCAGGTGCGACTTGGAGGAGTGATCAGACTTCCCAGATGTGGATGGAGGAGTGATCAGACTTCGCAGATGTGGAGGGAGGAGTGATCACACTTCCCAGGTGTGGATGGAGGAGTAATCAGTCTTCCCAGCTGGTGGATGGAGGAGTGATCAGACTTCCCAGGTTTGGAGGGAGGTGTGATCAGACTTCCCAGGTGGGACATGGAGGAGTGATCAGACTTCCCATGTGTGGATAGAGGAGTAATCAGACTTCCCAGGTGCGACATGGAGGAGTGATCAGACTTCCCAGATGTGGATGGAGGAGTGATCAGACTTCGCAGATGTGGAGGGAGGAGTGATCACACTTCCCAGGTGTGGATGGAGGAGTAATCAGTCTTCCCAGCTGGTGGATGGAGGAGTGATCAGACTTCCCAGGTTTGGAGGAAGGAGTGATCAGACTTCCCAAGTAGTGCATGCAGGAGAGATCTGACTTCTCAGGTGTGGATGGAGTAGAGATCAGACTTCCCAGGTGTGGATGGAGGAGTGATCAGACTTCCCATTTGTGGATGGAGGAGTGATCAGACTAACCAGGTTTGCATGCAGGACTGATCAGACTTCCCAGGTGTGGATGGTGGAATGATCAGACTTCCCAGGTGTGGATGGAGTAGTGATCAGACTTCCAAGGAGTGGATGGAGGAGTGATCAGACTTCCCAGGTTGTGGATGGAGGAGTGATCAGACTTCCCATGTGATGGATGGAGTAGTGATCAGACTTCCCAGGTGCGACATGGAGGAGTAATCAGACTTCCCAAGTAGTGGATGGAGGAGTGATCAGACTTCCCAGTTGTGGATGGAGGAGTGATCAGTCTTCCCAGGTGCGACATGGAGGAGTGATCAGACTTCCCAGGTGTGGATGGAGGAGTGATCTGTCTTCCCAAGTGTGGATGGAGGAGTGATCAGACTTCCAAGGAGTGGATGGAGGAGGGATCAGACTTCCCAGGTTGTGGATGGAGGAGTGTTCAGACTTCCCAGTTGTGGATGGAGGAGTGTACAGACTTCCCAGGTATGAATGGAGGAGTGATCAGACTCAACGTTGTGAATGGAGGGGTGATCAGACTTCCCAGCTGGGACATGGAGGAGTGATCAGTCTTCCTAGGTGTGGATGGAGGAGTAATCAGACGTCCCAGGTTTGGAGGGAGGAGTGATCAGACTTCCCAGGTGTTGATGGAGGAGTGATCAGACTTCCCAGGTGGTGGAAGGAGGACTGATCAGACTTCCCAGGTGTTGATGGAGGAGTGATCAGACTTCCCAGGTGGATGGAGGAGTGATCAGACTTCCCAATTGGTGGATGGAGGAGAGATCAGTCTTCCCAGGTGTGGATGCAGGAGTGATCAGACTTCCCAGGTGTGGATGGAGGAGTGATCAGACTTCCCAGGTGTGGATGGAGGAGTGATCAGTCTTCCCAGGTGTGGATGGAGGAGTGATCAGACTTCCCAGGTGTGGATGGAGGAGTGATCAGACTTCCCAGATGGATGGAGGAGTGATCAGACTTCCCAGGTGGTGGATGGAGGAGTGATCAGACTTCCCAGGTGTGGATGGATGAGTGATCAGGCTTCCCAGGTGTGGATGGATGAGTGATAAGACTTCCTAGGTTTGGAGGGAGGAGGGATCAGACTTCCCAGGTGTGGACGGAGGAGTGATCAGCCGTCCCAGGTGTGGATGGAGGAGTGATCAGTCTTCCCAAGTGTAGATGGAGGTGTCAACCGACTTCCCATGTGTGGATGGAGGAGTGATCAGACTAACCAGGTTTGCATGAAGGACTGATCAGACTTTCCAAGTGTGGATGGAGGAGTGATCAGACTTCCCCGGTGTGGATGGAGGAGTGATCAGACTTCCCCGGTGTGGATGGAGGAGTGATCAGACTTCCCCGGTGTGGATGGAGGAGTGATCAGACTTCCCAGGTGTGGATGGAGGAGTGATCAGACTTCCCCGGTGTGGATGGAGGAGTGATCAGACTTCCCAGGTGTGGATGCAGGAGTGATCAGACTTCCCAGGTGCGACATGGAGGAGTGATCAGACTTCCCAGATGTGGATGGAGGAGTGATCAGACTTCGCAGATGTGGAGGGAGGAGTGATCACACTTCCCAGGTGTGGATGGAGGAGTGATCAGACTTCCCAGGTATGGATGGAGGAGTGATCAGACTTCCCAGGTTTGGAGGGAGGAGTGATCAGACTTCCCAGGTTTGGAGGAAGGAGTGATCAGACTTCCCAAGTAGTGCATGCAGGAGAGATCTGACTTCCCAGGTGTGGATGGAGGAGAGATCAGACTTCCCAGGTGTGGATGGAGGAGTCAACCGACTTCCCAGTTGGTGGATGGAGGAGTGATCAGTCTTCCCAGGTGTGGATGGAGGAGTGATCAGACTTCCTAGGTTTGGAGGGAGGAGGGATCAGACTTCCCAGGTTTGCATGCAGGACTGATCAGACTTCCCAAGTGTGGATGGAGGAGTGATCAGACTTCCCATGTGTGGATGGAGGAGTGATCAGACTAACCAGGTTTGCATGCAGGACTGATCAGACTTCCCAAGTGTGGATGGAGGAGTGATCAGACTTCCCAGGTGTGGATGCAGGAGTGATCAGACTTCCCAGGTGTGGATGCAGGAGTGATCAGACTTCCCAGGTGCGACTTGGAGGAGTGATCAGACTTCCCAGATGTGGATGGAGGAGTGATCAGACTTCGCAGATGTGGAGGGAGGAGTGATCACACTTCCCAGGTGTGGATGGAGGAGTAATCAGTCTTCCCAGCTGGTGGATGGAGGAGTGATCAGACTTCCCAGGTTTGGAGGGAGGTGTGATCAGACTTCCCAGGTGGGACATGGAGGAGTGATCAGACTTCCCATGTGTGGATAGAGGAGTAATCAGACTTCCCAGGTGCGACATGGAGGAGTGATCAGACTTCCCAGATGTGGATGGAGGAGTGATCAGACTTCGCAGATGTGGAGGGAGGAGTGATCACACTTCCCAGGTGTGGATGGAGGAGTAATCAGTCTTCCCAGCTGGTGGATGGAGGAGTGATCAGACTTCCCAGGTTTGGAGGAAGGAGTGATCAGACTTCCCAAGTAGTGCATGCAGGAGAGATCTGACTTCTCAGGTGTGGATGGAGTAGAGATCAGACTTCCCAGGTGTGGATGGAGGAGTGATCAGACTTCCCATTTGTGGATGGAGGAGTGATCAGACTAACCAGGTTTGCATGCAGGACTGATCAGACTTCCCAGGTGTGGATGGTGGAATGATCAGACTTCCCAGGTGTGGATGGAGTAGTGATCAGACTTCCAAGGAGTGGATGGAGGAGTGATCAGACTTCCCAGGTTGTGGATGGAGGAGTGATCAGACTTCCCATGTGATGGATGGAGTAGTGATCAGACTTCCCAGGTGCGACATGGAGGAGTAATCAGACTTCCCAAGTAGTGGATGGAGGAGTGATCAGACTTCCCAGTTGTGGATGGAGGAGTGATCAGTCTTCCCAGGTGCGACATGGAGGAGTGATCAGACTTCCCAGGTGTGGATGGAGGAGTGATCTGTCTTCCCAAGTGTGGATGGAGGAGTGATCAGACTTCCAAGGAGTGGATGGAGGAGGGATCAGACTTCCCAGGTTGTGGATGGAGGAGTGTTCAGACTTCCCAGTTGTGGATGGAGGAGTGTACAGACTTCCCAGGTATGAATGGAGGAGTGATCAGACTCAACGTTGTGAATGGAGGGGTGATCAGACTTCCCAGCTGGGACATGGAGGAGTGATCAGTCTTCCTAGGTGTGGATGGAGGAGTAATCAGACGTCCCAGGTTTGGAGGGAGGAGTGATCAGACTTCCCAGGTGTTGATGGAGGAGTGATCAGACTTCCCAGGTGGTGGAAGGAGGACTGATCAGACTTCCCAGGTGTTGATGGAGGAGTGATCAGACTTCCCAGGTGGATGGAGGAGTGATCAGACTTCCCAATTGGTGGATGGAGGAGAGATCAGTCTTCCCAGGTGTGGATGCAGGAGTGATCAGACTTCCCAGGTGTGGATGGAGGAGTGATCAGACTTCCCAGGTGTGGATGGAGGAGTGATCAGTCTTCCCAGGTGTGGATGGAGGAGTGATCAGACTTCCCAGGTGTGGATGGAGGAGTGATCAGACTTCCCAGATGGATGGAGGAGTGATCAGACTTCCCAGGTGGATGGAGGAGTGAGCAGACTTCCCAATTGGTGGATGGAGGAGAGATCAGTCTTCCCAGGGGTGGATGGAGGACTGATCAGACTTCCCCGGTGTGGATGGAGGAGTGATGAGACTTCCCAGGTGTGGATGGAGGAGTGTTCAGACTTCCAAGGTTTGGAGGGAGGAGTGATCAGACTTCCCAGGTGGGACATGGATGTGATCAGACTGCCCAGGTGTGGATGGTGGAGTGATCAGACTTCTCAGGTGGGACATGCAGGAGTGATCAGACTTCCCATGTGTGTATGGAGGAGTGATCAGACTTCCCAGGTGTGGATGGAGGAGTGATCAGACTTCCCAGGTGCGACATGGAGGAATGATCAGACTTCCCAGATGTGGATGGAGGAGTGATCAGTCTTCCCAGATGTGGATGGAGGAGTGATCAGACTTCCCAAGTGTGGATGGAGGAGTGATCAGACTTCCAAGGAGTGGATGGAGGAGTGATCAGACTTCCCAGGTTGTGGATGGAGGAGTGTTCAGACTTCCCAGTTGGGGATGGAGGAGTGTACAGACTTCCCAGGTGTGAATGGAGGAGTGATCAGGCTTCCCAGGTGTGGATGGAGGAGTGCTCAGACTCTAAGTTGTGAATGGAGAGGTGATCAGACTTCCCAGGTGGGACATGGAGGGGTGATCAGACTTCCCAGGTGTTAATGGAGGGGTGATCAGGCTTCCCAGGTGGGACATGGAGGAGTGATCAGTCTTCCCAGGTGTGGATGGAGGAGTAATCAGACGTCCCATGTTTCGAGGGAGGAGTGATCAGACTTCCCAAGTGTGGATGGAGGAGTGATCAGACTTCCCAGGTGGGTGGAGGAGAGATCAGACTTCCCAATTGGTGGATGGAGGAGAGATCAGTCTTCCCAGGTGTGGATGGAGGACTGATCAGACTTCCAAGGTTTGGAGGGAGGAGTGATCAGACTTCCCAGGTGGGACATGGAGGAGTGATCAGACTTCCCAGGTGCGACATGGAGGAGTGATCAGACTTCCCAGGTGGATGGAGGAGTGATCAGACTTCCCAGGTGTGAATGGAGGAGTGATCAGACTTCCCAGGTGTGAACGGAGGAGTAATCAGACGTCCCAGGTTTGGAGGGAGGAGTGATCAGACTTCCCAAGTGTGGATAGAGGAGTGATCAGACTTCCCAGGTGTGGATGGAGGAGTGATCAGACTTCCCAGGTGAATGGAGGAGTGATCAGACTTCCCAATTGGTGGATGGAGGAGAGATCAGTCTTTCCAGGTGTGAATGGAGGAGAGATCAGACTTCCCAGGTGTGAATGGAGGAGTGATCAGACTTCCCAGGTGTGGATGGAGGAGTGATCAGACTTCCCAGGTGTGAATGGAGGAGTGATCAGACTCAAAGTTGTGAATGGAGGGGTGATCAGGCTTCCCAGGTGGGACATGGAGGAGTGATCAGTCTTCCCAGGTGTGGATGGAGGAGTAATCAGACGTCCCATGTTTGGAGGGAGGAGTGATCAGACTTCCCAAGTGTGGATGGAGGAGTGATCAGACTTCCCAGGTGTGGATGGAGGAGTGATCAGACTTCCCAGGTGGGTGGAGGAGAGATCAGACTTCCCAATTGGTGGATGGAGGAGAGATCAGTCTTCCCAGGTGTGGATGGAGGACTGATCAGACTTCCAAGGTTTGGAGGGAGGAGTGATCAGACTTCCCAGGTGGGACATGGAGGAGTGATCAGACTTCCCATGTGTGGATGGAGGAGTGATCAGACTTCCCAGTTGCGACATGGAGGAGTGATCAGACTTCCCAGGTGCGACATGGAGGAGTGATCAGACTTCCCAGATGCGGATGGAGGAGTGATCAGACTTCCCAGATGTGGAGGGAGGAGTGATCACACTTCCCATGTAGTGCATGCAGGAGAGATCTGACTTCCCAGGTGCGGATGGAGGAGTGATCAGACTTCCCAGGTGTGGATGGAGGAGTGATCAGACTTCCCAAGTGTGGATGGAGGAGTCAACCGACTTCCCATTTGTGGATGGAGGAGTGATCAGACTTCCCAGGTGATGGATGGATGAGTGATCAGACTTCCCAGGTGGTGGATGGAGGAGTGATCAGTCTTCCCAGGTGTGGATGGAGGAGTGATCAGACTTCCTAGGTTTGGATGGAGGAGGGATCAGACTTCCCAGGTGTGGATTGAGGAGTGATCAGACGTCCCAGGTGTGGATGGAGGAGTGATCAGTCTTCCCAAGTGTAGATGGAGGAGTCAACCGACTTCCCATGTCTGGATGGAGGAGTGATCAGACTTCCCAGGTTGTGGATGGAGGAGTGTTCAGACTTCCCAGTTGTGGATGGAGGAGTGAACAGACTTCCCAGGTGTGAATGGAGGAGTGATCAGACATACAAGGTGTTGGATGGAGGAGTGATCAGACTTCTCAGTATTGGATGGAGGTGTGATCGGTCTTCACAGGTGTGAATGGAGGAGTGATCAGACTTCCCAGTTGTGGATGGAGGAGTGAACAGACTTCACAGGTGTGGATGGAGGAGTGATCAGACTCAAAGTTGTGAATGGCGGGGTGATCAGACTTCCCAGGTGGGACATGGAGGAGTGATCAGTCTTCCCAGGTGTGGATGGATGAGTGATCAGACTTCCCAGGTGTGGATGGATGAGTGATAAGACTTCCCAGGTGGTGGATGGAGGAGTGATCAGACTTCCCAGGTGGTGGATGGAGGAGTGATCAGTCTTCCCAGGTGTGGATGGAGGAGTGATCAGACTTCCCAGGTGTGGATGGATGAGTGATAAGACTTCCCAGGTGGTGGATGGATGAGTGATCAGGCTTCCCAGGTGTGGATGGATGAGTGATAAGACTTCCCAGGTGGTGGATGGAGGAGTCATCAGACTTCCCAGGTCGTGGATGGAGGAGTGATCAGTCTTCCCAGGTGTGGATGGAGGAGTGATCAGACTTCCTAGGTTTGGAGGGAGGAGGGATCAGACTTCCCAGGTGTGGATGGAGGAGTGATCAGCCGTCCCAGGTGTGGATGGAGGAGTGATCAGTCTTCCCAAGTGTAGATGGAGGTGTCAACCGACTTCCCATGTGTGGATGGAGGAGTGATCAGACTAACCAGGTTTGCATGCAGGACTGATCAGACTTCCCAGGTGTGGATGGAGGAGTGATCAGACTTCCCAGGTTGTGGATGGAGGAGTGTTCAGACTTCCCAGATGGATGGAGGAGTGATCAGACTTCCCAGGTGGATGGAGGAGTGAGCAGACTTCCCAATTGGTGGATGGAGGAGAGATCAGTCTTCCCAGGTGTGGATGGAGGACTGATCAGACTTCCCCGGTGTGGATGGAGGAGTGATCAGACTTCCCAGGTGTGGATGGAGGAGTGTTCAGACTTCCAAGGTTTGGAGGGAGGAGTGATCAGACTTCCCAGGTGGGACATGGATGAGTGATCAGACTGCCCTGGTGTGAATGGTGGAGTGATCAGACTTCTCAGGTGGGACATGCAGGAGTGATCAGACTTCCCATTTGTGTATGGAGGAGTGATCAGACTTCCCAGGTGTGGATGGAGGAGTGATCAGACTTCCCAGGTGCGACATGGAGGAATGATCAGACTTCCCAGGTGAATGGAGGAGTGATCAGACCTCCCAATTGGTGGATGGAGGAGAGATCAGTCTTTCCAGGTGTGAATGGAGGAGTGATCAGACTTCCCAGGTGTGAATGGAGGAGTGATCAGATTTCCCAGGTGTGGATGGAGGAGTGATCAGACTTCCCAGGTGTGAATGGAGGAGTGATCAGACTCAAAGTTGTGAATGGAGGGGTGATCAGGCTTCCCAGGTGGGACATGGAGGAGTGATCAGTCTTCCCAGGTGTGGATGGAGGAGTAATCAGACGTCCCATGTTTGGAGGGAGGAGTGATCAGACTTCCCAAGTGTGGATGGAGGAGTGATCAGACTTCCCAGGTGTGGATGGAGGAGTGATCAGACTTCCCAGGTGGGTGGAGGAGAGATCAGACTTCCCAATTGGTGGATGGAGGAGAGATCAGTCTTCCCAGGTGTGGATGGAGGACTGATCAGACTTCCAAGGTTTGGAGGGAGGAGTGATCAGACTTCCCAGGTGGGACATGGAGGAGTGATCAGACTTCCCATGTGTGGATGGAGGAGTGATCAGACTTCCCAGGTGCGACATGGAGGAGTGATCAGACTTCCCAGATGCGGATGGAGGAGTGATCAGACTTCCTGGGTTTGGGGGGAGGAGGGGTCAGACGTCCCAGGTGTGGATGGAGGAGTGATCAGACTTCCCTGTTGTGGATGGAGGAGTGATCAGACTTCCAATGTGTGGATGGAGGAGTGATCAGACTTCCCAGGTGATGGATGGAGGAGTGATCAGACTTCCCAGGTGGTGAATGGAGGAGTGATCAGACTTCCCAGGTCGTGGATGGAGGAGTGATCAGACTTCCAAGGAGTGGATGGAGGAGTGATCAGACTTCCCAGGTTGTGGATGGAGGAGTGATCAGACTTCCCTGGTGCGACATGGAGGAGTGATCAGACTTCCCAAGTAGTGGATGGAGGAGTGATCTGTCTTCCCAAGTGTGGATGGAGGAGTGATCAGACTTCCAAGGAGTGGATGGAGGAGGGATCAGACTTCCCAGGTTGTGGATGGAGGAGTGTTCAGACTTCCCAGTTGTGGATGGAGGAGTGTACAGACTTCCCAGGTGTGAATGGAGGAGTGATCAGACTCAAAGTTGTGAATGGAGGGGTGATCAGACTTCCCAGCTGGGACATGGAGGAGTGATCACTTCCTAGGTGTGGATGGAGGTGTAATCAGACGTCCCAGGTTTGGAGGGAGGAGTGATCGACTTCCCAGGTGTTGATGGAGGAGTGATCAGACTTCCCAGGTGGTGGAAGGAGGACTGAACAGACTTCCCAGGTGTGAATGGAGGAGTGATCAGACTCAAAGTTGTGAATGGAGGGGTGATCAGACTTCCCAGGTGGGACATGGAGGAGTGATCAGTCCTCCCAGGTGTGGATGGAGGAGTAATCAGACGTCCCAGGTTTGGAGGGAGGATTGATCAGACTTCCCAAGTGTGGATGGAGGAGTGATCAGACTTCCCAGGTGGATGGAGGAGTGATCAGACTTCCCAATTGGTGGATGGAGGAGAGATCAGTCTTCCCAGGTGTGGATGCAGGAGTGATCAGACTTCCCAGGTGTGGATGGAGGAGTGATCAGACTTCCCAGGTGTGGATGGAGGAGTGATCAGTCTTCCCAGGTGTGGATGGCGGAGCGATCAGACTTCCCAGGTGTGGATGGAGCAGTGCTCAGACTTCCCAGGTGGATGGAGGAGTGATCAGACTTCCCAATTGGTGGATGGAGGAGAGATCAGTCTTCCTAGGTGTGGATGGAGGAGTGATCAGACTTCCCAGGTGTGGATGGAGGAGTGATCAGACTTCCCAGGTGTGGATCGAGGAGTGATCAGACTTCCCAGGTTTGGATGGAGGAGTGATCAGACTTCCCAGGTGTGGATGGAGGAGTGATCAGAATTCCCAGGTGGATGGAGGAGTGATCAGACTTCCCAGGTGTGGATGGAGGAGTGATCAGTCTTCCCAGGTGTGGATGGAGGAGTGATCAGACTTCCCAGGTGTGGATGGAGGAGTGATTAGACTTCCCAGGTGGATGGAGGAGTGATCAGACTTCCCAACTGGCGGATGGAGGAGAGATCAGTCTTCCCAGGTGTGGATGGAGGAGTGATCAGACTTCCCAGGTGTGGATGGAGGAGTGATCAGACTTCCCAGGTGGATGGAGGAGTGAGCAGACTTCCCAATTGGTGGATGGAGGAGAGATCAGTCTTCCCAGGTGTGGATGCAGGAGTGATCAGACTTCCCAGGTGTGGATGGAGGAGTGATCAGACTTCCCAGGTGTGGATGGAGGAGTGATCAGACTTCCCAGGTGTGGATGGAGGAGTGATCAGACTTCCCAGGTGTGGATGGAGGAGTGATCAGACATCCCAGGTGGATGGAGGAGTGATCAGACTTCCCAATTGGTGTATGGAGGAGAGATCAGTCTTCCCAGGTGTGGATGGAGGACTGATCAGTCTTCCCAGGTGTGGATGGCGGAGTGATCAGACTTCCCAGGTGTGGATGGAGCAGTGATCAGACTTCCCAGGTGGATGGAGGAGTGATCAGACTTCCCAATTGGTGGATGGAGGAGAGATCAGACTTCCCAGGTGTGGATGGAGGAGTGATCAGACTTCCCAGGTGGATGGAGGAGTGATCAGACTTCCCAGGTGTGGATGGAGGAGTGATCAGACTTCCCAGGTGTGGATGGAGGAGTGATCAGACTTCCCAGGTGGATGGAGGAGTGATCAGACTTCCCAGGTGTGGATGGAGGAGTGATCAGTCTTCCCAGGTGTGGATGGAGGAGTGATCAGACTTCCCAGGTGTGGATGGAGGAGTGATCAGTCTTCCCAGGTGTGGATGGAGGAGTGATCAGACGTCCCAGGTGTGGATGGAGGAGTGTTCAGACTTCCCAATTGGTGGATGGAGGAGAGATCAGTCTTCCCAGGTGTGGATGGAGGAGTGATCAGACTTCCCAGGTGTGGATGGAGGAGTAATCAGACTTCCCAGGTGTGAATGGAGGAGTGATCAGACTCAAAGTTGTGAATGGAGGGGTGATCAGACTTCCCAGGTGGGACATGGATGAGTGATCAGACTGCCCTGGTGTGAATGGTGGAGTGATCAGACTTCTCAGGTGGGACATGCAGGAGTGATCAGACTTCCCATTTGTGTATGGAGGAGTGATCAGACTTCCCAGGTGTGGATGGAGGAGTGATCAGACTTCCCAGGTGCGACATGGAGGAATGATCAGACTTCCCAGGTGAATGGAGGAGTGATCAGACCTCCCAATTGGTGGATGGAGGAGAGATCAGTCTTTCCAGGTGTGAATGGAGGAGTGATCAGACTTCCCAGGTGTGAATGGAGGAGTGATCAGATTTCCCAGGTGTGGATGGAGGAGTGATCAGACTTCCCAGGTGTGAATGGAGGAGTGATCAGACTCAAAGTTGTGAATGGAGGGGTGATCAGGCTTCCCAGGTGGGACATGGAGGAGTGATCAGTCTTCCCAGGTGTGGATGGAGGAGTAATCAGACGTCCCATGTTTGGAGGGAGGAGTGATCAGACTTCCCAAGTGTGGATGGAGGAGTGATCAGACTTCCCAGGTGTGGATGGAGGAGTGATCAGACTTCCCAGGTGGGTGGAGGAGAGATCGGACTTCCCAATTGGTGGATGGAGGAGAGATCAGTCTTCCCAGGTGTGGATGGAGGACTGATCAGACTTCCAAGGTTTGGAGGGAGGAGTGATCAGACTTCCCAGGTGGGACATGGAGGAGTGATCAGACTTCCCATGTGTGGATGGAGGAGTGATCAGACTTCCCAGGTGCGACATGGAGGAGTGATCAGACTTCCCAGATGCGGATGGAGGAGTGAGCAGACTTCCCAATTGGTGGATGGAGGAGAGATCAGTCTTCCCAGGTGTGGATGGAGGACTGATCAGACTTCCCCGGTGTGGATGGAGGAGTGATCAGACTTCCCAGGTGTGGATGGTGGAGTGTTCAGACTTCCAAGGTTTGGAGGGAGGAGTGATCAGACTTCCCAGGTGGGACATGGATGAGTGATCAGACTGCCCTGGTGTGAATGGTGGAGTGATCAGACTTCTCAGGTGGGACATGCAGGAGTGATCAGACTTCCCAGGTGTGGATGGAGGAGTGATCAGACTTCCCAGGTGCGACATGGAGGAATGATCAGACTTCCCAGGTGAATGGAGGAGTGATCAGACCTCCCAATTGGTGGATGGAGGAGAGATCAGTCTTTCCAGGTGTGAATGGAGGAGTGATCAGACTTCCCAGGTGTGAATGGAGGAGTGATCAGATTTCCCAGGTGTGGATGGAGGAGAGATCAGACATTCCAGGTGTGAATGGAGGAGTGATCAGACTCAAAGTTGTGAATGGAGGGGTGATCAGGCTTCCCAGGTGGGACATGGAGGAGTGATCAGTCTTCCCAGGTGTGGATGGATGAGTGATCAGACTTCCCAGGTGTGGATGGATGAGTGATAAGACTTCCCAGGTGGTGGATGGAGGAGTGATCAGACTTCCCAGGTGGTGGATGGAGGAGTGATCAGTCTTCCAAGGTGTGGATGGAGGAGTGATCAGACTTCCCAGGTGTGGATGGATGAGTGATAAGACTTCCCAGGTGGTGGATGGATGAGTGATCAGGCTTCCCAGGTGTGGATGGATGAGTGATAAGACTTCCTATGTTTGGAGGGAGGAGGGATCAGACTTCCAGAGTGTGGATGGAGGAGTGAACAGCCGTCCCAGGTGTGGATGGAGGAGTGATCAGTCTTCCCAAGTGTAGATGGAGGTGTCAACCGACTTCCCATGTGTGGATGGAGGAGTGATCAGACTAACCAGGTTTGCATGCAGGACTGATCAGACTTCCCAGGTGTGGATGGAGGAGTGATCAGTCTTCCCAGGTTGTGGATGGAGGAGTGTTCAGACTTCCCAGGTGGATGGAGGAGTGATCAGACTTCCCAGTTGTGGATGGAGGAGTGTTCAGACTTCCCAATTGGTGGATGGAGGAGAGATCAGTCTTCCCAGGTGTGGATGGAGGAGTGATCAGACTTCCCAGGTGTGGATGGAGGAGTAATCAGACTTCCCAGGTGTGAATGGAGGAGTGATCAGACTCAAAGTTGTGAATGGAGGGGTGATCAGACTTCCCAGGTGGGACATGGATGAGTGATCAGACTGCCCTGGTGTGAATGGTGGAGTGATCAGACTTCTCAGGTGGGACATGCAGGAGTGATCAGACTTCCCATTTGTGTATGGAGGAGTGATCAGACTTCCCAGGTGTGGATGGAGGAGTGATCAGACTTCCCAGGTGCGACATGGAGGAATGATCAGACTTCCCAGGTGAATGGAGGAGTGATCAGACCTCCCAATTGGTGGATGGAGGAGAGATCAGTCTTTCCAGGTGTGAATGGAGGAGTGATCAGACTTCCCAGGTGTGAATGGAGGAGTGATCAGATTTCCCAGGTGTGGATGGAGGAGTGATCAGACTTCCCAGGTGTGAATGGAGGAGTGATCAGACTCAAAGTTGTGAATGGAGGGGTGATCAGGCTTCCCAGGTGGGACATGGAGGAGTGATCAGTCTTCCCAGGTGTGGATGGAGGAGTAATCAGACGTCCCATGTTTGGAGGGAGGAGTGATCAGACTTCCCAAGTGTGGATGGAGGAGTGATCAGACTTCCCAGGTGGGTGGAGGAGAGATCGGACTTCCCAATTGGTGGATGGAGGAGAGATCAGTCTTCCCAGGTGTGGATGGAGGACTGATCAGACTTCCAAGGTTTGGAGGGAGGAGTGATCAGACTTCCCAGGTGGGACATGGAGGAGTGATCAGACTTCCCATGTGTGGATGGAGGAGTGATCAGACTTCCCAGGTGCGACATGGAGGAGTGATCAGACTTCCCAGATGCGGATGGAGGAGTGAGCAGACTTCCCAATTGGTGGATGGAGGAGAGATCAGTCTTCCCAGGTGTGGATGGAGGACTGATCAGACTTCCCCGGTGTGGATGGAGGAGTGATCAGACTTCCCAGGTGTGGATGGAGGAGTGTTCAGACTTCCAAGGTTTGGAGGGAGGAGTGATCAGACTTCCCAGGTGGGACATGGATGAGTGATCAGACTGCCCTGGTGTGAATGGTGGAGTGATCAGACTTCTCAGGTGGGACATGCAGGAGTGATCAGACTTCCCATTTGTGTATGGAGGAGTGATCAGACTTCCCAGGTGTGGATGGAGGAGTGATCAGACTTCCCAGGTGCGACATGGAGGAATGATCAGACTTCCCAGGTGAATGGAGGAGTGATCAGACCTCCCAATTGGTGGATGGAGGAGAGATCAGTCTTTCCAGGTGTGAATGGAGGAGTGATCAGACTTCCCAGGTGTGAATGGAGGAGTGATCAGATTTCCCAGGTGTGGATGGAGGAGAGATCAGACATTCCAGGTGTGAATGGAGGAGTGATCAGACTCAAAGTTGTGAATGGAGGGGTGATCAGGCTTCCCAGGTGGGACATGGAGGAGTGATCAGTCTTCCCAGGTGTGGATGGATGAGTGATCAGACTTCCCAGGTGTGGATGGATGAGTGATAAGACTTCCCAGGTGGTGGATGGAGGAGTGATCAGACTTCCCAGGTGGTGGATGGAGGAGTGATCAGTCTTCCAAGGTGTGGATGGAGGAGTGATCAGACTTCCCAGGTGTGGATGGATGAGTGATAAGACTTCCCAGGTGGTGGATGGATGAGTGATCAGGCTTCCCAGGTGTGGATGGATGAGTGATAAGACTTCCTATGTTTGGAGGGAGGAGGGATCAGACTTCCAGAGTGTGGATGGAGGAGTGATCAGCCGTCCCAGGTGTGGATGGAGGAGTGATCAGTCTTCCCAAGTGTAGATGGAGGTGTCAACCGACTTCCCATGTGTGGATGGAGGAGTGATCAGACTAACCAGGTTTGCATGCAGGACTGATCAGAATTCCCAGGTGTGGATGGAGGAATGATCAGACTTCCCAGGTGTGGATGGAGGAGTGATCAGTCTTCCCAGGTTGTGGATGGAGGAGTGTTCAGACTTCCCAGGTGGATGGAGGAGTGATCAGACTTCCCAGGTGGATGGAGGAGTGAGCAGACTTCCCAATTGGTGTATGGAGGAGAGATCAGTCTTCCCAGGTGTGGATGGAGGACTGATCAGACTTTCCCGGTGTGGATGGAGGAGTGATCAGACTTCCCAGGTGTGGATGGAGGAGTGTTCAGACTTCCAAGGTTTGGAGGGAGGAGTGATCAGACTTCCCAGGTGGGACATGGATGAGTGATCAGACTGCCCAGGTGTGGATGGTGGAGTGATCAGACTTCTCAGGTGGGACATGCAGGAGTGATCAGACTTCCCATGTGTGTATTGAGGAGTGATCAGACTTCCCAGGTGTGGATGGAGGAGTGATCAGACTTCCCAGGTGCGACATGGAGGAGTGTTCAGACTTCCCAGTTGGGGATGGAGGAGTGTACAGACTTCCCAGGTGTGAATGGAGGAGTGATCAGACTTCCCAGGTGTGGATGGAGGAGTGCTCAGACTTCCCAGGTGTGAATGGAGGGGTGATCAGACTTCCCAGGTGGGACATGGAGGAGTGATCAGTCTTCCCAGGTGTTGATGGAGGAGTGATCAGACTTCCCAGGTGTGGATGGAGGAGTGATCAGACTTCCCAGGTGGATGGAGGAGTGATCAGACTTCCCAGGTGTGAATGGAGGAGTGATCAGACTTCCCAGGTGTGAATGGAGGAGTAATCAGACGTCCCAGGTTTGGAGGGAGGAGTGATCAGACTTCCCAAGTGTGGATGGAGGAGTGATCAGACTTCCCAGGTGTGGGTGGAGGAGTGATCAGACTTCCCAGGTGAATGGAGGAGTGATCAGACTTCCCAATTGGTGGATGGAGGAGAGATCAGTCTTTCCAGGTGTGAATGGAGGAGTGATCAGACTTCCCAGGTGTGAATGGAGGAGTGATCAGACTTCCCAGCTGTGGATGGAGGAGTGATCAGACTTCCCAGGTGTGAATGGAGGAGTGATCAGACTCAAAGTTGTGAATGGAGGAGTGATCAGGCTTCCCAGGTGGGACATGGAGGAGTGATCAGTCTTCCCAGGTGTGGATGGAGGAGTAATCAGACGTCCCATGTTTGGAGGGAGGAGTGATCAGACTTCCCAAGTGTGGATGGAGGAGTGATCAGACTTCCCAGGTGTGGATGGAGGAGTGATCAGACTTCCCAGGTGGGTGGAGGAGTGATCAGACTTCCCAATTGGTGGATGGAGGAGAGATCAGTCTTCCCAGGTGTGGATGGAGGACTGATCAGACTTCCAAGGTTTGGAGGGAGGAGTGATCAGACTTCCCAGGTGGGACATGGAGGAGTGATCAGACTTCCCATGTGTGGATGGAGGAGTGATCAGACTTCCCAGGTGCGACATGCAGGAGAGATCTGACTTCCCAGGTGCGGATGGAGGAGTGATCAGACTTCCCAGGTGTGGATGGAGGAGTGATCAGACTTCCCAAGTGTGGATGGAGGAGTCAACCGACTTCCCATTTGTGGATGGAGGAGTGATCAGACTTCCCAGGTGATGGATGGATGAGTGATCAGACTTCCCAGGTGGTGGATGGAGGAGTGATCAGTCTTCCCAGGTGTGGATGGAGGAGTGATCAGACTTCCTAGGTTTGGAGGGAGGAGGGATCAGACTTCCCAGGTGTGGATTGAGGAGTGATCAGACGTCCCAGGTGTGGATGGAGGAGTGATCAGTCTTCCCAAGTGTAGATGGAGGAGTCAACCGACTTCCCATGTCTGGATGGAGGAGTGATCAGACTAACCAGGTTTGCATGCAGGACTGATCAGACGTCCCAGGTGTGGATGGTGGAATGATCAGACTTCCCAGGTGTGGATGGAGGAGTGAACAGACTTCCCAGGTGTGAATGGAGGAGTGATCAGACATACAAGGTGTTGGATGGAGGAGTGATCAGACTTCTCAGTAGTGGATGGAGGAGTGATCGGTCTTCACAGGTGTGAATGGAGGAGTGATCAGACTTCCCAGTTGTGGATGGAGGAGTGAACAGACTTCACAGGTGTGGATGGAGGAGTGATCAGACTCAAAGTTGTGAATGGAGGGGTGATCAGACTTCCCAGGTGGGACATGGAGGAGTGATCAGTCTTCCCAGGTGTGGATGGATGAGTGATCAGACTTCCCAGGTGTGGATGGATGAGTGATAAGACTTCCCAGGTGGTGGATGGAGGAGTGATCAGACTTCCCAGGTGGTGGATGGAGGAGTGATCAGTCTTCCCAGGTGTGGATGGAGGAGGGATCAGACTTCCCAGGTGTGGATGGATGAGTGATAAGACTTCCCAGGTGGTGGATGGATGAGTGATCAGGCTTCCCAGGTGTGGATGGATGAGTGATAAGACTTCCCAGGTGGTGGATGGAGGAGTCATCAGACTTCCCAGGTGGTGGATGGAGGAGTGATCAGTCTTCCCAGGTGTGGATGGAGGAGTGATCAGACTTCCTAGGTTTGGAGGGAGGAGGGATAAGACTTCCCAGGTGTGAATGGAGGAGTGATCAGCCGTCCCAGGTGTGGATGGAGGAGTGATCAGTCTTCCCAAGTGTAGATGGAGGTGTCAACCGACTTCCCATGTGTGGATGGAGGAGTGATCAGACTGACCAGGTTTGCATGCAGGACTGATCAGACTTCCCAGGTGTGGATGGAGGAGTCATCAGACTTCCCAGGTTGTGAATGGAGGAGTGTTCAGACTTCCCAGCTGTGGATGGAGGAGTGAACAGACTTCCCAGGTGTGAATGGAGGAGTGATCAGACTCAAAGTTGTGAATGGAGGGGTGATCAGACTTCCCAGGAGGGACCTGTAGGAGTGATCAGTCTTCCCAGGTGTGGATGGAGGAGTGATCAGACTTCCCATGTGTGGATGGAGGAGTGATCAGACTTCCCAGGTGTGGATGGAGGAGTGATCAGACTTCCAATTTTTGGAGGGAGGAGTGATCAGACTTCCCAGGTGGGACATGGATGAGTGATCAGCCTGCCCAGGTGTGGATGGTGGAGTGATCAGACTTCTCAGGTGGGACATGGAGGAGTGATCAGACTTCCCCGGTGTGGATGGAGGAGTGATCAGACTTCCCAGGTGTGGATGGAGGAGTGATCAGACTTCCAATTTTTGGAGGGAGGAGTGATCAGACTTCCCAGGTGGGACATGGATGAGTGATCAGCCTGCCCAGGTGTGGATGGTGGAGTGATCAGACTTCTCAGGTGGGACATGGAGGAGTGATCAGACTTCCCATGTGTGGATAGAGGAGTAATCAGACTTCCCAGGTGCGACATGGAGGAGTGATCAGACTTCCCAGATGTGGATGGAGGAGTGATCAGACTTCGCAGATGTGGAGGGAGGAGTGATCACACTTCCCAGGTGTGGATGGAGGAGTAATCAGTCTTCCCAGCTGGTGGATGGAGGAGTGATCAGACTTCCCAGGTTTGGAGGGAGGAGTGATCAGACTTCCCAGGTTTGGAGGTAGGAGTGATCAGACTTCCCAAGTAGTGCATGCAGGAGAGATCTGACTTCCCAGGTGCGGATCGAGGAGAGATCAGACTTCCCAGGTGTGGATGGAGGAGTGATCAGACTTCCCAAGTGTGGATGGAGGAGTCAACCGACTTCCCATTTGTGGATGGAGGAGTGATCGGACTTCCCAGGTGGTGGATGGAGGAGTGATCAGACTTCCCAGGTGTGGATGGAGGAGTGATCAGTCTTCCCAGGTGTGGATGGAGGAGTGATCAGACTTCCCAGGTGTGGATGGAGGAGTGATCAGACTTCCCAGGTGGATGGAGGAGTGATCAGACTTCCCAGGTGGATGGAGGAGTGAGCAGACTTCCCAATTGGTGGATGGAGGAGAGATCAGTCTTCCCAGGTGTGGATGGAGGACTGATCAGACTTCCCCGGTGTGGATGGAGGAGTGATCAGACTTCCCAGGTGTGGATGGAGGAGTGTTCAGACTTCCAAGCTTTGGAGGGAGGAGTGATCAGACTTCCCAGGTGGGACATGGATGAGTGATCAGACTGCCCAGGTGTGGATGGTGGAGTGATCAGACTTCTCAGGTGGGACATGCAGGAGTGATCAGACTTCCCATGTGTATATGGAGGAGTGATCAGACTTCCCAGGTGAATGGAGGAGTGATCAGACTTCCCAATTGGTGGATGGAGGAGAGATCAGTCTTTCCAGGTGTGAATGGAGGAGTGATCAGACTTCCCAGGTGTGAATGGAGGAGTGATCAGACTTCCCAGGTGTGGATGGAGGAGTGATCAGACTTCCCAGGTGTGAATGGAGGAGTGATCAGACTCAAAGTTGTGAATGGAGGAGTGATCAGGCTTCCCAGGTGGGACATGGAGGAGTGATCAGTCTTCCCAGGTGTGGATGGAGGAGTAATCAGACGTCCCATGTTTGGAGGGAGGAGTGATCAGACTTCCCATGTGTGGATGGAGGAGTGATCAGACTTCCCAGGTGTGGATGGAGGAGTGATCAGACTTCCCAGGTGGGTGGAGGAGTGATCAGACTTCCCAATTGGTGGATGGAGGAGAGATCAGTCTTCCCAGGTGTGGATGGAGGACTGATCAGACTTCCAAGGTTTTGAGGGAGGAGTGATCAGACTTCCCAGGTGGGACATGGAGGACTGATCAGACTTCCCATGTGTGGATGGAGGAGTGATCAGACTTCCCAGGTGCGACATGCAGGAGAGATCTGACTTCCCAGGTGCGGATGGAGGAGTGATCAGACTTCCCAGGTGTGGATGGAGGAGTGATCAGACTTCCCAAGTGTGGATGGAGGAGTCAACCGACTTCCCATTTGTGGATGGAGGAGTGATCAGACTTCCCAGGTGATGGATGGATGAGTGATCAGACTTCCCAGGTGGTGGATGGAGGAGTGATCAGTCTTCCCAGGTGTGGATGGAGGAGTGATCAGACTTCCTAGGTTTGGAGGGAGGAGGGATCAGACTTCCCAGGTGTGGATTGAGGAGTGATCAGACGTCCCAGGTGTGGATGGAGGAGTGATCAGTCTTCCCAAGTGTAGATGGAGGAGTCAACCGACTTCCCATGTCTGGATGGAGGAGTGTTCAGACTAACCAGGTTTGCATGCAGGACTGATCAGACGTCCCAGGTGTGGATGGTGGAATGATCAGACTTCCCAGGTGTGGATGGAGGAGTGAACAGACTTCCCAGGTGTGAATGGAGGAGTGATCAGACATACAAGGTGTTGGATGGAGGAGTGATCAGACTTCTCAGTAGTGGATGGAGGAGTGATCGGTCTTCACAGGTGTGAATGGAGGAGTGATCAGACTTCCCAGTTGTGGATGGAGGAGTGAACAGACTTCACAGGTGTGGATGGAGGAGTGATCAGACTCAAAGTTGTGAATGGAGGGGTGATCAGACTTCCCAGGTGGGACATGGAGGAGTGATCAGTCTTCCCAGGTGTGGATGGATGAGTGATCAGACTTCCCAGGTGTGGATGGATGAGTGATAAGACTTCCCAGGTGGTGGATGGAGGAGTGATCAGACTTCCCAGGTGGTGGATGGAGGAGTGATCAGTCTTCCCAGGTGTGGATGGAGGAGGGATCAGACTTCCCAGGTGTGGATGGATGAGTGATAAGACTTCCCAGGTGGTGGATGGATGAGTGATCAGGCTTCCCAGGTGTGGATGGATGAGTGATAAGACTTCCCAGGTGGTGGATGGAGGAGTCATCAGACTTCCCAGGTGGTGGATGGAGGAGTGATCAGTCTTCCCAGGTGTGGATGGAGGAGTGATCAGACTTCCTAGGTTTGGAGGGAGGAGGGATAAGACTTCCCAGGTGTGGATGGAGGAGTGATCAGCCGTCCCAGGTGTGGATGGAGGAGTGATCAGTCTTCCCAAGTGTAGATGGAGGTGTCAACCGACTTCCCATGTGTGGATGGAGGAGTGATCAGACTGACCAGGTTTGCATGCAGGACTGATCAGACTTCCCAGGTGTGGATGGAGGAGTCATCAGACTTCCCAGGTTGTGAATGGAGGAGTGTTCAGACTTCCCAGCTGTGGATGGAGGAGTGAACAGACTTCCCAGGTGTGAATGGAGGAGTGATCAGACTTCCCATGTGTGGATGGAGGAGTAATCAGACTTCCCAGGTGTGGATGGAGGAGTGATCAGACTTCCAATTTTTGGAGGGAGGAGTGATCAGACTTCCCAGGTGGGACATGGATGAGTGATCAGCCTGCCCAGGTGTGGATGGTGGAGTGATCAGACTTCTCAGGTGGGACATGGAGGAGTGATCAGACTTCCCCGGTGTGGATGGAGGAGTGATCAGACTTCCCAGGTGTGGATGGAGGAGTGATCAGACTTCCAATTTTTGGAGGGAGGAGTGATCAGACTTCCCAGGTGGGACATGGATGAGTGATCAGCCTGCCCAGGTGTGGATGGTGGAGTGATCAGACTTCTCAGGTGGGACATGGAGGAGTGATCAGACTTCCCATGTGTGGATAGAGGAGTAATCAGACTTCCCAGGTGCGACATGGAGGAGTGATCAGACTTCCCAGATGTGGATGGAGGAGTGATCAGACTTCGCAGATGTGGAGGGAGGAGTGATCACACTTCCCAGGTGTGGATGGAGGAGTAATCAGTCTTCCCAGCTGGTGGATGGAGGAGTGATCAGACTTCCCAGGTTTGGAGGGAGGAGTGATCAGACTTCCCAGGTTTGGAGGTAGGAGTGATCAGACTTCCCAAGTAGTGCATGCAGGAGAGATCTGACTTCCCAGGTGCGGATCGAGGAGAGATCAGACTTCCCAGGTGTGGATGGAGGAGTGATCAGACTTCCCAAGTGTGGATGGAGGAGTCAACCGACTTCCCATTTGTGGATGGAGGAGTGATCGGACTTCCCAGGTGGTGGATGGAGGAGTGATCAGACTTCCCAGGTGTGGATGGAGGAGTGATCAGTCTTCCCAGGTGTGGATGGAGGAGTGATCAGACTTCCCAGGTGTGGATGGAGGAGTGATCAGACTTCCCAGGTGGATGGAGGAGTGATCAGACTTCCCAGGTGGATGGAGGAGTGAGCAGACTTCCCAATTGGTGGATGGAGGAGAGATCAGTCTTCCCAGGTGTGGATGGAGGACTGATCAGACTTCCCCGGTGTGGATGGAGGAGTGATCAGACTTCCCAGGTGTGGATGGAGGAGTGTTCAGACTTCCAAGCTTTGGAGGGAGGAGTGATCAGACTTCCCAGGTGGGACATGGATGAGTGATCAGACTGCCCAGGTGTGGATGGTGGAGTGATCAGACTTCTCAGGTGGGACATGCAGGAGTGATCAGACTTCCCATGTGAATATGGAGGAGTGATCAGACTTCCCAGGTGTGGATGGAGGAGTGATCAGACTTCCCAGGTGCGACACGGAGGAATGATCAGACTTCCCAGGTGAATGGAGGAGTGATCAGACCTCCCAATTGGTGGATGGAGGAGAGATCAGTCTTTCCAGGTGTGAATGGAGGAGTGATCAGACTTCCCAGGTGTGAATGGAGGAGTGATCAGATTTCCCAGGTGTGGATGGAGGAGAGATCAGACATTCCAGGTGTGAATGGAGGAGTGATCAGACTCAAAGTTGTGAATGGAGGGGTGATCAGGCTTCCCAGGTGGGACATGGAGGAGTGATCAGTCTTCCCAGGTGTGGATGGATGAGTGATCAGACTTCCCAGGTGTGGATGGATGAGTGATAAGACTTCCCAGGTGGTGGATGGAGGAGTGATCAGACTTCCCAGGTGGTGGATGGAGGAGTGATCAGTCTTCCAAGGTGTGGATGGAGGAGTGATCAGACTTCCTAGTGTGGATGGATGAGTGATAAGACTTCCCAGGTGGTGGATGGATGAGTGATCAGGCTTCCCAGGTGTGGATGGATGAGTGATAAGACTTCCCAGGTGGTGGATGGAGGAGTCATCAGACTTCCCAGGTGGTGGATGGAGGAGTGATCAGTCTTCCCAGGTGTGGATGGAGGAGTGATCAGACTTCCTATGTTTGGAGGGAGGAGGGATCAGACTTCCAGAGTGTGGATGGAGGAGTGATCAGCCGTCCCAGGTGTGGATGGAGGAGTGATCAGTCTTCCCAAGTGTAGATGGAGGTGTCAACCGACTTCACATGTGTGGATGGAGGAGTGATCAGACTAACCAGGTTTGCATGCAGGACTGATCAGACTTCCCAGGTGTGGATGGAGGAGTGATCAGTCTTCCCAGGTTGTGGATGGAGGAGTGTTCAGACTTCCCAGGTGGATGGAGGAGTGATCAGACTTCCCAGGTGGATGGAGGAGTGAGCAGACTTCCCAATTGGTGTATGGAGGAGAGATCAGTCTTCCCAGGTGTGGATGGAGGACTGATCAGACTTCCCCGGTGTGGATGGAGGAGTGATCAGACTTCCCAGGTGTGGATGGAGGAGTGTTCAGACTTCCAAGGTTTGGAGGGAGGAGTGATCAGACTTCCCAGGTGGGACATGGATGAGTGATCAGACTGCCCAGGTGTGGATGGTGGAGTGATCAGACTTCTCAGGTGGGACATGCAGGAGTGATCAGACTTCCCATGTGTGTATTGAGGAGTGATCAGACTTCCCAGGTGTGGATGGAGGAGTGATCAGACTTCCCAGGTGCGACATGGAGGAGTGTTCAGACTTCCCAGTTGGGGATGGAGGAGTGTACAGACTTCCCAGGTGTGAATGGAGGAGTGATCAGACTTCCCAGGTGTGGATGGAGGAGTGCTCAGACTTCCCAGGTGTGAATGGAGGGGTGATCAGACTTCCCAGGTGGGACATGGAGGAGTGATCAGTCTTCCCAGGTGTTGATGGAGGAGTGATCAGACTTCCAATTTTTGGAGGGAGGAGTGATCAGACTTCCCAGGTGGGACATGGATGAGTGATCAGCCTGCCCAGGTGTGGATGGTGGAGTGATCAGACTTCTCAGGTGGGACATGGAGGAGTGATCAGACTTCCCATGTGTGGATAGAGGAGTAATCAGACTTCCCAGGTGCGACATGGAGGAGTGATCAGACTTCCCAGATGTGGATGGAGGAGTGATCAGACTTCGCAGATGTGGAGGGAGGAGTGATCACACTTCCCAGGTGTGGATGGAGGAGTAATCAGTCTTCCCAGCTGGTGGATGGAGGAGTGATCAGACTTCCCAGGTTTGGAGGGAGGAGTGATCAGACTTCCCAGGTTTGGAGGTAGGAGTGATCAGACTTCCCAAGTAGTGCATGCAGGAGAGATCTGACTTCCCAGGTGCGGATCGAGGAGAGATCAGACTTCCCAGGTGTGGATGGAGGAGTGATCAGACTTCCCAAGTGTGGATGGAGGAGTCAACCGACTTCCCATTTGTGGATGGAGGAGTGATCGGACTTCCCAGGTGGTGGATGGAGGAGTGATCAGACTTCCCAGGTGTGGATGGAGGAGTGATCAGTCTTCCCAGGTGTGGATGGAGGAGTGATCAGACTTCCCAGGTGTGGATGGAGGAGTGATCAGACTTCCCAGGTGGATGGAGGAGTGATCAGACTTCCCAGGTGGATGGAGGAGTGAGCAGACTTCCCAATTGGTGGATGGAGGAGAGATCAGTCTTCCCAGGTGTGGATGGAGGACTGATCAGACTTCCCCGGTGTGGATGGAGGAGTGATCAGACTTCCCAGGTGTGGATGGAGGAGTGTTCAGACTTCCAAGCTTTGGAGGGAGGAGTGATCAGACTTCCCAGGTGGGACATGGATGAGTGATCAGACTGCCCAGGTGTGGATGGTGGAGTGATCAGACTTCTCAGGTGGGACATGCAGGAGTGATCAGACTTCCCATGTGAATATGGAGGAGTGATCAGACTTCCCAGGTGTGGATGGAGGAGTGATCAGACTTCCCAGGTGCGACACGGAGGAATGATCAGACTTCCCAGGTGAATGGAGGAGTGATCAGACCTCCCAATTGGTGGATGGAGGAGAGATCAGTCTTTCCAGGTGTGAATGGAGGAGTGATCAGACTTCCCAGGTGTGAATGGAGGAGTGATCAGATTTCCCAGGTGTGGATGGAGGAGAGATCAGACATTCCAGGTGTGAATGGAGGAGTGATCAGACTCAAAGTTGTGAATGGAGGGGTGATCAGGCTTCCCAGGTGGGACATGGAGGAGTGATCAGTCTTCCCAGGTGTGGATGGATGAGTGATCAGACTTCCCAGGTGTGGATGGATGAGTGATAAGACTTCCCAGGTGGTGGATGGAGGAGTGATCAGACTTCCCAGGTGGTGGATGGATGAGTGATAAGACTTCCCAGGTGGTGGATGGAGGAGTCATCAGACTTCCCAGGTGGTGGATGGAGGAGTGATCAGTCTTCCCAGGTGTGGATGGAGGAGTGATCAGACTTCCTATGTTTGGAGGGAGGAGGGATCAGACTTCCAGAGTGTGGATGGAGGAGTGATCAGCCGTCCCAGGTGTGGATGGAGGAGTGATCAGTCTTCCCAAGTGTAGATGGAGGTGTCAACCGACTTCACATGTGTGGATGGAGGAGTGATCAGACTAACCAGGTTTGCATGCAGGACTGATCAGACTTCCCAGGTGTGGATGGAGGAGTGATCAGTCTTCCCAGGTTGTGGATGGAGGAGTGTTCAGACTTCCCAGGTGGATGGAGGAGTGATCAGACTTCCCAGGTGGATGGAGGAGTGAGCAGACTTCCCAATTGGTGTATGGAGGAGAGATCAGTCTTCCCAGGTGTGG
The DNA here is from genome assembly GCF_030144855.1 of Hypanus sabinus. Classification (NCBI taxonomy): domain Eukaryota; kingdom Metazoa; phylum Chordata; class Chondrichthyes; order Myliobatiformes; family Dasyatidae; genus Hypanus; species Hypanus sabinus. The sequence goes on along the minus strand of NC_082707.1, from coordinate 70,088,010 downwards.
ATGGAGGACTGATCAGACTTCCCCGGTGTGGATGGAGGAGTGATCAGACTTCCCAGGTGTGGATGGAGGAGTGTTCAGACTTCCAAGGTTTGGAGGGAGGAGTGATCAGACTTCCCAGGTGGGACATGGATGAGTGATCAGACTGCCCAGGTGTGGATGGTGGAGTGATCAGACTTCTCAGGTGGGACATGCAGGAGTGATCAGACTTCCCATGTGTGTATTGAGGAGTGATCAGACGTCCCAGGTGTGGATGGAGGAGTGATCAGACTTCCCAGGTGCGACATGGAGGAGTGTTCAGACTTCCCAGTTGGGGATGGAGGAGTGTACAGACTTCCCAGGTGTGAATGGAGGAGTGATCAGACTTCCCAGGTGTGGATGGAGGAGTGCTCAGACTTCCCAGGTGTGAATGGAGGGGTGATCAGACTTCCCAGGTGGGACATGGAGGAGTGATCAGTCTTCCCAGGTGTTGATGGAGGAGTGATCAGACTTCCCAGGTGTGGATGGAGGAGTGATCAGACTTCCCAGGTGGATGGAGGAGTGATCAGACTTCCCAGGTGTGAATGGAGGAGTGATCAGACTTCCCAGGTGTGAATGGAGGAGTAATCAGACGTCCCAGGTTTGGAGGGAGGAGTGATCAGACTTCCCAAGTGTGGATGGAGGAGTGATCAGACTTCCCAGGTGTGGGTGGAGGAGTGATCAGACTTCCCAGGTGAATGGAGGAGTGATCAGACTTCCCAATTGGTGGATGGAGGAGAGATCAGTCTTTCCAGGTGTGAATGGAGGAGTGATCAGACTTCCCAGGTGTGAATGGAGGAGTGATCAGACTTCCCAGGTGTGGATGGAGGAGTGATCAGACTTCCCAGGTGTGAATGGAGGAGTGATCAGACTCAAAGTTGTGAATGGAGGAGTGATCAGGCTTCCCAGGTGGGACATGGAGGAGTGATCAGTCTTCCCAGGTGTGGATGGAGGAGTAATCAGACGTCCCATGTTCGGAGGGAGGAGTGATCAGACTTCCCAAGTGTGGATGGAGGAGTGATCAGACTTCCCAGGTGTGGATGGAGGAGTGATCAGACTTCCCAGGTGGGTGGAGGAGTGATCAGACTTCCCAATTGGTGGATGGAGGAGAGATCAGTCTTCCCAGGTGTGGATGGAGGACTGATCAGACTTCCAAGGTTTGGAGGGAGGAGTGATCAGACTTCCCAGGTGGGACATGGAGGAGTGATCAGACTTCCCATGTGTGGATGGAGGAGTGATCAGACTTCCCAGGTGCGACATGCAGGAGAGATCTGACTTCCCAGGTGCGGATGGAGGAGTGATCAGACTTCCCAGGTGTGGATGGAGGAGTGATCAGACTTCCCAAGTGTGGATGGAGGAGTCAACCGACTTCCCATTTGTGGATGGAGGAGTGATCAGACTTCCCAGGTGATGGATGGATGAGTGATCAGACTTCCCAGGTGGTGGATGGAGGAGTGATCAGTCTTCCCAGGTGTGGATGGAGGAGTGATCAGACTTCCTAGGTTTGGAGGGAGGAGGGATCAGACTTCCCAGGTGTGGATTGAGGAGTGATCAGACGTCCCAGGTGTGGATGGAGGAGTGATCAGTCTTCCCAAGTGTAGATGGAGGAGTCAACCGACTTCCCATGTCTGGATGGAGGAGTGATCAGACTAACCAAGTTTGCATGCTGGACTGATCAGACGTCCCAGGTGTGGATGGTGGAATGATCAGACTTCCCAGGTGTGGATGGAGGAGTGAACAGACTTCCCAGGTGTGAATGGAGGAGTGATCAGACATACAAGGTGTTGGATGGAGGAGTGATCAGACTTCTCAGTAGTGGATGGAGGAGTGATCGGTCTTCACAGGTGTGAATGGAGGAGTGATCAGACTTCCCAGTTGTGGATGGAGGAGTGAACAGACTTCACAGGTGTGGATGGAGGAGTGATCAGACTCAAAGTTGTGAATGGAGGGGTGATCAGACTTCCCAGGTGGGACATGGAGGAGTGATCAGTCTTCCCAGGTGTGGATGGATGAGTGATCAGACTTCCCAGGTGTGGATGGATGAGTGATAAGACTTCCCAGGTGGTGGATGGAGGAGTGATCAGACTTCCCAGGTGGTGGATGGAGGAGTGATCAGTCTTCCCAGGTGTGGATGGAGGAGGGATCAGACTTCCCAGGTGTGGATGGATGAGTGATAAGACTTCCCAGGTGGTGGATGGATGAGTGATCAGGCTTCCCAGGTGTGGATGGATGAGTGATAAGACTTCCCAGGTGGTGGATGGAGGAGTCATCAGACTTCCCAGGTGGTGGATGGAGGAGTGATCAGTCTTCCCAGGTGTGGATGGAGGAGTGATCAGACTTCCTAGGTTTGGAGGGAGGAGGGATAAGACTTCCCAGGTGTGGATGAAGGAGTGATCAGCCGTCCCAGGTGTGGATGGAGGAGTGATCAGTCTTCCCAAGTGTAGATGGAGGTGTCAACCGACTTCCCATGTGTGGATGGAGGAGTGATCAGACTGACCAGGTTTGCATGCAGGACTGATCAGACTTCCCAGGTGTGGATGGAGGAGTCATCAGACTTCCCAGGTTGTGAATGGAGGAGTGTTCAGACTTCCCAGCTGTGGATGGAGGAGTGAACAGACTTCCCAGGTGTGAATGGAGGAGTGATCAGACTCAAAGTTGTGAATGGAGGGGTGATCAGACTTCCCAGGAGGGACCTGTAGGAGTGATCAGTCTTCCCAGGTGTGGATGGAGGAGTGATCAGACTTCCCATGTGTGGATGGAGGAGTGATCAGACTTCCCAGGTGTGGATGGAGGAGTGATCAGACTTCCAATTTTTGGAGGGAGGAGTGATCAGACTTCCCAGGTGGGACATGGATGAGTGATCAGCCAGCCCAGGTGTGGATGGTGGAGTGATCAGACTTCTCAGGTGGGACATGGAGGAGTGATCAGACTTCCCCGGTGTGGATGGAGGAGTGATCAGACTTCCCAGGTGTGGATGGAGGAGTGATCAGACTTCCAATTTTTGGAGGGAGGAGTGTTCAGACTTCCCAGGTGGGACATGGATGAGTGATCAGCCTGCCCAGGTGTGGATGGTGGAGTGATCAGACTTCTCAGGTGGGACATGGAGGAGTGATCAGACTTCCCATGTGTGGATAGAGGAGTAATCAGACTTCCCTGGTGCGACATGGAGGAGTGATCAGACTTCCCAGATGTGGATGGAGGAGTGATCAGACTTCGCAGATGTGGAGGGAGGAGTGATCACACTTCCCAGGTGTGGATGGAGGAGTAATCAGTCTTCCCAGCTGGTGGATGGAGGAGTGATCAGACTTCCCAGGTTTGGAGGGAGGAGTGATCAGACTTCCCAGGTTTGGAGGTAGGAGTGATCAGACTTCCCAAGTAGTGCATGCAGGAGAGATCTGACTTCCCAGGTGCGGATCGAGGAGAGATCAGACTTCCCAGGTGTGGATGGAGGAGTGATCAGACTTCCCAAGTGTGGATGGAGGAGTCAACCGACTTCCCATTTGTGGATGGAGGAGTGATCGGACTTCCCAGGTGGTGGATGGAGGAGTGATCAGACTTCCCAGGTGTGGATGGAGGAGTGATCAGTCTTCCCAGGTGTGGATGGAGGAGTGATCAGACTTCCCAGGTGTGGATGGAGGAGTGATCAGACTTCCCAGGTGGATGGAGGAGTGATCAGACTTCCCAGGTGGATGGAGGAGTGAGCAGACTTCCCAATTGGTGGATGGAGGAGAGATCAGTCTTCCCAGGTGTGGATGGAGGACTGATCAGACTTCCCCGGTGTGGATGGAGGAGTGATCAGACTTCCCAGGTGTGGATGGAGGAGTGTTCAGACTTCCAAGCTTTGGAGGGAGGAGTGATCAGACTTCCCAGGTGGGACATGGATGAGTGATCAGACTGCCCAGGTGTGGATGGTGGAGTGATCAGACTTCTCAGGTGGGACATGCAGGAGTGATCAGACTTCCCATGTGTATATGGAGGAGTGATCAGACTTCCCAGGTGTGGATGGAGGAGTGATCAGACTTCCCAGGTGCGACACGGAGGAATGATCAGACTTCCCAGATGTGGATGGAGGAGTGATCAGACTTCCCAAGTGTGGATGGAGGAGTGATCAGACTTCCCAAGTGTGGATGGAGGAGTGATCAGACTTCCAAGGAGTGGATGGAGGAGTGATCAGACTTCCCAGGTTGTGGATGGAGGAGTGTTCAGACTTCCCAGTTGGGGATGGAGGAGTGTACAGACTTCCCAGGTGTGAATGGAGGAGTGATCAGACATCCCAGGTGTTGATGGAGGAGTGCTCAGACTCTAAGTTGTGAATGGATGGGTGATCAGACTTCCCAGGTGGGACATGGAGGAGTGATCAGTCTTCCCAGGTTTGGAGGGAGGAGTGATCAGACTTCCCAAGTGTGGATGGAGGAGTGATCAGACTTCCCAGGTGTGGATGGAGGAGTGATCAGACTTCCCAGGTGAATGGAGGAGTGATCAGACTTCCCAATTGGTGGATGGAGGAGAGATCATTCTTTCCAGGTGTGAATGGAGGAGTGATCAGACTTCCCAGGTGTGAATGGAGGAGTGATCAGACATACAAGGTGTTGGATGGAGGAGTGATCAGACTTCTCAGTAGTGGATGGAGGAGTGATCGGTCTTCCCAGGTGTGAATGGAGGGGTGATCAGACTTCCCAGGTGGGACATGGAGGAGTGATCAGTCTTCCCAGGTGTTGATGGAGGAGTGATCAGACTTCCCAGGTGTGGATGGAGGAGTGATCAGACTTCCCAGGTGGATGGAGGAGTGATCAGACTTCCCAGGTGTGAATGGAGGAGTGATCAGACTTCCCAGGTGTGAATGGAGGAGTAATCAGATGTCCCAAGTTTGGAGGGAGGAGTGATCAGACTTCCCAAGTGTGGATGGAGGAGTGATCAGACTTCTCAGTAGTGGATGGAGGAGTGATCGGTCTTCCCAGGTGTGAATGGAGGGGTGATCAGACTTCCCAGGTGGGACATGGAGGAGTGATCAGTCTTCCCAGGTGTTGATGGAGGAGTGATCAGACTTCCCAGGTGTGGATGGAGGAGTGATCAGACTTCCCAGGTGGATGGAGGAGTGATCAGACTTCCCAGGTGTGAATGGAGGAGTGATCAGACTTCCCAGGTGTGAATGGAGGAGTAATCAGATGTCCCAAGTTTGGAGGGAGGAGTGATCAGACTTCCCAAGTGTGGATGGAGGAGTGATCAGACTTCCCAGGTGAATGGAGGAGTGATCAGACTTCCCAATTGGTGGATGGAGGAGAGATCAGTCTTTCCAGGTGTGAATGGAGGAGTGATCAGACTTCCCAGGTGTGAATGGAGGAGTGATCAGACTTCCCAGGTGTGGATGGAGGAGTGATCAGACTTCCCAGGTGTGAATGGAGGAGTGATCAGACTCAAAGTTGTGAATGGAGGAGTGATCAGGCTTCCCAGGTGGGACATGGAGGAGTGATCAGTCTTCCCAGGTGTGGATGGAGGAGTAATCAGACGTCCCATGTTTGGAGGGAGGAGTGATCAGACTTCCCAAGTGTGGATGGAGGAGTGATCAGACTTCCCAGGTGTGGATGGAGGAGTGATCAGACTTCCCAGGTGGGTGGAGGAGTGATCAGACTTCCCAATTGGTGGATGGAGGAGAGATCAGTCTTCCCAGGTGTGGATGGAGGACTGATCAGACTTCCAAGGTTTGGAGGAAGGAGTGATCAGACTTCCCAGGTGGGACATGGAGGAGTGATCAGACTTCCCATGTGTGGATGGAGGAGTGATCAGACTTCCCAGGTGCGACATGCAGGAGAGATCTGACTTCCCAGGTGCGGATGGAGGAGTGATCAGACTTCCCAGGTGTGGATGGAGGAGTGATCAGACTTCCCAAGTGTGGATGGAGGAGTCAACCGACTTCCCATTTGTGGATGGAGGAGTGATCAGACTTCCCAGGTGATGGATGGATGAGTGATCAGACTTCCCAGGTGGTGGATGGAGGAGTGATCAGTCTTCCCAGGTGTGGATGGAGGAGTGATCAGACTTCCTAGGTTTGGAGGGAGGAGGGATCAGACTTCCCAGGTGTGGATTGAGGAGTGATCAGACGTCCCAGGTGTGGATGGAGGAGTGATCAGTCTTCCCAAGTGTAGATGGAGGAGTCAACCGACTTCCCATGTCTGGATGGAGGAGTGATCAGACTAACCAGGTTTGCATGCAGGACTGATCAGACGTCCCAGGTGTGGATGGTGGAATGATCAGACTTCCCAGGTGTGGATGGAGGAGTGAACAGACTTCCCAGGTGTGAATGGAGGAGTGATCAGACATACAAGGTGTTGGATGGAGGAGTGATCAGACTTCTCAGTAGTGGATGGAGGAGTGATCGGTCTTCACAGGTGTGAATGAAGGAGTGATCAGACTTCCCAGTTGTGGATGGAGGAGTGAACAGACTTCACAGGTGTGGATGGAGGAGTGATCAGACTCAAAGTTGTGAATGGAGGGGTGATCAGACTTCCCAGGTGGGACATGGAGGAGTGATCAGTCTTCCCAGGTGTGGATGGATGAGTGATCAGACTTCCCAGGTGTGGATGGATGAGTGATAAGACTTCCCAGGTGGTGGATGGAGGAGTGATCAGACTTCCCAGGTGGTGGATGGAGGAGTGATCAGTCTTCCCAGGTGTGGATGGAGGAGGGATCAGACTTCCCAGGTGTGGATGGATGAGTGATAAGACTTCCCAGGTGGTGGATGGATGAGTGATCAGGCTTCCCAGGTGTGGATGGATGAGTGATAAGACTTCCCAGGTGGTGGATGGAGGAGTCATCAGACTTCCCAGGTGGTGGATGGAGGAGTGATCAGTCTTCCCAGGTGTGGATGGAGGAGTGATCAGACTTCCTAGGTTTGGAGGGAGGAGGGATAAGACTTCCCAGGTGTGGATGGAGGAGTGATCAGCCGTCCCAGGTGTGGATGGAGGAGTGATCAGTCTTCCCAAGTGTAGATGGAGGTGTCAACCGACTTCCCATGTGTGGATGGGAGTGATCAGACTGACCAGGTTTGCATGCAGGACTGATCAGACTTCCCAGGTGTGGATGGAGGAGTCATCAGACTTCCCAGGTTGTGGATGGAGGAGTGTTCAGACTTCCCAGCTGTGGATGGAGGAGTGAACAGACTTCCCAGGTGTGAATGGAGGAGTGATCAGACTCAAAGTTGTGAATGGAGGGGTGATCAGACTTCCCAGGAGGGACCTGTAGGAGTGATCAGTCTTCCCAGGTGTGGATGGAGGAGTGATCAGACTTCCCATGTGTGGATGGAGGAGTGATCAGACTTCCCAGGTGTGGATGGAGGAGTGATCAGACTTCCAATTTTTGGAGGGAGGAGTGATCAGACTTCCCAGGTGGGACATGGATGAGTGATCAGCCTGCCCAGGTGTGGATGGTGGAGTGATCAGACTTCTCAGGTGGGACATGGAGGAGTGATCAGACTTCCCCGGTGTGGATGGAGGAGTGATCAGACTTCCCAGGTGTGGATGGAGGAGTGATCAGACTTCCAATTTTTGGAGGGAGGAGTGATCAGACTTCCCAGGTGGGACATGGATGAGTGATCAGCCTGCCCAGGTGTGGATGGTGGAGTGATCAGACTTCTCAGGTGGGACATGGAGGAGTGATCAGACTTCCCATGTGTGGATAGAGGAGTAATCAGACTTCCCAGGTGCGACATGGAGGAGTGATCAGACTTCCCAGATGTGGATGGAGGAGTGATCAGACTTCGCAGATGTGGAGGGAGGAGTGATCACACTTCCCAGGTGTGGATGGAGGAGTAATCAGTCTTCCCAGCTGGTGGATGGAGGAGTGATCAGACTTCCCAGGTTTGGAGGGAGGAGTGATCAGACTTCCCAGGTTTGGAGGTAGGAGTGATCAGACTTCCCAAGTAGTGCATGCAGGAGAGATCTGACTTCCCAGGTGCGGATCGAGGAGAGATCAGACTTCCCAGGTGTGGATGGAGGAGTGATCAGACTTCCCAAGTGTGGATGGAGGAGTCAACCGACTTCCCATTTGTGGATGGAGGAGTGATCGGACTTCCCAGGTGGTGGATGGAGGAGTGACAGACTTCCCAGGTGTGGATGGAGGAGTGATCAGTCTTCCCAGGTGTGGATGGAGGAGTGATCAGACTTCCCAGGTGTGGATGGAGGAGTGATCAGACTTCCCAGGTGGATGGAGGAGTGATCAGACTTCCCAGGTGGATGGAGGAGTGAGCAGACTTCCCAATTGGTGGATGGAGGAGAGATCAGTCTTCCCAGGTGTGGATGGAGGACTGATCAGACTTCCCCGGTGTGGATGGAGGAGTGATCAGACTTCCCAGGTGTGGATGGAGGAGTGTTCAGACTTCCAAGCTTTGGAGGGAGGAGTGATCAGACTTCCCAGGTGGGACATGGATGAGTGATCAGACTGCCCAGGTGTGGATGGTGGAGTGATCAGACTTCTCAGGTGGGACATGCAGGAGTGATCAGACTTCCCATGTGTATATGGAGGAGTGATCAGACTTCCCAGGTGTGGATGGAGGAGTGATCAGACTTCCCAGGTGCGACACGGAGGAATGATCAGACTTCCCAGATGTGGATGGAGGAGTGATCAGACTTCCCAAGTGTGGATGGAGGAGTGATCAGACTTCCCAAGTGTGGATGGAGGAGTGATCAGACTTCCAAGGAGTGGATGGAGGAGTGATCAGACTTCCCAGGTTGTGGATGGAGGAGTGTTCAGACTTCCCAGTTGGGGATGGAGGAGTGTACAGACTTCCCAGGTGTGAATGGAGGAGTGATCAGACTTCCCAGGTGTTGATGGAGGAGTGCTCAGACTCTAAGTTGTGAATGGATGGGTGATCAGACTTCCCAGGTGGGACATGGAGGAGTGATCAGTCTTCCCAGGTTTGGAGGGAGGAGTGATCAGACTTCCCAAGTGTGGATGGAGGAGTGATCAGACTTCCCAGGTGTGGATGGAGGAGTGATCAGACTTCCCAGGTGAATGGAGGAGTGATCAGACTTCCCAATTGGTGGATGGAGGAGAGATCAGTCTTTCCAGGTGTGAATGGAGGAGTGATCAGACTTCCCAGGTGTGAATGGAGGAGTGATCAGACATACAAGGTGTTGGATGGAGGAGTGATCAGACTCAAAGTTGTGAATGGAGAGGTGATCAGACTTCCCAGTTGTGGATGGAGGAGTGAACAGACTTCACAGGTGTGGATGGAGGAGTGATCAGACTCAAAGTTGTGAATGGAGGGGTGATCAGACTTCCCAGGTGGGACATGGAGGAGTGATCAGTCTTCCCAGGTGTGGATGGATGAGTGATCAGACTTCCCAGGTGTGGATGGATGAGTGATAAGACTTCCCAGGTGGTCGATGGAGGAGTGATCAGACTTCCCAGGTGGTGGATGGAGGAGTAATCAGACTTCCTAGGTTTGGAGGGAGGAGGGATCAGACTTCCCAGGTGTGGATGGAGGAGTGATCAGCCGTCCCAGGTGTGGATGGAGGAGTGATCAGTCTTCCCAAGTGTAGATGGAGGTGTCAACCGACTTCCCATGTGTGGATGGAGGAGTGATCACACTTCCCAGGTGTGGATGGAGGAGTAATCAGTCTTCCCAGCTGGTGGATGGAGGAGTGATCAGACTTCCCAGGTTTGGAGGGAGGAGTGATCAGACTTCCCAGGTTTGGAGGTAGGAGTGATCAGACTTCCCAAGTAGTGCATGCAGGAGAGATCTGACTTCCCAGGTGCGGATCGAGGAGAGATCAGACTTCCCAGGTGTGGATGGAGGAGTGATCAGACTTCCCAAGTGTGGATGGAGGAGTCAACCGACTTCCCATTTGTGGATGGAGGAGTGATCGGACTTCCCAGGTGGTGGATGGAGGAGTGATCAGACTTCCCAGGTGTGGATGGAGGAGTGATCAGTCTTCCCAGGTGTGGATGGAGGAGTGATCAGACTTCCCAGGTGTGGATGGAGGAGTGATCAGACTTCCCAGGTGGATGGAGGAGTGATCAGACTTCCCAGGTGGATGGAGGAGTGAGCAGACTTCCCAATTGGTGGATGGAGGAGAGATCAGTCTTCCCAGGTGTGGATGGAGGACTGATCAGACTTCCCCGGTGTGGATGGAGGAGTGATCAGACTTCCCAGGTGTGGATGGAGGAGTGTTCAGACTTCCAAGCTTTGGAGGGAGGAGTGATCAGACTTCCCAGGTGGGACATGGATGAGTGATCAGACTGCCCAGGTGTGGATGGTGGAGTGATCAGACTTCTCAGGTGGGACATGCAGGAGTGATCAGACTTCCCATGTGTATATGGAGGAGTGATCAGACTTCCCAGGTGTGGATGGAGGAGTAATCAGACTTCCCAGGTGCGACACGGAGGAATGATCAGACTTCCCAGATGTGGATGGAGGAGTGATCAGACTTCCCAAGTGTGGATGGAGGAGTGATCAGACTTCCCAAGTGTGGATGGAGGAGTGATCAGACTTCCAAGGAGTGGATGGAGGAGTGATCAGACTTCCCAGGTTGTGGATGGAGGAGTGTTCAGACTTCCCAGTTGGGGATGGAGGAGTGTACAGACTTCCCAGGTGTGAATGGAGGAGTGATCAGACTTCCCAGGTGTTGATGGAGGAGTGCTCAGACTCTAAGTTGTGAATGGATGGGTGATCAGACTTCCCAGGTGGGACATGGAGGAGTGATCAGTCTTCCCAGGTTTGGAGGGAGGAGTGATCAGACTTCCCAAGTGTGGATGGAGGAGTGATCAGACTTCCCAGGTGTGGATGGAGGAGTGATCAGACTTCCCAGGTGAATGGAGGAGTGATCAGACTTCCCAATTGGTGGATGGAGGAGAGATCAGTCTTTCCAGGTGTGAATGGAGGAGTGATCAGACTTCCCAGGTGTGAATGGAGGAGTGATCAGACATACAAGGTGTTGGATGGAGGAGTGATCAGACTTCTCAGTAGTGGATGGAGGAGTGATCGGTCTTCCCAGGTGTGAATGGAGGGGTGATCAGACTTCCCAGGTGGGACATGGAGGAGTGATCAGTCTTCCCAGGTGTTGATGGAGGAGTGATCAGACTTCCCAGGTGTGGATGGAGGAGTGATCAGACTTCCCAGGTGGATGGAGGAGTGATCAGACTTCCCAGGTGTGAATGGAGGAGTGATCAGACTTCCCAGGTGTGAATGGAGGAGTAATCAGACGTCCCAAGTTTGGAGGGAGGAGTGATCAGACTTCCCAAGTGTGGATGGAGGAGTGATCAGACTTCCCAGGTGAATGGAGGAGTGATCAGACTTCCCAATTGGTGGATGGAGGAGAGATCAGTCTTTCCAGGTGTGAATGGAGGAGTGATCAGACTTCCCAGGTGTGAATGGAGGAGTGATCAGACTTCCCAGGTGTGGATGGAGGAGTGATCAGACTTCCCAGGTGTGAATGGAGGAGTGATCAGACTCAAAGTTGTGAATGGAGGAGTGATCAGGCTTCCCAGGTGGGACATGGAGGAGTGATCAGTCTTCCCAGGTGTGGATGGAGGAGTAATCAGACGTCCCATGTTTGGAGGGAGGAGTGATCAGACTTCCCAAGTGTGGATGGAGGAGTGATCAGACTTCCCAGGTGTGGATGGAGGAGTGATCAGACTTCCCAGGTGGGTGGAGGAGTGATCAGACTTCCCAATTGGTGGATGGAGGAGAGATCAGTCTTCCCAGGTGTGGATGGAGGACTGATCAGACTTCCAAGGTTTGGAGGGAGGAGTGATCAGACTTCCCAGGTGGGACATGGAGGAGTGATCAGACTTCCCATGTGTGGATGGAGGAGTGATCAGACTTCCCAGGTGCGACATGCAGGAGAGATCTGACTTCCCAGGTGCGGATGGAGGAGTGATCAGACTTCCCAGGTGTGGATGGAGGAGTGATCAGACTTCCCAAGTGTGGATGGAGGAGTCAACCGACTTCCCATTTGTGGATGGAGGAGTGATCAGACTTCCCAGGTGATGGATGGATGAGTGATCAGACTTCCCAGGTGGTGGATGGAGGAGTGATCAGTCTTCCCAGGTGTGGATGGAGGAGTGATCAGACTTCCTAGGTTTGGAGGGAGGAGGGATCAGACTTCCCAGGTGTGGATTGAGGAGTGATCAGACGTCCCAGGTGTGGATGGAGGAGTGATCAGTCTTCCCAAGTGTAGATGGAGGAGTCAACCGACTTCCCATGTCTGGATGGAGGAGTGATCAGACTAACCAGGTTTGCATGCAGGACTGATCAGACGTCCCAGGTGTGGATGGTGGAATGATCAGACTTCCCAGGTGTGGATGGAGGAGTGAACAGACTTCCCAGGTGTGAATGGAGGAGTGATCAGACATACAAGGTGTTGGATGGAGGAGTGATCAGACTTCTCAGTAGTGGATGGAGGAGTGATCGGTCTTCACAGGTGTGAATGGAGGAGTGATCAGACTTCCCAGTTGTGGATGGAGGAGTGAACAGACTTCACAGGTGTGGATGGAGGAGTGATCAGACTCAAAGTTGTGAATGGAGGGGTGATCAGACTTCCCAGGTGGGACATGGAGGAGTGATCAGTCTTCCCAGGTGTGCATGGATGAGTGATCAGACTTCCCAGGTGTGGATGGATGAGTGATAAGACTTCCCAGGTGGTGGATGGAGGAGTGATCAGACTTCCCAGGTGGTGGATGGAGGAGTGATCAGTCTTCCCAGGTGTGGATGGAGGAGGGATCAGACTTCCCAGGTGTGGATGGATGAGTGATAAGACTTTCCAGGTGGTGGATGGATGAGTGATCAGGCTTCCCAGGTGTGGATGGATGAGTGATAAGACTTCCCAGGTGGTGGATGGAGGAGTCATCAGACTTCCCAGGTGGTGGATGGAGGAGTGATCAGTCTTCCCAGGTGTGGATGGAGGAGTGATCAGACTTCCTAGGTTTGGAGGGAGGAGGGATAAGACTTCCCAGGTGTGGATGGAGGAGTGATCAGCCGTCCCAGGTGTGGATGGAGGAGTGATCAGTCTTCCCAAGTGTAGATGGAGGTGTCAACCGACTTCACATGTGTGGATGGAGGAGTGATCAGACTGACCAGGTTTGCATGCAGGACTGATCAGACTTCCCAGGTGTGGATGGAGGAGTCATCAGACTTCCCAGGTTGTGGATGGAGGAGTGTTCAGACTTCCCAGCTGTGGATGGAGGAGTGAACAGACTTCCCAGGTGTGAATGGAGGAGTGATCAGACTCAAAGTTGTGAATGGAGGGGTGATCAGACTTCCCAGGAGGGACCTGTAGGAGTGATCAGTCTTCCCAGGTGTGGATGGAGGAGTGATCAGACTTCCCATGTGTGGATGGAGGAGTGATCAGACTTCCCAGGTGTGGATGGAGGAGTGATCAGACTTCCAATTTTTGGAGGGAGGAGTGATCAGACTTCCCAGGTGGGACATGGATGAGTGATCAGCCTGCCCAGGTGTGGATGGTGGAGTGATCAGACTTCTCAGGTGGGACATGGAGGAGTGATCAGACTTCCCCGGTGTGGATGGAGGAGTGATCAGACTTCCCAGGTGTGGATGGAGGAGTGATCAGACTTCCAATTTTTGGAGGGAGGAGTGATCAGACTTCCCAGGTGGGACATGGATGAGTGATCAGCCTGCCCAGGTGTGGATGGTGGAGTGATCAGACTTCTCAGGTGGGACATGGAGGAGTGATCAGACTTCCCATGTGTGGATAGAGGAGTAATCAGACTTCCCAGGTGCGACATGGAGGAGTGATCAGACTTCCCAGATGTGGATGGAGGAGTGATCAGACTTCGCAGATGTGGAGGGAGGAGTGATCACACTTCCCAGGTGTGGATGGAGGAGTAATCAGTCTTCCCAGCTGGTGGATGGAGGAGTGATCAGACTTCCCAGGTTTGGAGGGAGGAGTGATCAGACTTCCCAGGTTTGGAGGTAGGAGTGATCAGACTTCCCAAGTAGTGCATGCAGGAGAGATCTGACTTCCCAGGTGCGGATCGAGGAGAGATCAGACTTCCCAGGTGTGGATGGAGGAGTGATCAGACTTCCCAAGTGTGGATGGAGGAGTCAACCGACTTCCCATTTGTGGATGGAGGAGTGATCGGACTTCCCAGGTGGTGGATGGAGGAGTGATCAGACTTCCCAGGTGTGGATGGAGGAGTGATCAGTCTTCCCAGGTGTGGATGGAGGAGTGATCAGACTTCCCAGGTGTGGATGGAGGAGTGATCAGACTTCCCAGGTGGATGGAGGAGTGATCAGACTTCCCAGGTGGATGGAGGAGTGAGCAGACTTCCCAATTGGTGGATGGAGGAGAGATCAGTCTTCCCAGGTGTGGATGGAGGACTGATCAGACTTCCCCGGTGTGGATGGAGGAGTGATCAGACTTCCCAGGTGTGGATGGAGGAGTGTTCAGACTTCCAAGCTTTGGAGGGAGGAGTGATCAGACTTCCCAGGTGGGACATGGATGAGTGATCAGACTGCCCAGGTGTGGATGGTGGAGTGATCAGACTTCTCAGGTGGGACATGCAGGAGTGATCAGACTTCCCATGTGTATATGGAGGAGTGATCAGACTTCCCAGGTGTGGATGGAGGAGTGATCAGACTTCCCAGGTGCGACACGGAGGAATGATCAGACTTCCCAGATGTGGATGGAGGAGTGATCAGACTTCCCAAGTGTGGATGGAGGAGTGATCAGACTTCCCAAGTGTGGATGGAGGAGTGATCAGACTTCCAAGGAGTGGATGGAGGAGTGATCAGACTTCCCAGGTTGTGGATGGAGGAGTGTTCAGACTTCCCAGTTGGGGATGGAGGAGTGTACAGACTTCCCAGGTGTGAATGGAGGAGTGATCAGACTTCCCAGGTGTTGATGGAGGAGTGCTCAGACTCTAAGTTGTGAATGGATGGGTGATCAGACTTCCCAGGTGGGACATGGAGGAGTGATCAGTCTTCCCAGGTTTGGAGGGAGGAGTGATCAGACTTCCCAAGTGTGGATGGAGGAGTGATCAGACTTCCCAGGTGTGGATGGAGGAGTGATCAGACTTCCCAGGTGAATGGAGGAGTGATCAGACTTCCCAATTGGTGGATGGAGGAGAGATCAGTCTTTCCAGGTGTGAATGGAGGAGTGATCAGACTTCCCAGGTGTGGATGGAGGAGTGATCAGACATACAAGGTGTTGGATGGAGGAGTGATCAGACTTCTCAGTAGTGGATGGAGGAGTGATCGGTCTTCACAGGTGTGAATGGAGGAGTGATCAGACTTCCCAGTTGTGGATGGAGGAGTGAACAGACTTCACAGGTGTGGATGGAGGAGTGATCAGACTCAAAGTTGTGAATGGAGGGGTGATCAGACTTCCCAGGTGGGACATGGAGGAGTGATCAGTCTTCCCAGGTGTGGATGGATGAGTGATCAGACTTCCCAGGTGTGGATGGATGAGTGATAAGACTTCCCAGGTGGTCGATGGAGGAGTGATCAGACTTCCCAGGTGGTGGATGGAGGAGTAATCAGACTTCCTAGGTTTGGAGGGAGGAGGGATCAGACTTCCCAGGTGTGGATGGAGGAGTGATCAGCCGTCCCAGGTGTGGATGGAGGAGTGATCAGTCTTCCCAAGTGTAGATGGAGGTGTCAACCGACTTCCCATGTGTGGATGGAGGAGTGATCAGACTTCCCCGGTGTGGATGGAGGAGTGATCAGACTTCCCAGGTGTGGATGGAGGAGTGATCAGACTTCCAATTTTTGGAGGGAGGAGTGATCAGACTTCCCAGGTGGGACATGGATGAGTGATCAGCCTGCCCAGGTGTGGATGGTGGACTGATCAGACTTCTCAGGTGGGACATGGAGGAGTGATCAGACTTCCCATGTGTGGATAGAGGAGTAATCAGACTTCCCAGGTGCGACATGGAGGAGTGATCAGACTTCCCAGATGTGGATGGAGGAGTGATCAGACTTCCCAGGTTTGGAGGGAGGAGTAATCAGACTTCCCAGGTGCGACATGGAGGAGTGATCAGACTTCTCAGATGTGGATGGAGGAGTGATCAGACTTCCCAGGTGTGGATGGAGAAGTGATCACACTTCCCAGGTGTGGATGGAGGAGTGATCAGTCTTCCCAGGTGTGGATGGAGGAGTGATCAGACTTCCTAGGTTTGGAGGGAGGAGGGATCAGACTTCCCAGGTGTGGATGGAGGAGTGATCAGACGTCCCATGTGTGGATGGAGGAGTGATCAGTCTTCCCAAGTGTAGATGTAGGAGTGATCAGACTAGCCAGGTTTGCATGCAGGACTGATCAGACTTCCCAGGTGTGGATGGTGGAATGATCAGACTTCCCAGGTGTGGATGGAGGAGTGATCAGACTTCCTAGGAGTGGATGGAGGAGTGATCAGACTTCCCAGGTTGTGGATGGAGGAGTGATCAGACTTCCCATGTTATGGATGGAGTAGTGATCATACTTCCCAGGTGCGACATGGAGGAGTGATCAGACTTCCCAAGTAGTGGATGGAGGAGTGATCTGTCTTCCCAAGTGTGGATGGAGGAGTGATCAGACTTCCCAGGTCGTGGATGGAGGAGTGATCAGACTTCCCAGGTCGTGGATGGAGGAGTGATCAGACTTCCCAGGTCGTGGATGGAGGAGTGATCAGACTTCCCAGGTCGTGGAAGGAGGAGTGATCAGACTTCCCAGGTGATGGATGGAGGAGTGAACAGACTTCCCAGTTGTGGATGGAGGAGTGATCAGTCTTCCCAGGTGTGGATGGAGGAGTGATCAGACTTCCCAGGTCGTGGATGGAGGAGTGATCAGACTTCCAAGGAGTGGATGGAGGAGTGATCAGACTTCCCAGGTTGTGGATGGAGGAGTGATCAGACTTCCCAAGTAGTGGATGGAGGAGTGATCTGTCTTCCCAAGTGTGGATGGAGGAGTGATCAGACTTCCAAGGAGTGGATGGAGGAGGGATCAGACTTCCCAGGTTGTGGATGGAGGAGTGTTCAGACTTCCCAGTTGTGGATGGAGGAGTGTACAGACTTCCCAGGTGTGAATGGAGGAGTGATCAGACTCAAAGTTGTGAATGGAGGGGTGATCAGACTTCCCAGCTGGGACATGGAGGAGTGATCAGTCTTCCTAGGTGTGGATGGAGGAGTAATCAGACGTCCCAGGTTTGGAGGGAGGAGTGATCAGACTTCCCCGGTGTTGATGGAGGAGTGATCAGACTTCCCAGGTGGTGGAAGGAGGAGTGATCAGACTTCTCAGGTGTGAATGGAGGAGTGATCAGACTCAAAGTTGTGAATGGAGGGGTGATCAGACTTCCCAGGTGGGACATGGAGGAGTGATCACTCTTCCCAGGTGTGGATGGAGGAGTAATCAGACGTCCCAGGTTTGGAGGGAGGAGTGATCAGACTTCCCAAGTGTGGATGGAGGAGTGATCAGACTTCCCAGGTGGATGGAGGAGTGATCAGACTTCCCAATTGGTGGATGGAAGAGAGATCAGTCTTCCCAGGTGTGGATGCAGGAGTGATCAGACTTCCCAGGTGTGGATGGAGGAGTGATCAGACTTCCCAGGTGTGGATGGAGGAGTGATCAGACTTCCCAGGTGCGGATGGAGGAGTGATCAGACTTCCCAGGTGTGGATGGAGGAGTGATCAGTCTTCCCAGGTGTGGATGGAGGAGTGATCAGACTTCCCAGGTGGATGGAGGAGTGATCAGACTTCCCAGGTGTGGTTGGAGGAGTGATCAGACTTCCCAGGTGTGGTTGGAGGAGTGATCAGACTTCCCAGGTGGATGGAGGAGTGAGCAGACTTCCCAATTGGTGGATGGAGGAGAGATCAGTCTTCCCAGGTGTGGATGGAGGACTGATCAGACTTCCCCGGTGTGGATGGAGGAGTGATCAGACTTCCCAGGTGTGGATGGAGGAGTGTTCAGACTTCCAAGCTTTGGAGGGAGGAGTGATCAGACTTCCCAGGTGGGACACGGATGAGTGATCAGACTGCCCAGGTGTGGATGGTGGAGTGATCAGACTTCTCAGGTGGGACATGCAGGAGTGATCAGACTTCCCATGTGTGTATGGAGGAGTGATCAGACTTCCCAGGTGTGGATGGAGGAGTGATCAGACTTCCCAGGTGCGACATGGAGGAATGATCAGACTTCCCAGATGTGGATGGAGGAGTGATCAGTCTTCCCAGATGTGGATGGAGGAGTGATCAGACTTCCCAAGTGTGGATGGAGGAGTGATCAGACTTCCAAGGAGTGGATGGAGGAGTGATCAGACTTCCCAGGTTGTGGATGGAGGAGTGTTCAGACTTCCCAGTTGGGGATGGAGGAGTGTACAGACTTCCCAGGAGTGAATGGAGGAGTGATCAGACTTCCCAGGTGTGGATGGAGGAGTGCTCAGACTCTAGGTTGTGAATGGAGGGGTGATCAGACTTCCCAGGTGGGACATGGAGGAGTGATCAGTCTTCCCAGGTGTTGATGGAGGTGTGATCAGACTTCCCAGGTGTGGATGGAGGAGTGATCAGACTTCCCAGGTGGATGGAGGAGTGATCAGACTTCCCAGGTGTGAATGGAGGAGTGATCAGACTTCCCAGGTGTGAATGGAGGAGTAATCAGACGTCCCAGGTTTGGAGGGAGGAGTGATCAGACTTCCCAAGTGTGGATGGAGGAGTGATCAGACTTCCCAGGTGTGGATGGAGGAGTGATCAGACTTCCCAGGTGAATGGAGGAGTGATCAGACTTCCCAATTGGTGGATGGAGGAGAGATCAGTCTTTCCAGGTGTGAATGGAGGAGTGATCAGACTTCCCAGGTGTGAATGGAGGAGTGATCAGACATACAAGGTGTTGGATGGAGGAGTGATCAGACTTCTCAGTAGTGGATGGAGGAGTGATCGGTCTTCACAGGTGTAAATGGAGGAGTGATCAGACTTCCCAGTTGTGGATGGAGGAGTGAACAGACTTCACAGGTGTGGATGGAGGAGTGATCAGACTCAAAGTTGTGAATGGAGGGGTGATCAGACTTCACAGGTGGGACATGGAGGAGTGATCAGTCTTCCCAGGTGTGGATGGATGAGTGATCAGACTTCCCAGGTGTGGATGGATGAGTGATAAGACTTCCCAGGTGGTGGATGGAGGAGTGATCAGACTTCCCAGGTGGTGGATGGAGGAGTGATCAGTCTTCCCAGGTGTGGATGGAGGAGTGATCAGACTTCCCAGGTGTGGATGGATGAGTGATAAGACTTCCCAGGTGGTGGATGGATGAGTGATCAGGCTTCCCAGGTGTGGATGGATGAGTGATAAGACTTCCCAGGTGGTGGATGGAGGAGTGATCAGTCTTCCCAGGTGTGGATGGAGGAGTGATCAGACTTCCTAGGTTTGGAGGGAGGAGGGATCAGACTTCCCAGGTGTGGATGGAGCAGTGATCAGCCGTCCCAGGTGTGGATGGAGGAGTGATCAGTCTTCCCAAGTGTAGATGGAGGTGTCAACCGACTTCCCATGTGTGGATGGTGGAGTGATCAGACTTCCAATTTTTGGAGGGAGGAGTGATCAGACTTCCCAGGTGGGACATGGATGAGTGATCAGCCTGCCCAGGTGTGGATGGTGGAGTGATCAGACTTCTCAGGTGGGACATGGAGGAGTGATCAGACTTCCCATGTGTGGATAGAGGAGTAATCAGACTTCCCAGGTGCGACATGGAGGAGTGATCAGACTTCCCAGATGTGGATGGAGGAGTGATCAGACTTCGCAGATGTGGAGGGAGGAGTGATCACACTTCCCAGGTGTGGATGGAGGAGTAATCAGTCTTCCCAGCTGGTGGATGCAGGAGTGATCAGACTTCCCAGGTTTGGAGGGAGGAGTGATCAGACTTCCCAGGTTTGGAGGAAGGAGTGATCAGACTTCCCAAGTAGTGCATGCAGGAGAGATCTGACTTCCCAGGTGCGGATGGAGGAGAGATCAGACTTCCCAGGTGTGGATGGAGGAGTGATCAGACTTCCCAAGTGTGGATGGAGGAGTCAACTGACTTCCCGTTTGTGGATGGAGGAGTGATCAGACTTCCCAGGTGGTGGATGGAGGAGTAATCAGTCTTCCCAGGTGTGGATGGAGTAGTGATCAGACTTCCTAGGTTTGGAGGGAGGAGGGATCAGACTTCCCAGGTGTGGATGGAGGAGTGATCAGTCTTCCCAGGTGTGGATGGAGGAGTGATCAGACTTCCCATGTGATGGATGGAGTAGTGATCAGACTTCCCAGGTGCGACATGGAGGAGTGATCAGACTTCCCAAGTAGTGGATGGAGGAGTGATCTGTCTTCCCAAGTGTGGATGGAGGAGTGAACAGACTTCCCAGTTGTGGATGGAGGAGTGATCAGTCTTCCCAGGTGTGGATGGAGGAGTGATCAGACTTCCCAGGTCGTGGATGGAGGAGTGATCAGACTTCCAAGGAGTGGATGGAGGAGTGATCAGACTTCCCAGGTTGTGGATGGAGGAGTGATCAGACTTCCCAAGTAGTGGATGGAGGAGTGATCTGTCTTCCCAAGTGTGGATGGAGGAGTGATCAGACTTCCAAGGAGTGGATGGAGGAGGGATCAGACTTCCCAGGTTGTGGATGGAGGAGTGTTCAGACTTCCCAGTTGTGGATGGAGGAGTGTACAGACTTCCCAGGTGTGAATGGAGGAGTGATCAGACTCAAAGTTGTGAATGGAGGGGTGATCAGACTTCCCAGCTGGGACATGGAGGAGTGATCAGTCTTCCCAGGTGTGGATGGAGGAGTAATCAGACGTCCCAGGTTTGGAGGGAGGAGTGATCAGACTTCCCCGGTGTTGATGGAGGAGTGATCAGACTTCCCAGGTGGTGGAAGGAGGACTGATCAGACTTCCCAGGTATGAATGGAGGAGTGATCAGACTCAAAGTTGTGAATGGAGGGGTGATCAGACTTCCCAGGTGGGACATGGAGGAGTGATCAGTCTTCCCAGGTGTGGATGGAGGAGTAATCAGACGTCCCAGGTTTGGAGGGAGGAGTGATCAGACTGCCCAAGTGTGGATGGAGGAGTGATCAGACTTCCCAGGTGGATGGAGGAGTGATCAGACTTCCCAATTGGTGGATGGAAGAGAGATCAGTCTTCCCAGGTGTGGATGCAGGAGTGATCAGACTTCCCAGGTGTGGATGGAGGAGTGATCAGACTTCCCAGGTGTGGATGGAGGAGTGATCAGACTTCCCAGGTGCGGATGGAGGAGTGATCAGACTTCCCAGGTGTGGATGGAGGAGTGATCAGACTTCCCAGGTGTGGATGGAGGAGTGATCAGACTTCCCAGATGTGGATGGAGGAGTGATCAGTCTTCCCAGATGTGGATGGTGGAGTGATCAGTCTTCCCAGATGTGGATGGTGGAGTGATCAGACTTCCCAGGTGGATGGTGGAGTGATCAGACTTCTCAGGTGGGACATGCAGGAGTGATCAGACTTCCCATGTGTGTATGGAGGAGTGATCAGACTTCCCAGGTGTGGATGGAGGAATGATCAGACTTCCCAGATGTGGATGGAGGAGTGATCAGTCTTCCCAGATGTGGATGGTGGAGTGATCAGACTTCCCAAGTGTGGATGGAGGAGTGATCAGACTTCCAAGGAGTGGATGGAGGAGTGATCAGACTTCCCAGGTTGTGGATGGAGGAGAGTTCAGACTTCCCAGTTGGGGATGGAGGAGAGATCAGTCTTCCCAGGTGTGGATGGAGGAGTGATCAGACTTCCAAGGTGTGGATGGAGGAGTGATCAGACTTCCCAGGTAGATGGAGGAGTGATCAGACTTCCCAGGTGTGGATGGAGGAGTGATCAGTCTTCCCAGGTGTGGATGGAGGAGTGATCAGACTTCCCAGGTGTGGATGGAGGAGTGATTAGACTTCCCAGGTGGATGGAGCAGTGATCAGACTTCCCAATTGGTGGATGCAGGAGTGATCAGACTTCCCAGGTGTGGATGGAGGAGTGATCAGTCTTCCCAGGAGTAGATGGAGGAGTGATCAGACTTCCCAGGTGTGGATGGAGGAGTGATCAGACTTCCCAGGTGCGGATGGAGGAGTGATCAGACTTCCCAGGTGTGGATGGAGGAGTGATCAGACTTCCCAGGTGTGGATGGAGGAGTGATCAGTCTTCCCAGGTGTGGATGGAGGAGTGATCAGACTTCCAAGGTTTGGATGGAGGAGTGATCAGACTTCGCAGGTGGATAGTGGAGTGATCAGACTTCCCAGGTGTGTATGGAGGAGTGATCAGACTTCCCAGGTGTGGATGGAGGAGTGATCAGACTTCCCAGGTGCGACACGGAGGAATGATCAGACTTCCCAGATGTGGATGGAGGAGTGATCAGTCTTCCCAGATGTGGATGGAGGAGAGATCAGTCTTCCCAGTTGGGGATGGAGGAGTGTACAGACTTCCCAGGTGTGAATGGAGGAGTGATCAGACTTCCCAGGTGTGGATGGAGGAGTGATCAGACTTCCCAGTTGGGGATGGAGGAGTGTACAGACTTCCCAGGTGTGAATGGAGGAGTGATCAGACTTCCCAGGTGTGGATGGAGGAGTGCTCAGACTCTAAGTTGTGAATGGAGGGGTGATCAGACTTCCCAGGTGGGACATGGAGGAGTGATCAGTCTTCCCAGGTGTTGATGGAGGAGTGATCAGTCTTCCTAGGTGTGAATGGAGGAGTAATCAGACGTCCCAGGTTTGGAGGGAGGAGTGATCAGACTTCCCAAGTGTGGATGGAGGAGTGATCAGACTTCCCAGGTGTGGATGGAGGAGTGATCAGACTTCCCAGGTGAATGGAGGAGTGATCAGACTTCCCAATTGGTGGATGGAGGAGAGATCAGTCTTTCCAGGTGTGAATGGAGGAGTGATCAGACTTCCCTGATGTGAATGGAGGAGTGATAAGACTTCCCAGGTGTGGATGGAGGAGTGATCAGACTTCCCAGGTGTGAATGGAGGAGTGATCAGACTCAAAGTTGTGAATGGAGGGGTGATCAGACTTCCCAGATGGGACATGGAGGAGTGATCAGTCTTCCCAGGTGTGGATGGAGGAGTAATCAGACGTCCCATGTTTGGAGGGAGGAGTGATCAGACTTCCCAAGTGTGGATGGAGGAGTGATCAGACTTCCCAGGTGTGGATGGAGGAGTGATCAGACTTCCCAATTGGTGGATGGAGGAGAGATCAGTCTTCCCAGGTGTGGTTGGAGGACTGATCAGACTTCCAAGGTTTGGAGGGAGGAGTGATCAGACTTCCCAGGTGGGACATGGAGGAGTGATCAGACTTCCCATGTGTGGATGGAGGAGTGATCAGACTTCCCAGGTGCGACATGGAGGAGTGATCAGACTTCCCAGATGCGGATGGAGGAGTGATCAGACTTCCCAGATGTGGAGGGAGGAGTGATCACACTTCCCAGTTGTGGATGGAGGAATAATCAGACTTCCCAGCTGGTGGATGGAGGAGTGATCAGACTTCCCAGGTTTGGAGGGAGGAGTGATCAGACTTCCCATGTAGTGCATGCAGGAGAGATCTGACTTCCCAGGTGCGGATGGAGGAGTGATCAGACTTCCCAGGTGTGGATGGAGGAGTGATCAGACTTCCCAAGTGTGGATGGAGGAGTCAACCGACTTCCCATTTGTGGATGGAGGAGTGATCAGACTTCCCAGGTGATGGATGGATGAGTGATCAGACTTCCCAGGTGGTGGATGGAGGAGTGATCAGTCTTCCCAGGTGTGGATGGAGGAGTGATCAGACTTCCTAGGTTTGGAGGGAGGAGGGATCGGACTTCCCAGGTGTGGATTGAGGAGTGATCAGACGTCCCAGGTGTGGATGGAGGAGTGATCAGTCTTGCCAAGTGTAGATGGAGGAGTCAACCGACTTCCAATGTCTGGATGGAGGAGTGATCAGACTTCCCAAGTGTGGATGGAGGAGTCAACCGACTTCCCATGTGTGGATGGAGGAGTGATCAGACTAACCAGGTTTGCATGCAGGACTGATCAGACTTCCCAGGTGTGGATGGTGGAATGATCAGACTTCCCAGGTGTGGATGGAGGAGTGATCAGACTTCCCAGGTTGTGGATGGAGGAGTGTTCAGACTTCCCAGTTGTGGATGGAGGAGTGAACAGACTTCCCAGGTGTGAATGGAGGAGTGATCAGACATACAAGGTGTTGGATGGAGGAGTGATCAGACTTCTCAGTAGTGGATGGAGGAGTGATCGGTCTTCACAGGTGTGAATGGAGGAGTGATCAGACTTCCCAGTTGTGGATGGAGGAGTGAACAGACTTCACAGGTGTGGATGGAGGAGTGATCAGACTCAAAGTTGTGAATGGAGGGGTGATCAGACTTCCCAGGTGGGACATGGAGGAGTGATCAGTCTTCCCAGGTGTGGATGGATGAGTGATTAGACTTCCCAGGTGTGGATGGATGAGTGATAAGACTTCCCAGGTGGTGGATGGAGGAGTGATCAGACTTCCCAGGTGGTGGATGGAGGAGTAATCAGTCTTCCCAGGTGTGGATGGAGGAGTGATCAGACTTCCCAGGTGTCGATGGATGAGTGATAAGACTTCCCAGGTGGTGGATGGATGAGTGATCAGGCTTCCCAGGTGTGGATGGATGAGTGATAAGACTTCCCAGGTGGTGGATGGAGGAGTCATCAGACTTCCCAGGTGGTGGATGGAGGAGTGATCAGTCTTCCCAGGTGTGGATGGAGGAGTGATCAGACTTCCTAGGTTTGGAGGGAGGAGGGATCAGACTTCCCAGGTGTGGATGGAGGAGTGATCAGCCGTCCCAGGTGTGGATGGAGGAGTGATCAGTCTTCCCAAGTGTAGATGGAGGTGTCAACCGACTTCCCATGTGTGGATGGAGGAGTGATCAGACTAACCAGGTTTGCATGCAGGACTGATCAGACTTCCCAGGTGTGGATGGAGGAGTGATCAGACTTCCCAGTTGTGGATGGAGGAGTGAACAGACTTCCCAGGTGTGGATGGAGGAGTGATCAGTCTTCCCAAGTGTAGATGGAGGTGTCAACCGACTTCCCATGTGTGGATGGAGGAGTGATCAGACTTCCAATTTTTGGAGGGAGGAGTGATCAGACTTCCCAGGTGGGACATGGATGAGTGATCAGCCTGCCCAGGTGTGGATGGTGGAGTGATCAGACTTCCCAGGTGTGGATGGTGGAGTGATCAGACTTCCAATTTTTGGAGGGAGGAGTGATCAGACTTCCCAGGTGGGACATGGATGAGTGATCAGCCTGCCCAGGTGTGGATGGTGGAGTGATCAGACTTCTCAGGTGGGACATGGAGGAGTGATCAGACTTCCCATGTGTGGATAGAGGAGTAATCAGACTTCCCAGGTGCGACATGGAGGAGTGATCAGACTTCCCAGATGTGGATGGAGGAGTGATCAGACTTCGCAGATGTGGAGGGAGGAGTGATCACACTTCCCAGGTGTGGATGGAGGAGTAATCAGTCTTCCCAGCTGGTGGATGGAGGAGTGATCAGACTTCCCAGGTTTGGAGGGAGGAGTGATCAGACTTCCCAGGTTTGGAGGAAGGAGTGATCAGACTTCCCAAGTAGTGCATGCAGGAGAGATCTGACTTCCCAGGTGCGGATGGAGGAGAGATCAGACTTCCCAGGTGTGGATGGAGGAGTGATCAGACTTCCCAAGTGTGGATGGAGGAGTCAACTGACTTCCCATTTGTGGATGGAGGAGTGATCAGACTTCCCAGGTGGTGGATGGAGGAGTAATCAGTCTTCCCAGGTGTGGATGGAGGAGTGATCAGACTTCCTAGGTTTGGAGGGAGGAGGGATCAGACTTCCCAGGTGTGGATGGAGGAGTGATCAGACGTCCCAGGTGTGGATGGAGGAGTGATCAGTCTTCCCAAGTGTAGATGGAGGAGTGATCAGACTAACCAGGTTTGCATGCAGGACTGATCAGACTTCCCAGGTGTGGATGGTGGAATGATCAGACTTCCCAGGTGTGGATGGAGGAGTGATCAGACTTCCAAGGAGTGGATGGAGGAGTGATCAGACTTCCCAGGTTGTGGATGGAGGAGTGATCAGACTTCCCATGTGATGGATGGAGTAGTGATCAGACTTCCCAGGTGCGACATGGAGGAGTGATCAGACTTCCCAAGTAGTGGATGGAGGAGTGATCTGTCTTCCCAAGTGTGGATGGAGGAGTGAACAGACTTCCCAGTTGTGGATGGAGGAGTGATCAGTCTTCCCAGGTGTGGATGGAGGAGTGATCAGACTTCCCAGGTCGTGGATGGAGGAGTGATCAGACTTCCAAGGAGTGGATGGAGGAGTGATCAGACTTCCCAGGTTGTGGATGGAGGAGTGATCAGACTTCCCAAGTAGTGGATGGAGGAGTGATCTGTCTTCCCAAGTGTGGATGGAGGAGTGATCAGACTTCCAAGTAGTGGATGGAGGAGGGATCAGACTTCCCAGGTTGTGGATGGAGGAGTGTTCAGACTTCCCAGTTGTGGATGGAGGAGTGTACAGACTTCCCAGGTGTGAATGGAGGAGTGATCAGACTCAAAGTTGTGAATGGAGGGGTGATCAGACTTCCCAGGTGGGACATGGAGGAGTGATCAGTCTTCCCAGGTGTGGATGGAGGAGTAATCAGACGTCCCAGGTTTGGAGGGAGGAGTGATCAGACTTCCCAAGTGTGGATGGAGGAGTGATCAGACTTCCCAATTGGTGGATGGAAGAGAGATCAGTCTTCCCAGGTGTGGATGGAGGAGTGATCAGACTTCCCAGGTGCGGATGGAGGAGTGATCAGACTTCCCAGGTGTGGATGGAGGAGTGATCAGACTTCCCAGGTGTGGATGGAGGAGTGATCAGACTTCCAAGGTTTGGATGGAGGAGTGATCAGACTTCCCAGGTGGATGGTGGAGTGATCAGACTTCTCAGGTGGGACATGCAGGAGTGATCAGACTTCCCATGTGTGTATGGAGGAGTGATCAGACTTCCCAGGTGTGGATGGAGGAATGATCAGACTTCCCAGATGTGGATGGAGGAGTGATCAGTCTTCCCAGATGTGGATGGTGGAGTGATCAGACTTCCCAAGTGTGGATGGAGGAGTGATCAGACTTCCAAGGAGTGGATGGAGGAGTGATCAGACTTCCCAGGTTGTGGATGGAGGAGTGTTCAGACTTCCCAGTTGGGGATGGAGGAGTGTACAGACTTCCCAGGTGTGAATGGAGGAGTGATCAGACTTCCCAGGTGTGGATGGAGGAGTGCTCAGACTCTAAGTTGTGAATGGAGGGGTGATCAGACTTCCCAGGTGGGACATGGAGGAGTGATCAGTCTTCCCAGGTGTTGATGGAGGAGTGATCAGACTTCCCAGGTGTGGATGGAGGAGTGATCAGACTTCCCAGGTGGATGGAGGAGTGATCAGACTTCCCAGGTGTGAATGGAGGAGTGATCAGACTTCCCAGGTGTGAATGGAGGAGTAATCAGACGTCCCAGGTTTGGAGGGAGGAGTGATCAGACTTCCCAAGTGTGGATGGAGGAGTGATCAGACTTCCCAGGTGTGGATGGAGGAGTGATCAGACTTCCCAGGTGGATGGAGGAGTGATCAGACTTCCCAATTGGTGGATGGAGGAGAGATCAGTCTTTCCAGGTGTGAATGGAGGAGTGATCAGACTTCCCAGGTGTGAATGGAGGAGTGATCAGACTTCCCAGGTGTGGATGGAGGAGTGATCAGACTTCCCAGGTGTGAATGGAGGAGTGATCAGACTCAAAGTTGTGAATGGAGGGGTGATCAGACTTCCCAGGTGGGACATGGAGGAGTGATCTGTCTTCCCAGGTGTGGATGGAGGAGTAATCAGACGTCCCATGTTTGGAGGGAGGAGTGATCAGACTTCCCAAGTGTGGATGGAGGAGAGATCAGTCTTCCCAGGTGTGGATGGAGGACTGATTAGACTTCCAAGGTTTGGAGGGAGGAGTGATCAGACTTCCCAGGTGCGACATGGAGGAGTGATCAGACTTCCCAGATGCGGATGGAGGAGTGATCAGACTTCCCAGATGTGGAGGGAGGAGTGATCACACTTCCCAGTTGTGGATGGAGGAGTGATCAGACTTCCCAAGTGTGGATGGAGGAGTCAACCGACTTCCCATTTGTGGATGGAGGAGTGATCAGACTTCCCAGGTGGTGGATGGAGGAGTGATCAGTCTTCCCAGGTGTGGATGGAGGAGTGATCAGACTTCCTAGGTTTGGAGGGAGGAGGGATCAGACTTCCCAGGTGTGGATGGAGGAGTGATCAGACGTCCCAGGTGTGGATGGAGGAGTGATCAGTCTTCCCAAGTGTAGATGGAGGAGTGATCAGACTAACCAGGTTTGCATGCAGGACTGATCAGACTTCCCAGGTGTGGATGGTGGAATGATCAGACTTCCCAGGTGTGGATGGAGGAGTGATCAGACTTCCAAGGAGTGGGTGGAGGAGTGATCAGACTTCCCAGGTTGTGGACGGAGGAGTGATCAGACTTCCCATGTGATGGATGGAGTAGTGATCAGACTTCCGAGGTGCGACATGGAGGAGTGATCAGACTTCCCAAGTAGTGGATGGAGGAGTGATCAGACTTCCAAGGAGTGGATGGAGGAGTGATCAGACTTCCAAGGAGTGGATGGAGGAGTGATCAGACTTCCCAGGTTGTGGATGGAGGAGTGATCAGACTTCCCATGTGATGGATGGAGTAGTGATCAGACTTCCCAGGTGCGACATGGAGGAGTGATCAGACTTCCCAAGTAGTGGATGGAGGAGTGATCTGTCTTCCCAAGTGTGGATGGAGGAGTGAACAGACTTCCCAGTTGTGGATGGAGGAGTGATCAGTCTTCCCAGGTGTGGATGGAGGAGTGATCAGACTTCCCAGGTCGTGGATGGAGGAGTGATCAGACTTCCAAGGAGTGGATGGAGGAGTGATCAGACTTCCCAGGTTGTGGATGGAGGAGTGATCAGACTTCCCAAGTAGTGGATGGAGGAGTGATCTGTCTTCCCAAGTGTGGATGGAGGAGTGATCAGACTTCCAAGTAGTGGATGGAGGAGGGATCAGACTTCCCAGGTTGTGGATGGAGGAGTGTTCAGACTTCCCAGTTGTGGATGGAGGAGTGTACAGACTTCCCAGGTGTGAATGGAGGAGTGATCAGACTCAAAGTTGTGAATGGAGGGGTGATCAGACTTCCCAGCTGGGACATGGAGGAGTGATCAGTCTTCCTAGGTGTGGATGGAGGAGTAATCAGACGTCCCAGGTTTGGAGGGAGGAGTGATCAGACTTCCCCGGTGTTGATGGAGGAGTGATCAGACTTCCCAGGTGGTGGAAGGAGGACTGATCAGACTTCCCAGGTGTGAATGGAGGAGTGATCAGACTCAAAGTTGTGAATGGAGGGGTGATCAGACTTCCCAGGTGGGACATGGAGGAGTGATCAGTCTTCCCAGGTGTGGATGGAGGAGTAATCAGACGTCCCAGGTTTGGAGGGAGGAGTGATCAGACTTCCCAAGTGTGGATGGAGGAGTGATCAGACTTCCCAATTGGTGGATGGAAGAGAGATCAGTCTTCCCAGGTGTGGATGGAGGAGTGATCAGACTTCCCAGGTGCGGATGGAGGAGTGATCAGACTTCCCAGGTGTGGATGGAGGAGTGATCAGACTTCCCAGGTGTGGATGGAGGAGTGATCAGACTTCCAAGGTTTGGATGGAGGAGTGATCAGACTTCCCAGGTGGATGGTGGAGTGATCAGACTTCTCAGGTGGGACATGCAGGAGTGATCAGACTTCCCATGTGTGTATGGAGGAGTGATCAGACTTCCCAGGTGTGGATGGAGGAATGATCAGACTTCCCAGATGTGGATGGAGGAGTGATCAGTCTTCCCAGATGTGGATGGTGGAGTGATCAGACTTCCCAAGTGTGGATGGAGGAGTGATCAGACTTCCAAGGAGTGGATGGAGGAGTGATCAGACTTCCCAGGTTGTGGATGGAGGAGTGTTCAGACTTCCCAGTTGGGGATGGAGGAGTGTACAGACTTCCCAGGTGTGAATGGAGGAGTGATCAGACTTCCCAGGTGTGGATGGAGGAGTGCTCAGAATCTAAGTTGTGAATGGAGGAGTGATCAGACTTCCCAGGTGGTGGAAGGAGGACTGATCAGACTTCCCAGGTGTGAATGGAGGAGTGATCAGACTCAAAGTTGTGAATGGAGGGGTGATCAGACTTCCCAGGTGGGACATGGAGGAGTGATCAGTCTTCCCAGGTGTGGATGGAGGAGTAATCAGACGTCCCAGGTTTGGAGGGAGGAGTGATCAGACTTCCCAAGTGTGGATGGAGGAGTGATCAGACTTCCCAATTGGTGGATGGAAGAGAGATCAGTCTTCCCAGGTGTGGATGGAGGAGTGATCAGACTTCCCAGGTGCGGATGGAGGAGTGATCAGACTTCCCAGGTGTGGATGGAGGAGTGATCAGACTTCCCAGGTGTGGATGGAGGAGTGATCAGACTTCCAAGGTTTGGATGGAGGAGTGATCAGACTTCCCAGGTGGATGGTGGAGTGATCAGACTTCTCAGGTGGGACATGCAGGAGTGATCAGACTTCCCATGTGTGTATGGAGGAGTGATCAGACTTCCCAGGTGTGGATGGAGGAATGATCAGACTTCCCAGATGTGGATGGAGGAGTGATCAGTCTTCCCAGATGTGGATGGTGGAGTGATCAGACTTCCCAAGTGTGGATGGAGGAGTGATCAGACTTCCAAGGAGTGGATGGAGGAGTGATCAGACTTCCCAGGTTGTGGATGGAGGAGTGTTCAGACTTCCCAGTTGGGGATGGAGGAGTGTACAGACTTCCCAGGTGTGAATGGAGGAGTGATCAGACTTCCCAGGTGTGGATGGAGGAGTGCTCAGACTCTAAGTTGTGAATGGAGGGGTGATCAGACTTCCCAGGTGGGACATGGAGGAGTGATCAGTCTTCCCAGGTGTTGATGGAGGAGTGATCAGACTTCCCAGGTGTGGATGGAGGAGTGATCAGACTTCCCAGGTGGATGGAGGAGTGATCAGACTTCCCAGGTGTGAATGGAGGAGTGATCAGACTTCCCAGGTGTGAATGGAGGAGTAATCAGACGTCCCAGGTTTGGAGGGAGGAGTGATCAGACTTCCCAAGTGTGGATGGAGGAGTGATCAGACTTCCCAGGTGTGGATGGAGGAGTGATCAGACTTCCCAGGTGGATGGAGGAGTGATCAGACTTCCCAATTGGTGGATGGAGGAGAGATCAGTCTTTCCAGGTGTGAATGGAGGAGTGATCAGACTTCCCAGGTGTGAATGGAGGAGTGATCAGACTTCCCAGGTGTGGATGGAGGAGTGATCAGACTTCCCAGGTGTGAATGGAGGAGTGATCAGACTCAAAGTTGTGAATGGAGGGGTGATCAGACTTCCCAGGTGGGACATGGAGGAGTGATCTGTCTTCCCAGGTGTGGATGGAGGAGTAATCAGACGTCCCATGTTTGGAGGGAGGAGTGATCAGACTTCCCAAGTGTGGATGGAGGAGAGATCAGTCTTCCCAGGTGTGGATGGAGGACTGATTAGACTTCCAAGGTTTGGAGGGAGGAGTGATCAGACTTCCCAGGTGGGACATGGAGGAGTGATCAGACTTCCCATGTGTGGATGGAGGAGTGATCAGACTTCCCAGGTGCGACATGGAGGAGTGATCAGACTTCCCAGATGCGGATGGAGGAGTGATCAGACTTCCCAGATGTGGAGGGAGGAGTGATCACACTTCCCAGTTGTGGATGGAGGAGTGATCAGACTTCCCAAGTGTGGATGGAGGAGTCAACCGACTTCCCATTTGTGGATGGAGGAGTGATCAGACTTCCCAGGTGGTGGATGGAGGAGTGATCAGTCTTCCCAGGTGTGGATGGAGGAGTGATCAGACTTCCTAGGTTTGGAGGGAGGAGGGATCAGACTTCCCAGGTGTGGATGGAGGAGTGATCAGACGTCCCAGGTGTGGATGGAGGAGTGATCAGTCTTCCCAAGTGTAGATGGAGGAGTGATCAGACTAACCAGGTTTGCATGCAGGACTGATCAGACTTCCCAGGTGTGGATGGTGGAATGATCAGACTTCCCAGGTGTGGATGGAGGAGTGATCAGACTTCCAAGGAGTGGGTGGAGGAGTGATCAGACTTCCCAGGTTGTGGACGGAGGAGTGATCAGACTTCCCATGTGATGGATGGAGTAGTGATCAGACTTCCGAGGTGCGACATGGAGGAGTGATCAGACTTCCCAAGTAGTGGATGGAGGAGTGATCTGTCTTCCCAAGTGTGGATGGAGGAGTGAACAGACTTCCCAGTTGTGGATGGAGGAGTGATCAGTCTTCCCAGGTGTGGATGGAGGAGTGATCAGACTTCCCAGGTCGTGGATGGAGGAGTGATCAGACTTCCAAGGAGTGGATGGAGGAGTGATCAGACTTCCCAGGTTGTGGATGGAGGAGTGATCAGACTTCCCAAGTAGTGGATGGAGGAGTGATCAGACTTCCCAAGTAGTGGATGGAGGAGTGATCAGACTTCCAAGGAGTGGATGGAGGAGGGATCAGACTTCCCAGGTTGTGGATGGAGGAGTGTTCAGACTTCCCAGTTGTGGATGGAGGAGTGTACAGACTTCCCAGGTGTGAATGGAGGAGTGATCAGACTCAAAGTTGTGAATGGAGGGGTGATCAGACTTCCCAGCTGGGACATGGAGGAGTGATCAGTCTTCCTAGGTGTGGATGGAGGAGTAATCAGACGTCCCAGGTTTGGAGGGAGGAGTGATCAGACTTCCCCGGTGTTGATGGAGGGGTGATCAGACTTCCCAGGTGGTGGAAGGAGGACTGATCAGACTTCCCAGGTGTGAATGGAGGAGTGATCAGACTCAAAGTTGTGAATGGAGGGGTGATCAGACTTCCCAGGTGGGACATGGAGGAGTGATCAGTCTTCCCAGGTGTGGATGGAGTAGTAATCAGACGTCCCAGGTTTGGAGGGAGGAGTGATCAGACTTCCCAAGTGTGGATGGAGGAGTGATCAGACTTCCCAGGTGGATGGAGGAGTGATCAGACTTCCCAATTGGTGGATGGAAGAGAGATCAGTCTTCCCAGGTGTGGATGGAGGAGTGATCAGACTTCCAAGGTGTGGATGGAGGAGTGATCAGACTTCCCAGGTAGATGGAGGAGTGATCAGACTTCCCAGGTGTGGATGGAGGAGTGATTAGACTTCCCAGGTGGATGGAGCAGTGATCAGACTTCCCAATTGGTGGATGCAGGAGTGATCAGACTTCCCAGGTGTGGATGGAGGAGTGATCAGACTTCCCAGGTGTGGATGGAGGAGTGATCAGACTTCCCAGGTGCGGATGGAGGAGTGATCAGACTTCCCAGGTGTGGATGGAGGAGTGATCAGTCTTCCCAGGTGTGGATGGAGGAGTGATCAGACTTCCAAGGTTTGGATGGAGGAGTGATCAGACTTCCCAGGTGGATGGTGGAGTGATCAGACTTCTCAGGTGGGACATGCAGGAGTGATCAGTCTTCCCAGGTGTGTATGGAGGAGTGATCAGACTTCCCAGGTGTGGATGGAGGAGTGATCAGACTTCCCAGGTGCGACACGGAGGAATGATCAGACTTCCCAGATGTGGATGGAGGAGTGATCAGTCTTCCCAGATGTGGATGGAGGAGTGATCAGACTTCCCAAGTGTGGATGGAGGAGTGATCAGACTTCCAAGGAGTGGATGGAGGAGTGATCAGACTTCCCAGGTTGTGGATGGAGGAGTGTTCAGACTTCCCAGTTGTGAATGGAGGGGTGATCAGACTTCCCAGGTGGGACATGGAGGAGTGATCAGTCTTCCCAGGTGTTGATGGAGGAGTGATCAGTCTTCCTAGGTGTGAATGGAGGAGTAATCAGACGTCCCAGGTTTGGAGGGAGGAGTGATCAGACTTCCCAGGTGTGGATGGAGGAGTGATCAGACTTCCCAGGTGAATGGAGGAGTGATCAGACTTCCCAATTGGTGGATGGAGGAGAGATCAGTCTTTCCAGGTGTGAATGGAGGAGTGATCAGACTTCCCTGATGTGAATGGAGGAGTGATAAGACTTCCCAGGTGTGGATGGAGGAGTGATCAGACTTCCCAGGTGTGAATGGAGGAGTGATCAGACTCAAAGTTGTGAATGGAGGGGTGATCAGACTTCCCAGATGGGACATGGAGGAGTGATCAGTCTTCCCAGGTGTGGATGGAGGAGTAATCAGACGTCCCATGTTTGGAGGGAGGAGTGATCAGACTTCCCAAGTGTGGATGGAGGAGTGATCAGACTTCCCAGGTGTGGATGGAGGAGTGATCAGACTTCCCAATTGGTGGATGGAGGAGAGATCAGTCTTCCCAGGTGTGGATGGAGGACTGATCAGACTTCCAAGGTTTGGAGGGAGGAGTGATCAGACTTCCCAGGTGGGACATGGAGGAGTGATCAGACTTCCCATGTGTGGATGGAGGAGTGATCAGACTTCCCAGGTGCGACATGGAGGAGTGATCAGACTTCCCAGATGCGGATGGAGGAGTGATCAGACTTCCCAGATGTGGAGGGAGGAGTGATCACACTTCCCAGTTGTGGATGGAGGAATAATCAGACTTCCCAGCTGGTGGATGGAGGAGTGATCAGACTTCCCAGGTTTGGAGGGAGGAGTGATCAGACTTCCCATGTAGTGCATGCAGGAGAGATCTGACTTCCCAGGTGCGGATGGAGGAGTGATCAGACTTCCCAGGTGTGGATGGAGGAGTGATCAGACTTCCCAAGTGTGGATGGAGGAGTCAACCGACTTCCCATTTGTGGATGGAGGAGTGATCAGACTTCCCAGGTGATGGATGGATGAGTGATCAGACTTCCCAGGTGTGGATGGTGGAATGATCAGACTTCCCAGGTGTGGATGGTGGAATGATCAGACTTCCCAGGTGTGGATGGAGGAGTGATCAGACTTCCAAGGAGTGGATGGAGGAGTGATCAGACTTCCCAGGTTGTGGATGGAGGAGTGATCAGACTTCCCATGTGATGGATGGAGTAGTGATCAGACTTCCCAGGTGCGACATGGAGGAGTGATCAGACTTCCCAAGTAGTGGATGGAGGAGTGATCTGTCTTCCCAAGTGTGGATGGAGGAGTGAACAGACTTCCCAGTTGTGGATGGAGGAGTGATCAGTCTTCCCAGGTGTGGATGGAGGAGTGATCAGACTTCCCAGGTCGTGGATGGAGGAGTGATCAGACTTCCAAGGAGTGGATGGAGGAGTGATCAGACTTCCCAGGTTGTGGATGGAGGAGTGATCAGACTTCCCAAGTAGTGGATGGAGGAGTGATCTGTCTTCCCAAGTGTGGATGGAGGAGTGATCAGACTTCCAAGTAGTGGATGGAGGAGGGATCAGACTTCCCAGGTTGTGGATGGAGGAGTGTTCAGACTTCCCAGTTGTGGATGGAGGAGTGTACAGACTTCCCAGGTGTGAATGGAGGAGTGATCAGACTCAAAGTTGTGAATGGAGGGGTGATCAGACTTCCCAGCTGGGACATGGAGGAGTGATCAGTCTTCCTAGGTGTGGATGGAGGAGTAATCAGACGTCCCAGGTTTGGAGGGAGGAGTGATCAGACTTCCCCGGTGTTGATGGAGGAGTGATCAGACTTCCCAGGTGGTGGAAGGAGGACTGATCAGACTTCCCAGGTGTGAATGGAGGAGTGATCAGACTCAAAGTTGTGAATGGAGGGGTGATCAGACTTCCCAGGTGGGACATGGAGGAGTGATCAGTCTTCCCAGGTGTGGATGGAGGAGTAATCAGACGTCCCAGGTTTGGAGGGAGGAGTGATCAGACTTCCCAAGTGTGGATGGAGGAGTGATCAGACTTCCCAATTGGTGGATGGAAGAGAGATCAGTCTTCCCAGGTGTGGATGCAGGAGTGATCAGACTTCCCAGGTGTGGATGGAGGAGTGATCAGACTTCCCAGGTGTGGATGGAGGAGTGATCAGACTTCCCAGGTGCGGATGGAGGAGTGATCAGACTTCCCAGGTGTGGATGGAGGAGTGATCAGACTTCCCAGGTGTGGATGGAGGAGTGATCAGACTTCCAAGGTTTGGATGGAGGAGTGATCAGACTTCCCAGGTGGATGGTGGAGTGATCAGACTTCTCAGGTGGGACATGCAGGAGTGATCAGACTTCCCATGTGTGTATGGAGGAGTGATCAGACTTCCCAGGTGTGGATGGAGGAATGATCAGACTTCCCAGATGTGGATGGAGGAGTGATCAGTCTTCCCAGATGTGGATGGTGGAGTGATCAGACTTCCCAAGTGTGGATGGAGGAGTGATCAGACTTCCAAGGAGTGGATGGAGGAGTGATCAGACTTCCCAGGTTGTGGATGGAGGAGTGTTCAGACTTCCCAGTTGGGGATGGAGGAGTGTACAGACTTCCCAGGTGTGAATGGAGGAGTGATCAGACTTCCCAGGTGTGGATGGAGGAGTGCTCAGACTCTAAGTTGTGAATGGAGGGGTGATCAGACTTCCCAGGTGGGACATGGAGGAGTGATCAGTCTTCCCAGGTGTTGATGGAGGAGTGATCAGACTTCCCAGGTGTGGATGGAGGAGTGATCAGACTTCCCAGGTGGATGGAGGAGTGATCAGACTTCCCAGGTGTGAATGGAGGAGTGATCAGACTTCCCAGGTGTGAATGGAGGAGTAATCAGACGTCCCAGGTTTGGAGGGAGGAGTGATCAGACTTCCCAAGTGTGGATGGAGGAGTGATCAGACTTCCCAGGTGTGGATGGAGGAGTGATCAGACTTCCCAGGTGGATGGAGGAGTGATCAGACTTCCCAATTGGTGGATGGAGGAGAGATCAGTCTTTCCAGGTGTGAATGGAGGAGTGATCAGACTTCCCAGGTGTGAATGGAGGAGTGATCAGACTTCCCAGGTGTGGATGGAGGAGTGATCAGACTTCCCAGGTGTGAATGGAGGAGTGATCAGACTCAAAGTTGTGAATGGAGGGGTGATCAGACTTCCCAGGTGGGACATGGAGGAGTGATCTGTCTTCCCAGGTGTGGATGGAGGAGTAATCAGACGTCCCATGTTTGGAGGGAGGAGTGATCAGACTTCCCAAGTGTGGATGGAGGAGAGATCAGTCTTCCCAGGTGTGGATGGAGGACTGATTAGACTTCCAAGGTTTGGAGGGAGGAGTGATCAGACTTCCCAGGTGGGACATGGAGGAGTGATCAGACTTCCCATGTGTGGATGGAGGAGTGATCAGACTTCCCAGGTGCGACATGGAGGAGTGATCAGACTTCCCAGATGCGGATGGAGGAGTGATCAGACTTCCCAGATGTGGAGGGAGGAGTGATCACACTTCCCAGTTGTGGATGGAGGAGTGATCAGACTTCCCAAGTGTGGATGGAGGAGTCAACCGACTTCCCATTTGTGGATGGAGGAGTGATCAGACTTCCCAGGTGGTGGATGGAGGAGTGATCAGTCTTCCCAGGTGTGGATGGAGGAGTGATCAGACTTCCTAGGTTTGGAGGGAGGAGGGATCAGACTTCCCAGGTGTGGATGGAGGAGTGATCAGACGTCCCAGGTGTGGATGGAGGAGTGATCAGTCTTCCCAAGTGTAGATGGAGGAGTGATCAGACTAACCAGGTTTGCATGCAGGACTGATCAGACTTCCCAGGTGTGGATGGTGGAATGATCAGACTTCCCAGGTGTGGATGGAGGAGTGATCAGACTTCCAAGGAGTGGGTGGAGGAGTGATCAGACTTCCCAGGTTGTGGACGGAGGAGTGATCAGACTTCCCATGTGATGGATGGAGTAGTGATCAGACTTCCGAGGTGCGACATGGAGGAGTGATCAGACTTCCCAAGTAGTGGATGGAGGAGTGATCTGTCTTCCCAAGTGTGGATGGAGGAGTGAACAGACTTCCCAGTTGTGGATGGAGGAGTGATCAGTCTTCCCAGGTGTGGATGGAGGAGTGATCAGACTTCCCAGGTCGTGGATGGAGGAGTGATCAGACTTCCAAGGAGTGGATGGAGGAGTGATCAGACTTCCCAGGTTGTGGATGGAGGAGTGATCAGACTTCCCAAGTAGTGGATGGAGGAGTGATCAGACTTCCCAAGTAGTGGATGGAGGAGTGATCAGACTTCCAAGGAGTGGATGGAGGAGGGATCAGACTTCCCAGGTTGTGGATGGAGGAGTGTTCAGACTTCCCAGTTGTGGATGGAGGAGTGTACAGACTTCCCAGGTGTGAATGGAGGAGTGATCAGACTCAAAGTTGTGAATGGAGGGGTGATCAGACTTCCCAGCTGGGACATGGAGGAGTGATCAGTCTTCCTAGGTGTGGATGGAGGAGTAATCAGACGTCCCAGGTTTGGAGGGAGGAGTGATCAGACTTCCCCGGTGTTGATGGAGGGGTGATCAGACTTCCCAGGTGGTGGAAGGAGGACTGATCAGACTTCCCAGGTGTGAATGGAGGAGTGATCAGACTCAAAGTTGTGAATGGAGGGGTGATCAGACTTCCCAGCTGGGACATGGAGGAGTGATCAGTCTTCCCAGGTGTGGATGGAGGAGTAATCAGACGTCCCAGGTTTGGAGGGAGGAGTGATCAGACTTCCCAAGTGTGGATGGAGGAGTGATCAGACTTCCCAGGTGGATGGAGGAGTGATCAGACTTCCCAATTGGTGGATGGAAGAGAGATCAGTCTTCCCAGGTGTGGATGGAGGAGTGATCAGACTTCCAAGGTGTGGATGGAGGAGTGATCAGACTTCCCAGGTAGATGGAGGAGTGATCAGACTTCCCAGGTGTGGATGGAGGAGTGATTAGACTTCCCAGGTGGATGGAGCAGTGATCAGACTTCCCAATTGGTGGATGCAGGAGTGATCAGACTTCCCAGGTGTGGATGGAGGAGTGATCAGACTTCCCAGGTGTGGATGGAGGAGTGATCAGACTTCCCAGGTGCGGATGGAGGAGTGATCAGACTTCCCAGGTGTGTATGGAGGAGTGATCAGTCTTCCCAGGTGTGGATGGAGGAGTGATCAGACTTCCAAGGTTTGGATGGAGGAGTGATCA
This sequence comes from Hypanus sabinus, assembly GCF_030144855.1. NCBI lineage: Eukaryota > Metazoa > Chordata > Chondrichthyes > Myliobatiformes > Dasyatidae > Hypanus > Hypanus sabinus. The sequence goes on along the minus strand of NC_082707.1, from coordinate 70,048,963 downwards.
GACTTCCCAGGTGGATGGTGGAGTGATCAGACTTCTCAGGTGGGACATGCAGGAGTGATCAGTCTTCCCAGGTGTGTATGGAGGAGTGATCAGACTTCCCAGGTGTGGATGGAGGAGTGATCAGACTTCCCAGGTGCGACACGGAGGAATGATCAGACTTCCCAGATGTGGATGGAGGAGTGATCAGTCTTCCCAGATGTGGATGGAGGAGTGATCAGACTTCCCAAGTGTGGATGGAGGAGTGATCAGACTTCCAAGGAGTGGATGGAGGAGTGATCAGACTTCCCAGGTTGTGGATGGAGGAGTGTTCAGACTTCCCAGTTGTGAATGGAGGGGTGATCAGACTTCCCAGGTGGGACATGGAGGAGTGATCAGTCTTCCCAGGTGTTGATGGAGGAGTGATCAGTCTTCCTAGGTGTGAATGGAGGAGTAATCAGACGTCCCAGGTTTGGAGTGAGGAGTGATCAGACTTCCCAAGTGTGGATGGAGGAGTGATCAGACTTCCCAGGTGTGGATGGAGGAGTGATCAGACTTCCCAGGTGAATGGAGGAGTGATCAGACTTCCCAATTGGTGGATGGAGGAGAGATCAGTCTTTCCAGGTGTGAATGGAGGAGTGATCAGACTTCCCTGATGTGAATGGAGGAGTGATAAGACTTCCCAGGTGTGGATGGAGGAGTGATCAGACTTCCCAGGTGTGAATGGAGGAGTGATCAGACTCAAAGTTGTGAATGGAGGGGTGATCAGACTTCCCAGATGGGACATGGAGGAGTGATCAGTCTTCCCAGGTGTGGATGGAGGAGTAATCAGACGTCCCATGTTTGGAGGGAGGAGTGATCAGACTTCCCAAGTGTGGATGGAGGAGTGATCAGACTTCCCAGGTGTGGATGGAGGAGTGATCAGACTTCCCAATTGGTGGATGGAGGAGAGATCAGTCTTCCCAGGTGTGGATGGAGGACTGATCAGACTTCCAAGGTTTGGAGGGAGGAGTGATCAGACTTCCCAGGTGGGACATGGAGGAGTGATCAGACTTCCCATGTGTGGATGGAGGAGTGATCAGACTTCCCTGATGTGAATGGAGGAGTGATAAGACTTCCCAGGTGTGGATGGAGGAGTGATCAGACTTCCCAGGTGTGAATGGAGGAGTGATCAGACTCAAAGTTGTGAATGGAGGGGTGATCAGACTTCCCAGATGGGACATGGAGGAGTGATCAGTCTTCCCAGGTGTGGATGGAGGAGTAATCAGACGTCCCATGTTTGGAGGGAGGAGTGATCAGACTTCCCAAGTGTGGATGGAGGAGTGATCAGACTTCCCAGATGTGGAGGGAGGAGTGATCACACTTCCCAGTTGTGGATGGAGGAATAATCAGACTTCCCAGCTGGTGGATGGAGGAGTGATCAGACTTCCCAGGTTTGGAGGGAGGAGTGATCAGACTTCCCATGTAGTGCATGCAGGAGAGATCTGACTTCCCAGGTGCGGATGGAGGAGTGATCAGACTTCCCAGGTGTGGATGGAGGAGTGATCAGACTTCCCAAGTGTGGATGGAGGAGTCAACCGACTTCCCATTTGTGGATGGAGGAGTGATCAGACTTCCCAGGTGATGGATGGATGAGTGATCAGACTTCCCAGGTGGTGGATGGAGGAGTGATCAGTCTTCCCAGGTGTGGATGGAGGAGTGATCAGACTTCCTAGGTTTGGAGGGAGGAGGGATCAGACTTCCCAGGTGTGGATTGAGGAGTGATCAGACGTCCCAGGTGTGGATGGAGGAGTGATCAGTCTTGCCAAGTGTAGATGGAGGAGTCAACCGACTTCCAATGTCTGGATGGAGGAGTGATCAGACTAACCAGGTTTGCATGCAGGACTGATCAGACTTCCCAGGTGTGAATGGAGGAGTGATCAGACTTCCCAGGTTGTGGATGGAGGAGTGTTCAGACTTCCCAGTTGTGGATGGAGGAGTGAACAGACTTCCCAGGTGTGAATGGAGGAGTGATCAGACATACAAGGTGTTGGATGGAGGAGTGATCAGACTTCTCAGTAGTGGATGGAGGAGTGATCGGTCTTCACAGGTGTGAATGGAGGAGTGATCAGACTTCCCAGTTGTGGATGGAGGAGTGAACAGACTTCACAGGTGTGGATGGAGGAGTGATCAGACTCAAAGTTGTGAATGGAGGGGTGATCAGACTTCCCAGGTGGGACATGGAGGAGTGATCAGTCTTCCCAGGTGTGGATGGATGAGTGATTAGACTTCCCAGGTGTGGATGGATGAGTGATAAGACTTCCCAGGTGGTGGATGGAGGAGTGATCAGACTTCCCAGGTGGTGGATGGAGGAGTGATCAGTCTTCCCAGGTGTGGATGGAGGAGTGATCAGACTTCCCAGGTGTCGATGGATGAGTGATAAGACTTCCCAGGTGGTGGATGGATGAGTGATCAGGCTTCCCAGGTGTGGATGGATGAGTGATAAGACTTCCCAGGTGGTGGATGGAGGAGTCATCAGACTTCCCAGGTGGTGGATGGAGGAGTGATCAGTCTTCCCAGGTGTGGATGGAGGAGTGATCAGACTTCCTAGGTTTGGAGGGAGGAGGGATCAGACTTCCCAGGTGTGGATGGAGGAGTGATCAGCCGTCCCAGGTGTGGATGGAGGAGTGATCAGTCTTCCCAAGTGTAGATGGAGGTGTCAACCGACTTCCCATGTGTGGATGGAGGAGTGATCAGACTAACCAGGTTTGCATGCAGGACTGATCAGACTTCCCAGGTGTGGATGGAGGAGTGATCAGACTTCCCAGTTGTGGATGGAGGAGTGAACAGACTTCCCAGGTGTGAATGGAGGAGTGATCAGACTTAGAAGGTGGTGGATGGAGGAGTGATCAGACTTCTCGGTAGTGGATGGAGGAGAGATCAGACTTCCAAGGAGTGGATGGAGGAGTGATCAGCCTTCCCAGGTTGTGGATGGAGGAGTGATCAGACTTCCCATGTGATGGATGGAGTAGTGATCAGACTTCCCAGGTGCGACATGGAGGAGTGATCGGACTTCCCAAGTAGTGGATGGAGGAGTGATCTGTCTTCCCAAGTGTGGATGGAGGAGTGATCAGACTTCCCTGTTGTGGATGGAGGAGTGATCTGACTTCCCAAGTGGTGGATGGAGGTGTGATCAGTCTTCCCAGGTGTGGATGGAGGAGTGATCAGACTTCCTGGGTTTGGGGGGAGGAGGGATCAGACGTCCCAGGTGTGGATGGAGGAGTGATCAGACTTCCCTGTTGTGGATGGAGGAGTGATCAGACTTCCAATGTGTGGATGGAGGAGTGATCAGACTTCCCAGGTGATGGATGGAGGAGTGATCAGACTTCCCAGGTGGTGGATGGAGGAGTGATCAGACTTCCCAGGTCGTGGATGGAGGAGTGATCAGACTTCCAAGGAGTGGATGGAGGAGTGATCAGACTTCCCAGGTTGTGGATGGAGGAGTGATCAGACTTCCCAGGTGCGACATGGAGGAGTGATCAGACTTCCCAAGTAGTGGATGGAGTAGTGATCTGTCTTCCCAAGTGTGGATGGAGGAGTGATCAGACTTCCAAGGAGTGGATGGAGGAGGGATCAGACTTCCCAGGTTGTGGATGGAGGAGTGTTCAGACTTCCCAGTTGTGGATGGAGGAGTGTACAGACTTCCCAGGTGTGAATGGAGGAGTGATCAGACTCAAAGTTGTGAATGGAGGGGTGATCAGACTTCCCAGCTGGGACATGGAGGATTGATCAGTCTTCCTAGGTGTGGATGGAGGTGTAATCAGACGTCCCAGGTTTGGAGGGAGGAGTGATCAGACTTCCCAGGTGTTGATGGAGGAGTGATCAGACTTCCCAGGTGGTGGAAGGAGGACTGAACAGACTTCCCAGGTGTGAATGGAGCAGTGATCAGACTCAAAGTTGTGAATGGAGGGGTGATCAGACTTCCCAGGTGGGACATGGAGGAGTGATCAGTCCTCCCAGGTGTGGATGGAGGAGTAATCAGACGTCCCAGGTTTGGAGGGAGGATTGATCAGACTTCCCAAGTGTGGATGGAGGAGTGATCAGACTTCCCAGGTGGATGGAGGAGAGATCAGACTTCCCAATTGGTGGATGGAGGAGAGATCAGTCTTCCCAGGTGTGGATGCAGGAGTGATCAGACTTCCCAGGTGTGGATGGAGGAGTGATCAGACTTCCCAGGTGTGGATGGAGGAGTGATCAGACTTCCCAGGTGTGGATGGAGGAGTGATCAGACTTCCCAGGTGTGGATGGAGGAGTGATCAGACATCCCAGGTGGATGGAGGAGTGATCAGACTTCCCAATTGGTGTATGGAGGAGAGATCAGTCTTCCCAGGTGTGGATGGCGGAGTGATCAGACTTCCCAGGTGTGGATGGAGCAGTGATCAGACTTCCCAGGTGGATGGAGGAGTGATCAGACTTCCCAATTGGTGGATGGAGGAGAGATCAGTCTTCCCAGGTGTGGATGGAGGAGTGATCAGACTTCCCAGGTGTGGATGGAGGAGTGATCAGACTTCCCAGGTGTGGATCGAGGAGTGATCAGACTTCCCAGGTTTGGATGGAGGAGTGATCAGACTTCCCAGGTGTGGATGGAGGAGTGATCAGACTTCCCAGGTGTGGATGGAGGAGTGATCTGTCTTCCCAGGTGTGGATGGAGGAGTGATCAGACTTCCCAGGTGTGGATGGAGGAGTGATCAGACTTCCCAGGTGGATGGAGGAGTGATCAGACTTCCCAATTGGTGGATGGAGGAGAGATCAGTCTTCCCAGGTGTGGATGGAGGAGTGATCAGACGTCCCAGGTGTGGATGGAGGAGTGATCAGACTTCCCAGGTGGATGGAGGAGTGAGCAGACTTCCCAATTGATGGATGGAGGAGAGATCAGTCTTCCCAGGTGTGGATGCAGGAGTGATCAGACTTCCCAGGTGTGGATGGAGGAGTGATCAGACTTCCCAGGTGTGGATGGAGGAGTGATCAGACTTCCCAGGTGTGGATGGAGGAGTGATCAGACTTCCCAGGTGGATGGAGGAGTGATCAGACTTCCCAATTGGTGTATGGAGGAGAGATCAGTCTTCCCAGGTGTGGATGGAGGACTGATCAGTCTTCCCAGGTGTGGATGGCGGAGTGATCAGACTTCCCAGGTGTGGATGGAGCAGTGATCAGACTTCCCAGGTAGATGGAGGAGTGATATGACTTCCCAATTGGTGGATGGAGGAGAGATCAGTCTTCCCAGGTGTGGATGGAGGAGTGATCAGACTTCCCAGGTGTGGATGGAGGAGTGATCAGACTTCCCAGGTGTGGATCGAGGAGTGATCAGACTTCCCAGGTTTGGATGGAGGAGTGATCAGACTTCCCAGGTTGCGGATGGAGGAGTGATCAGACTTCCTGGGTTTGGGGGGAGGAGGGATCAGACGTCCCAGGTGTGGATGGAGGAGTGATCAGACTTCCCTGTTGTGGATGGAGGAGTGATCAGACTTCCAATGTGTGGATGGAGGAGTGATCAGACTTCCCAGGTGATGGATGGAGGAGTGATCAGACTTCCCAGGTGGTGGATGGAGGAGTGATCAGACTTCCCAGGTCGTGGATGGAGGAGTGATCAGACTTCCAAGGAGTGGATGGAGGAGTGATCAGACTTCCCAGGTTGTGGATGGAGGAGTGATCAGACTTCCCAGGTGCGACATGGAGGAGTGATCAGACTTCCCAAGTAGTGGATGGAGGAGTGATCTGTCTTCCCAAGTGTGGATGGAGGAGTGATCAGACTTCCAAGGAGTGGATGGAGGAGGGATCAGACTTCCCAGGTTGTGGATGGAGGAGTGTTCAGACTTCCCAGTTGTGGATGGAGGAGTGTACAGACTTCCCAGGTGTGAATGGAGGAGTGATCAGACTCAAAGTTGTGAATGGAGGGGTGATCAGACTTCCCAGCTGGGACATGGAGGAGTGATCACTTCCTAGGTGTGGATGGAGGTGTAATCAGACGTCCCAGGTTTGGAGGGAGGAGTGATCGACTTCCCAGGTGTTGATGGAGGAGTGATCAGACTTCCCAGGTGGTGGAAGGAGGACTGAACAGACTTCCCAGGTGTGAATGGAGCAGTGATCAGACTCAAAGTTGTGAATGGAGGGGTGATCAGACTTCCCAGGTGGGACATGGAGGAGTGATCAGTCCTCCCAGGTGTGGATGGAGGAGTAATCAGACGTCCCAGGTTTGGAGGGAGGATTGATCAGACTTCCCAAGTGTGGATGGAGGAGTGATCAGACTTCCCAGGTGGATGGAGGAGAGATCAGACTTCCCAATTGGTGGATGGAGGAGAGATCAGTCTTCCCAGGTGTGGATGCAGGAGTGATCAGACTTCCCAGGTGTGGATGGAGGAGTGATCAGACTTCCCAGGTGTGGATGGAGGAGTGATCAGACTTCCCAGGTGTGGATGGAGGAGTGATCAGACTTCCCAGGTGTGGATGGAGGAGTGATCAGACATCCCAGGTGGATGGAGGAGTGATCAGACTTCCCAATTGGTGTATGGAGGAGAGATCAGTCTTCCCAGGTGTGGATGGCGGAGTGATCAGACTTCCCAGGTGTGGATGGAGCAGTGATCAGACTTCCCAGGTGGATGGAGGAGTGATCAGACTTCCCAATTGGTGGATGGAGGAGAGATCAGTCTTCCCAGGTGTGGATGGAGGAGTGATCAGACTTCCCAGGTGTGGATGGAGGAGTGATCAGACTTCCCAGGTGTGGATCGAGGAGTGATCAGACTTCCCAGGTTTGGATGGAGGAGTGATCAGACTTCCCAGGTGTGGATGGAGGAGTGATCAGACTTCCCAGGTGTGGATGGAGGAGTGATCTGTCTTCCCAGGTGTGGATGGAGGAGTGATCAGACTTCCCAGGTGTGGATGGAGGAGTGATCAGACTTCCCAGGTGGATGGAGGAGTGATCAGACTTCCCAATTGGTGGATGGAGGAGAGATCAGTCTTCCCAGGTGTGGATGGAGGAGTGATCAGACGTCCCAGGTGTGGATGGAGGAGTGATCAGACTTCCCAGGTGGATGGAGGAGTGAGCAGACTTCCCAATTGATGGATGGAGGAGAGATCAGTCTTCCCAGGTGTGGATGCAGGAGTGATCAGACTTCCCAGGTGTGGATGGAGGAGTGATCAGACTTCCCAGGTGTGGATGGAGGAGTGATCAGACTTCCCAGGTGTGGATGGAGGAGTGATCAGACTTCCCAGGTGGATGGAGGAGTGATCAGACTTCCCAATTGGTGTATGGAGGAGAGATCAGTCTTCCCAGGTGTGGATGGAGGACTGATCAGTCTTCCCAGGTGTGGATGGCGGAGTGATCAGACTTCCCAGGTGTGGATGGAGCAGTGATCAGACTTCCCAGGTAGATGGAGGAGTGATATGACTTCCCAATTGGTGGATGGAGGAGAGATCAGTCTTCCCAGGTGTGGATGGAGGAGTGATCAGACTTCCCAGGTGTGGATGGAGGAGTGATCAGACTTCCCAGGTGTGGATCGAGGAGTGATCAGACTTCCCAGGTTTGGATGGAGGAGTGATCAGACTTCCCAGGTTGCGGATGGAGGAGTGATCAGACTTCCTGGGTTTGGGGGGAGGAGGGATCAGACGTCCCAGGTGTGGATGGAGGAGTGATCAGACTTCCCTGTTGTGGATGGAGGAGTGATCAGACTTCCAATGTGTGGATGGAGGAGTGATCAGACTTCCCAGGTGATGGATGGAGGAGTGATCAGACTTCCCAGGTGGTGGATGGAGGAGTGATCAGACTTCCCAGGTCGTGGATGGAGGAGTGATCAGACTTCCAAGGAGTGGATGGAGGAGTGATCAGACTTCCCAGGTTGTGGATGGAGGAGTGATCAGACTTCCCAGGTGCGACATGGAGGAGTGATCAGACTTCCCAAGTAGTGGATGGAGGAGTGATCTGTCTTCCCAAGTGTGGATGGAGGAGTGATCAGACTTCCAAGGAGTGGATGGAGGAGGGATCAGACTTCCCAGGTTGTGGATGGAGGAGTGTTCAGACTTCCCAGTTGTGGATGGAGGAGTGTACAGACTTCCCAGGTGTGAATGGAGGAGTGATCAGACTCAAAGTTGTGAATGGAGGGGTGATCAGACTTCCCAGCTGGGACATGGAGGAGTGATCACTTCCTAGGTGTGGATGGAGGTGTAATCAGACGTCCCAGGTTTGGAGGGAGGAGTGATCGACTTCCCAGGTGTTGATGGAGGAGTGATCAGACTTCCCAGGTGGTGGAAGGAGGACTGAACAGACTTCCCAGGTGTGAATGGAGGAGTGATCAGACTCAAAGTTGTGAATGGAGGGGTGATCAGACTTCCCAGGTGGGACATGGAGGAGTGATCAGTCCTCCCAGGTGTGGATGGAGGAGTAATCAGACGTCCCAGGTTTGGAGGGAGGATTGATCAGACTTCCCAAGTGTGGATGGAGGAGTGATCAGACTTCCCAGGTGGATGGAGGAGTGATCAGACTTCCCAATTGGTGGTTGGAGGAGAGATCAGTCTTCCCAGGTGTGGATGCAGGAGTGATCAGACTTCCCAGGTGTGGATGGAGGAGTGATCAGACTTCCCAGGTGTGGATGGAGGAGTGATCAGTCTTCCCAGGTGTGGATGGCGGAGCGATCAGACTTCCCAGGTGTGGATGGAGCAGTGATCAGACTTCCCAGGTGGATGGAGGAGTGATCAGACTTCCCAATTGGTGGATGGAGGAGAGATCAGTCTTCCTAGGTGTGGATGGAGGAGTGATCAGACTTCCCAGGTGTGGATGGAGGAGTGATCAGACTTCCCAGGTGTGGATCGAGGAGTGATCAGACTTCCCAGGTTTGGATGGAGGAGTGATCAGACTTCCCAGGTGTGGATGGAGGAGTGATCAGACTTCCCAGGTGGATGGAGGAGTGATCAGACTTCCCAGGTGTGGATGGAGGAGTGATCAGTCTTCCCAGGTGTGGATGGAGGAGTGATCAGACTTCCCAGGTGTGGATGGAGGAGTGATTAGACTTCCCAGGTGGATGGAGGAGTGATCAGACTTCCCAACTGGCGGATGGAGGAGAGATCAGTCTTCCCAGGTGTGGATGGAGGAGTGATCAGACTTCCCAGGTGTGGATGGAGGAGTGATCAGACTTCCCAGGTGGATGGAGGAGTGAGCAGACTTCCCAATTGGTGGATGGAGGAGAGATCAGTCTTCCCAGGTGTGGATGCAGGAGTGATCAGACTTCCCAGGTGTGGATGGAGGAGTGATCAGACTTCCCAGGTGTGGATGGAGGAGTGATCAGACTTCCCAGGTGTGGATGGAGGAGTGATCAGACTTCCCAGGTGTGGATGGAGGAGTGATCAGACATCCCAGGTGGATGGAGGAGTGATCAGACTTCCCAATTGGTGTATGGAGGAGAGATCAGTCTTCCCAGGTGTGGATGGAGGACTGATCAGTCTTCCCAGGTGTGGATGGCGGAGTGATCAGACTTCCCAGGTGTGGATGGAGCAGTGATCAGACTTCCCAGGTGGATGGAGGAGTGATCAGACTTCCCAATTGGTGGATGGAGGAGAGATCAGACTTCCCAGGTGTGGATGGAGGAGTGATCAGACTTCCCAGGTGGATGGAGGAGTGATCAGACTTCCCAGGTGTGGATGGAGGAGTGATCAGACTTCCCAGGTGTGGATGGAGGAGTGATCAGACTTCCCAGGCGGATGGAGGAGTGATCAGACTTCCCAGGTGTGGATGGAGCAGTGATCAGTCTTCCCAGGTGTGGATGGAGGAGTGATCAGACTTCCCAGGTGTGGATGGAGGAGTGATCAGTCTTCCCAGGTGTGGATGGAGGAGTGATCAGACGTCCCAGGTGTGGATGGAGGAATGTTCAGACTTCCCAATTGGTGGATGGAGGAGAGATCAGTCTTCCCAGGTGTGGATGGAGGAGTGATCAGACTTCCCAGGTGTGGATGGAGGAGTAATCAGACTTCCCAGGTGTGAATGGAGGAGTGATCAGACTCAAAGTTGTGAATGGAGGGGTGATCAGACTTCCCAGGTGGGACATGGAGGAGTGATCAGTCTTCCCAGGTGTGGATGGAGGAGTGATCAGTCTTCCCAGGTGTGGATAGATGAGTGATCAGACTGCCCAGGTGTGGATGGTGGAGTGATCAGTCTTCCCAGGTGTGGATGGATGAGTGATCAGACTGCCCAGGTGTGGATGGTGGAGTGATCAGACTTCTCAGGTGGGACATGCAGGAGTGATCAGACTTCCCAGATGTGGATAGAGGAGTGATCAGTCTTCCCAGATGTGGTTGGAGGAGTGATCAGACTTCCCAGGTTGTGGATGGAGGAGTGTTCAGACTTCCCAGTTGGGGATGGAGGAGTGTACAGACTTCCCAGGTGTGAATGGAGGATTGATCAGACTTCCCAGGTGTGGATGGAGGAGTGCTCAGACTCTAAGTTGTGAATGGAGGGGTGATCAGACTTCCCAGGTGGGACATGGAGGAGTGATCAGTCTTCCCAAGTGTGGATGGAGGAGTGATCAGACTTCCAAGGAGTGGATGGAGGAGGGATCAGACTTCCCAGGTTGTGGATGGAGGAGTGATCTGTCTTCCCAAGTGTGGATGGAGGAGTGATCTGTCTTCCCAAGTTGTGGATGGAGGAGTGTTCAGACTTCCCAGTTGTGGATGGAGGAGTGTACAGACTTCCCAGGTGTGAATGGAGGAGTGATCAGACTCAAAGTTGTGAATGGAGGGGTGATCAGACTTCCCAGGTGTGAATGGAGGAGTGATCAGACTTCACAGGTGTTGATGGAGGAGTGATCAGACTTCCCAGGTGGTGGAAGGAGGACTGATCAGACTTCCCAGGTGTGAATGGAGGACTGATCAGACTTCCCCGGTGTGGATGGAGGAGTGATCAGACTTCCCAGGTGTGGTTGGAGGAGTGTTCAGACTTCCAAGGTTTGGAGGGAGGATTGATCAGACTTGCCAGGTGGGACATGGATGAGTGATCAGACTGCCCAGGTGTGGATGGTGGAGTGATCAGACTTCTCAGGTGGGACATGCAGGAGTGATCAGACTTCCCAAGTGTGGATGGAGGAGTGTACAGACTTCCCAGGTGGGACATGGAGGAGTGATCAGTCTTCCCAGGTGTGGATGGAGGAGTAATCAGACGTCCCAGGTTTGGAGGGAGGAGTGATCAGACTTCCCAGGTGTTGATGGAGGAGTGATCAGACTTCCCAGTTGGATGGAGGAGTGATCAGACTTCCCAGGTGGATGGAGGAGTGATCAGACTTCCCAGGTGTGAATGGAGGAGTGATCAGACTCAAAGTTGTGAATGGAGGGGTGATCAGACTTCCCAGGTGAGACATGGAGGAGTGATCATTCTTCCCAGGTGTGGATGGTGGAGTAATCAGACGTCCCATGTTTGGAGGGAGGAGTGATCAGACTTCCCAAGTGTGGATGGAGGAGGGATCAGACTTCCCAAATGTTAATGGAGGAGTGATCAGACTCAAAGTTGTGAATGGAGGGGTGATCAGACTTCCCAGGTGTGGATGGAGGACTGATCAGACTTCCCAGGTGTGGATGGAGGAGTGATCAGACTTCCCAGGTGTGGATGGAGGAATGATCAGACTTCCCAGGTGTGGATGGAGGAGAGATCAGTCTTCCCAAGTGTAGATGGAGGTGTCAACCGACTTCCCATGTGTGGATGGAGGAGTGATCAGACTAACCAGGTTGTGGATGGAGGAGTGTTCAGACTTCCCAGGTTGTGGATGGAGGAGTGTTCAGACTTCCCAGTTGTGGATGGAGCAGTGAACAGACTTCCCAGGTGTGAATGGAGGAGTGATCAGACATACAAGGTGGTGGATGGAGGAGTGATCAGACTTCTCGGTAGTGGATGGAGGAGTGATCGGTCTTCACAGGTGTGGATGGAGGAGTAATCAGACGTCCCAGGTTTGGAAGGAGGAGGGATCAGACTTCCCAGGTGTGGATGGAGGAGTTATCAGACTTCCTAGGTTTGGATGGAGGAGGGATCAGACTTCCCAAATGTTAATGGAGGAGTGATCAGACTCAAAGTTGTGAATGGAGGGGTGATCAGACTTCCCAGTTGTGGATGGAGGAGTGAACCGACTTCCCAGGTGTGAATGGAGGAATGATCAGACTTCCCAGGTGTGGATGGAGGACTGATCAGACTTCCCAGGTTTGGAGGGAGGAGTGATCAGACTTCCCAAGTAGTACATGGAGGAGTGATCAGACTTCCCAGGTGTGGATGGAGGAATGATCAGACTTCCCAGGTGTGGATGGAGGAGTGATCAGTCTTCTTAAGTGTGGATGGAGGAGTGATCTGACTTCCCATGTGTGGATGGAGGAGTGATCAGACTTCCCAGGTGTGGATGGAGGAATGATCAGACTTCCCAGGTGTGGATGGAGGAGTGATCAGACTTCCCAGGTGTGGATGGAGGAATGATCAGACTTCCCAGGTGTGGATGGAGGAATGATCAGACTTCCCAGGTGTGGATGGAGGAGTGATCAGACTTCCCAGGTGTGGATGGAGGAATGATCAGACTTCCCAGGGGTGGATGGAGGAGTGATCAGCCTTCCGAGGTGTGGATGGAGGAGTGATCAGTCTTCCCAGGTGTGTATGGAGGAGTGATCAGACTTCCCAGATGGATGGAGGAGTGATCAGACTTCCCAATTGGTGGATGGAGGAGTGATCAGTCTTCCCAGGTGTGGATGGAGGAGTGATCAGACTTCCCAGGTGTGGATTCAGGAGTGATCAGACTTCCCAGGTGGATGGAGGAGTGATCAGACTTCCCTATTGGTGGATGGAGGAGAGATCAGTCTTCCCAGGTGTGGATGGAGGAGTGATCAGACTTCCCAGGTGTGAATGGAGGAGTGTTCAGACTCAACGTTGTGAATGGAGGGGTGATCAGACTTCCCAGGTGGGACATGGAGGAGTGATCAGTCTTCCCAGGTGTGGATGGAGGAGTAATCAGACGTCCCATGTTTGGAGGGAGGAGTGATCAGACTTCCCAAGTGTGGATGGAGGAGAGATCAGACTCAAAGTTGTGAATGGAGGGGTGATCAGACTTCCCAGGTGATGGATGGAGAAGTGATCAGACTTCCCAGGTGTGGATGGAGGAGTGATCAGACTTCCCAGGTGTGAATGGAGGAGTGTTCAGACTCAACGTTGTGAATGGAGGGGTGATCAGACTTCCCAGGTGGGACATGGAGGAGTGATCAGTCTTCCCAGGTGTGGATGGAGGAGTAATCAGACGTCCCATGTTTGGAGGGAGGAGTGATCAGACTTCCCAAGTGTGGTTGGAGGAGAGATCAGACTCAAAGTTGTGAATGGAGGGGTGATCAGACTTCCCAGGTGATGGATGGAGAAGTGATCAGACTTCCCAGGTGTGGATGGAGGAGTGATCAGACTTCCCAATTGGTGGATGGGGGAGAGATCAGTCTTCCCAGGTGTGGATGGAGGAGTGATCAGACTTCCCAGGTGTGGATGGAGGAGTGATCAGACTTCCCAGGTGGATGGAGGTGTGATAATACTTCCCAAGTGCTGGATGGAGGAGTGATCAGACTTCCCCGGTGTGGATGGAGGAGTGATCAGACTTCCCAGGTGTGGATGGAGGAGTGTTCAGACTTCCAAGGTTTGGAGGGAGGAGTGATCAGACTTCCCATGTGGGACATGGATGAGTGATCAGACTGCCCAGGTGTGGATGGTGGAGTGATCAGACTTCTCAGGTGGGACATGGAGGAGTGATCAGACTTCCCAGGTGTGGATGGAGGCGTGATCAGACTTCCCATGTGTGGATGTAGGAGTGATCAGACTTCCCAGTTGTGGATGGAGGAGTGATCAGACTTCCCAGATGTGGATGGAGGAGTGATCAGACTTCCCAGATGTGGATGGAGGAGTGATCTGTCTTCCCAGATGTGGATGGAGGAGTGATCTGTCTTCCCTGGTGTGGATGGAGGAGTGATCAGACTTCCCAGGTGTGGATGGTGGAGTGATTAGACTTCCCAGGTGTGGATGGAGGAGTGCTTTGTAAGCGTTGCAGAAGGGAGAGCTGCAATTCTCAAGTATGCTACCTCCCCGTGTGCTCACCTGGATGTGTTGACGAATCTTCGGAGAGACTTTAGTCAGCATCGCTTGCTTAAAGTCTCCACCGACAATGACAGCAGCCTCCGGGGGTATCGTCTCCAGGGTGCTGAAGGTCTTGTACATTTCCTTGAGAGCCAGATCAGTATCAGCCTGTGGTGGAATATACACACCTGTTATTATAATAGCAGTGATCTCCCGAGACAGCCAGAAAGGATTTTATACCAGTCCACCTGGAACAGGGAGCACCCAAAGGGCTCAATGACATGATCCACTATCTCCTCCATCAACCAGGTCTCTACAAAACACAAAATATTACATTCCTTTGTTTTCTGCTGATGGGAAATTCTGGCTCAGCTTATTGCCTCGGGACTGAATGTTAGTCAGGAGTATGCTATGGAGCAGTGTCCGATTGGCATGCCGTTTCAACCTCTTCAAGGCACCAGTCCTGCTCCCTCAACTCCAAGGTAGCGGCAGTGAAATAGGTGAGACTCCCATGAATCGGGTCAGCAGATGTTCCCAGTGTAGAAAAGGCAGCATGTTGTGTGTAAATGTTCTCTTCACAATCTTCAGAGTGTCATTCAATCATATCTGATGTGTCTATCAGCTTCTTGAACAAGAAATGTGAAAGAAATTGCAGATTTGAGCAGTACACTGTAAAGCTGGTACGGAGCTCACAACATGGCTGCCGTACATGGCGCCATCTTGCATGGACTCTGTGATGGAGATGCTGATCAACTTGATGGCCAAAACGCTCAAGTATACAGAGGAAGCTCTGATCGAAGTGTCAATTGAGATGATGGCTATTCAGATGGTGGGTTTGCAAAATTGGATGTCCTTGGACCACCAGCTCACAGAGAAAGAGGGCACCTTTAGCTCAGATTGGTCATGTGTGCTGCAACTACATCCCCAATGAGTCTGGGAACATTACTCACCTATCTGATCATACCCAGCAGTCAGTAAATAAGATCAGGAAAGTAGGGGGGCAACTCCGTAGCTACTATACTCTGGGGGGGGGGGGAATATTTGTTGCTTTTTGGATCATTGGGAGGCTAATGAGCTACTGTAGTACACTGGGAAGTAACAGGTGGGCTAATAATTCTGGGTATTACTGTGTCACATTTTGTGTGTAGTATTGTGGGGTGTATGTGGGAGTTATATTAGCCTGTGGGTCAAGTATCACAGTTTCAATCATTTCTGAAAATGAATGGTGGTATAAGACATATCACACCTGCACCATACCACCCAGCTACAAAGGGCTTGGTGGGAAGGTTTCTTCAGAGTCTAAAGAACACACAGTGAGCAATGTCAGCAGAGTACACTACACTGACACTGAATCAGAAGCTTGCCAATTTCCTCCTTGCATAATCATAATGAAGCACACTCCACAACCAACAACTCATAACCTACACTGTTCCTGGGTTGTCCCTTCCACTCACACTTGGATCTGCTCAAACCCAATCTCAGAAGGAGCATGCAAGGCAAACAGCAGAGACAAATTGAAGGCTCCTCAAACAAAGAGGTTCAGCGTTTCACTCCTGGACAAGCAGTCCTGGTGAGGGGCTACAGAGATGATCCAAAGTGGGTATTCAGAATGATTAAGGACAGAACTGGATCATTTTCCCACACAGTGGAGATTGTGTCTGATATCATCTGGAGACAACAGAGTTGAGGAGCAGTTGAGGACAGCAGAGAAGAAAGAAGGCTCATGCTGTGAGCACCTCCTGCAGTCCCAGAGTCAACTCCTGCAATCACCACGGAGGACACCCCAGAACACGAGATTGTTTCACAGCCACAAGTCTCACCTGCAAAGCAGAGTGATCCCCTTTGTTAGGAAAAGCTTTCCACAAGAGTAAGAACACCTCCACTGTGATTAAATCTGCATGGGACAATTTAAAATTTACTACACTGTGGATGACTATATAGTAGTTGTATTATATAGTATAATATATATATATATATATACACACACACAATAGTTGCAATATATTCTATATTGAGTTGATAGGTAAGCAGGGAGGAGTGTGTATATTAATATAGTGCATTTAATATTTCAGTAATATTTCAATAAGCTGGTAAACATTTTGCTTCATTAGGTATTCTTTGTTTAAATAATTCATTACAAGTTATATGTAAAGAATATGAATAGTATACATCATTAAGCCAACACGTTATATGCACCTCTCTTAACATAACAATGAAGTTAGACTCACATTGTGTGCTCCCTTGATTTTCTTCCAATTAGTTTCATGTTTTGGAGTTGCAAAACATTACAGTGTCTTTCGAGGGGTGAAATGTTGCAGTAAATGTCTTAACTTACCCACTCATCGAAAGTTACTCCCCATGGGAGCTGGGGATTGTCCCATGTAAGGAGCATTATAGCCCCTTCTACTAACTTCCATTTAGTTGATGATGTCATGCACCAGTAGAGTTTAAATCTAGTGTGTGGTAATCATGTGGTCTCTCTTCACATTTCAGTTCATCAGGGGCTTATCGGCATTGTCGTATGAACAGTAAACGGTGGAGGTGCACTGCAGTGTAGAGAGCCCAAAATCACACTTTAGATAGGGAATTGCCTCTGTGTGTATGTTTAGTGACTGTTTTGTCCTGCCACTTCATCCACTCAGTTTAGATAAATACTTGTAACTGAGCTTAGATTGAAGGGTTTGCTGAATGCTCAGTGTCTGACTTGTCTTGTAAATAAATAAATAGTTAAACTAGTTACTGGTAGTGTGTTTCTTCTGTCTCCATTCAGCCAACCTGCAAACCTTATTTAACACAACAGAGTGACCTTATCAAACACCTTACTAAAATCTACATAGACAACATCCACAACTCTACCTACATCAATCATCCTTGTCATTTCATCAAAAATCTCTGTCATATTAATAAGGGTTCTTCTTGGTGCCCATCAGCAGGAGGCAAAGCTGATGTTGTTCCCCAGCCAACCACTCCTGCTTATAACTGTGCAGGAACAAGCTTCTTTCATTTGAATGAAATGGAATAACTGTGGAGGAAAAGGTTCATTAAGTTACATTTTCTCTGACCTGTTTTAATTTATGTAATACTGTGGAACCCATTGAGAAGTAATTAAGTAAAAACTGATAAAAGATTGATTTTACAGATTTTAGGGTATTTTTATGCTCATCAGCCACTTACGTACATACAGGATATTTGCAAGGACTGCATTCTTGTATACATTGTGATGTGGCAGGAGTCACATTTCAATATTTCAGTGGTGAATTCATGTTATTCTTCATGGTACATTTGGTACCACTTTTTATTTTGCAACGTATGAATAAATGAAGCAATTCCCTCAGAGTTCCAGAGTACGTAAAGTTGCTATCCATGCTGCTCCTACTGAGAAATAAAACTTAGGATGTGGGACATTACAAGCTATTAATCAGCTCTGTAATGGAAAAAGACATATTTACATAGCCCAGTTCTCCAATGTCCTGCCTGAGAGATTTGTGGTATATAAATGGAGGGTGGAATTGACCATCTCTGCTGATAATAGTATTGTTAAGATGGATAATATTTCCCTTTGGACTTGATGATATAGTCAGTTCACTCAGTGTAGCTGAATTTACTTGCCTGAAATATTTCCCAGTGAGCAAATTCTCTTGGTGTTCCTTATCTGCAACCTCAACATTATCTGGCTTTCCACCTTCTTGCTAACTATGACATATCCATCACTTAATTGCTGGCATGTGCTTTGATGTGTTCATCAGAAACTATTGTGCACATTTTAACTCCCTGTATTTTTAGTTCAAAGATTAATAGCTGCTCATTGATCTTACTTAGCTGCATGATGGGATACATTTGTTTTCTGATTTGCAGTTCAAAATGTTAATCCTGTTTTTGTAAAACTTTCACTAGAATTAGTAGTTTTAGAGCCACCATTCATTAGCCTGTGTCAAGAGGATGGCAATAAAGTCAATAGTGGTGACAGAAGATATGCCACAATCTGGAGCAAAAACAAGATTCTGAAAGCTCTCAGTGAACTAGAAATATGGGGCACATGGGAAGGGAGGGGCAGAATCCACCAGCCATTTGCAGATGACATGAAGGTTGGTCGAGTTGTGAATAGTGCATTGTGGTTCTCAAAATGTCATCAATAGGAAGCAGAGCTGGGCTGAGAAGTGGCAGATGGAGTTCAACCCAGAGAAGTGTGAAGTGATTCACTTTGGATGGTTGAATTAGAAAGCAGAATACAGGGTTAATGGCAGGAGTCTTAACACTATGGTGAAACAAAGGGATCTTAGAGTTCACATCCCTTAAAGTTGCAGAGCAAGTTGACAAAGTTATTAGGAAGGCATGTTGGACTTTATTAGATGAGGGATTTAGTTCAAGAGTCACAAGATAATATTGCAGTTCTAAAAAAACCCTGGTTAGACCACACTTGGAATATTATGTTCCGTTCTGGTCACCTTATTTGAGGAAGGATGTAGAAACTTTAGAGAGGGTGCAGAGGATATTTACCAAGATGTTGCCTGGACTAGAAAGCATGTCTTATGAGCATAGGTTGAGCAAGCTATGGCTTTTCTCTTTAGAGTGAAGGAGGATGAGAGGTGATTTGATAGAGGTGCTCAAAATAGTAAAAGGCACAGATAGATTATATAGCTAGAAACATTTTCCCAAGGTATAAATGGTTAATATGAAGGGACATAATTTTAAGATGATTGAAGGTGAGTATGGGGGATGTTAGAGAAAAGAGAATAGTGCGAGCTTGGAATGTCCTGCCGGGGTGGTGGTAGAGGAAATGAATGAGGGACATTTAAGAAACTCTTAGATAGGCACACTGATGATAGAAAAATGGAAAGCTATATATGAGGGAAGGGTTAAATTGATCTTTGATCAGGTTAATAGGTTGGCACAACATACTCGGCCAAAGGTCCTATCCTGTGCTGCAATGCTGGATGTTCTCTGTTCTATTCAACCTCTCCTTCTCTGGATCCACATATCGCTTGCCAGCTCTCGATACAACTTCCCCCCCCCCCCACACCTCTTTATACTGGTTATTGCCCCTCTACTCTATCAATCCAGACCTAAAATATTTACTGGCTTTTTCCTTTCACAAACTCTGCAGGGCCCACTCAGTTCCTTCAGCAGCTTGTCTTTTGTTCAAGTTAATAATGGTTTTAATTTATTTCCTCCAAAAACTTGCCTCATAATTTAATGTGCCAAATACTTCATGTGAATCTAAATGTTTATTATAAACTGATACCCTATGGTTGTTAAACCATTTTTAGAAGCATAATTCCTATAAGGTGCTCCCTTTTTCACTTAATCACTGTTAGGCAATATTCTGGAATTGGGGTATAAAGAAAACAATAACTTCAGCAACCTAAGTTTAGCCCTGAACATGGATTGTAGATTAAATTTAAAATGCTGCCCTGATTTCTGGAGCTGTGAACAGCAGATAATTGAAAAACCATAAAAATGCTGTTTAACATTAATTTTGGTTATCTGGAGTATGGGTGCAAAGAAAGAGGTGGTGAAAAAGTGTATGTAATTCAAAGGAAGCATTGTAGATACATTGTAAATATAGAATTGTCCATTGATCTTTAGCATATCAAATGTCATGTAATATTGGGTTGAACAGGCCTCCTTTCTCCAAAAGTGCCTCAATATGATGCCTGCTGCTCGTTTTTGTTAAATAAAACACTTTTATACTTACTAGCCTCAATTTCTGCCTGGTGACATTGTTCACATTACAACAATCACTTATTGTAATTATGAACTTTTTATTACAGGTCAGTTTGTACTCTCACATAATAAATTGCACAACATGGAAGTAGTTCTTCAGAGTATTGATATCTACTCAGATAACTATCTGTACAAGGTACCAAGTCATTAAATAGGGCTGGGCATACAATATGAATAAATATCATGTTATGTTCTCCAAAAGTCAAAAACCTCATTTCTTTTACACATTATCTGTATATTACGTAGGTGCTATGGTCATGAGCGATCAGTGTGCTGATATTACAGCTTAGGGATTTCCAAAATTTGAAGCTCAATGCCAGCACTATTATATAAGGAGTTTCTCTGTATGTTCTCCCTGTGGAATGCCTGGGTTTTCCCCAGGGGCTCTGTTATCCTCCCGCAGTCCAAGTACGTACAAGGTGGATTAATCGGTCATTTGTTTGTATATCTGAAACTATTAAGCAATTTTGGCTTCAATTTGGACTCCTTCATTTTTGTGCTATTTATGCCTAGTAAAATGTAGAATGAAGGACATTAACTGTGTGTGTGTGTGTGTGTGTGTGTGTGTGTGTGTGAAATTGTATAAAGTGCATCTCTACAGAGAAATAAGTAACTATTTCAATTCACCTTGATTGTCAATGGCCTCATTACAGTTTATAGAATTCTTTAGACTTTGATGATAAATTACATCCTAAGAATGAAAAACAAGTATTTTAATGATGAAGAAAATTCTTTCATCAGTTTTACATTTAGTACAGGATTCTGTATGCCTTATTTAACATGTTAATTTTGGTATTTCTGATGTTTTTAATTCTAGTTTTAGTGAATAATTGTTTGAGGATGTGACTAAACACATTGATGAAGGAAGAGCAGTAGATGTAGTGTATACAGATTTCGGCAAGACATTTGATAAGTTCCCCCATGCAAGGCTTATTGAGAAAGTAAGGAGGCATGGGATCCAAGGGCACATTGCTTTGTGGATCCAGAGTTGGCTTGCCCACAGAAGGCAAAGAGTGGCTGTAGACAGGTCATATTTTGCATGGAGGTCGGTCACCAGTGGTGTGCCTCAGGGATCTGTTCTGGGACCCTTCTCTTTGTGATTTTTATAAATGACCTGGATAAAGAAGTGGAGGAATGGATTAGTAAATTTGCTGATGACACAAAGGCTGAGGGTGTTGTGGATAGTGTGTAGGGCTGTCAGAGATTACAGCAGGACATCGATAGGATGTCTGGGCTGAGAAGTGACAGATAGAGTTCAACCCAGATAAGTGTGAGGTGGTTCATTTGGTAGGTCAACTGTGATGGCAGAATATAGTATTAATGGTAAGACTCTCTGCAGTGTGAAGGATCAGAGGGATCTTGGGGTCCAAGTCCACTTGGAGTACTGTGCTCAGTTCTGGTCACCCCCCTACAGGAAGGACGTTGAAGCCGTAGAAAGGGTACAGAGGAAATTTACAAGGCTGTTGTCTGGATTGTGAAGCATGCCTTATGAGAATAGGTTGAGTGAACTTGGCCTTTTCTCCTTGGAGAGACAGAGGATGAAAGGTGACCTGATAGAGGTATATATGATGAGAGGCATTGATCATGTGGATAGTCAGAGGCTTTTTCCTAGGGCTGAAATGGCTAACACAAGATGGTAGAGTTTCAAGGTGCTTGGAAGTAGGTACAGAGGAGATGTCAGGAATGAGTTTTTTTATGCAGAGTGGTGAGTACATGGAATAGGCTGCCAGCAATGGTGGTGGAGGCAGATACAATAGGGTCTTTTAAGAGACGCTTGGATAGGTACATGGAGCTTAGAAAAATAGAGGGCTATGGGTAACTCTAGGTAATTTCTAAAGTAAGTACATGTTCAGCACAGTATTGTGGGCTGAAGGGCCTGCATTTTTCCTTTTCTATGTTTTCTATATTTCTATGTTTTTTATGTTTTCTAAGAAGCTAATCCTGAAATGTTCAGTGTGTGGCTTCGGGCTCCTGTACCTCCTCGTTACTGGTAGCAATGAGAAAAGACATGTCCTAGGTGATGGAAATCTTTAATGATGGATGCCACGTTTTGAAGGCATCACCTTTTGAAAGTGTACTGGATGCTGAGGTGGCTAAAGCCTATGGTTGGGCTGGCAGAGCTTACAACTTTCTGCAGCTTTTTATGATCCTGTTTAGTGGTCACTCCATACCAGATAGTGATGCAACCAGTTAGAGTGTTCTCCATGATACATCTGTAGAAATTTGCAAGTGCTTTTGGTGATGTACCAATTCTCATCAAACACCTAATCAAATATAGCTGCTGCTGTGCCTTCTTTGTAACTGCACCAATATGTTGGCCCCAGGAGAAATCCTCAGAGATGTTGACACCAAGGAACTTGAAACTGCTCACACTTTCCACTTCTGATCCTTTAATGAGGGCTGGTATGTGTTCCCTTCACTTCCCCCTCCTGAAGTCCACAATTAATTCCTTGATCTTACTGATGTTTTGAGCAAAGATTTATGCTGAAACACCATTCAACCAGCTGATGAAACTCACTCCTGTACCCTCCTTTTCACCATATGAAATTCTGCCCGCAATAGTTGTATTGTCGGCAAATTTATAGATGGCATTTGGGCTGTGCCTAGCTACAAAATTGTGGGCTTACAGTCAGTAGAGTTATAGGCTAAGCTTGCATCCTTAAAGTGCACCAGTATTGATTGTCAGCATGAGGAGGAGTTATCTCCAATCCACACAAACTGTGGTCTCCTGAAGAGCAAGTCAAGAATCCAGTTGTAGAGAGAGTTACAGAGCCCAGGTTTTGGAGCTTGTTGATTAAAACTGAGGGTATGACTGTGTTGAACACAGAGCTATAAGTGAATTCACAGCAGCCTGATGCTTGTACTACTACTGTTCAGGTGACCCAAGGTCAAATGGAGAGTCAGTGAGATTGCATCTGCTGTAGACCTATTGTGGCAATAGGTAAATTGCAACAGATCCAGGTCTTTGCTTAGTCCAGAGTTGATTCTAGACATGACCAACCTCTGAAAGGACTTCATCACAATAGATGTGAGTACTACTGTGTGATAGCTGTTGATGTAGCTCACCCTGATCTCCTTGGGCACTTATATGATTGTTGCCCTTTTGAGGCAGGTGGGACTGCAGCAGTGAGACATTGAAGGTGGCCTAGAGCACTCCTGCCATTTGGTTGGCACAGGATATCAGAGCCCTACCAGGCACAATGAAAGAAATGGTGAGGTATTCTTCAGCAACACCTAGAGCAAGGCAAAAGAGTGATCCTGAATCAGTTTGAGGAGCGAAGAGCTAAATGGAGAGCACAGTGGACAAG
The DNA here is from genome assembly GCF_030144855.1 of Hypanus sabinus. Taxonomy (NCBI): domain Eukaryota; kingdom Metazoa; phylum Chordata; class Chondrichthyes; order Myliobatiformes; family Dasyatidae; genus Hypanus; species Hypanus sabinus. The sequence continues at coordinate 70,025,860 of NC_082707.1, read as the reverse complement.
AATTCCACGACGCCCTACACATGCAGTAACTGTGGCAGAGTCTTTCGTTCCAGGATCGGCCTCAATAGCCACAGTCGACGCTCCTCGACAAACCAGAGGCGCAGTACCCATGGTCAACCACAACTGACAGAGGCCTCACCAGGTAGACCATCAGGGCTGATGCCCTACAAAGGTTCACCCTCTAGAAAAATGTTCTGACATTGGCTTCTGAGAGAAAGCTGACAGGGTCACGAGATGCTGCAGGGATTTGCACAAGTGTACATAGTTTGATTCTCCCTCTCAAAGTGTGTAAAAAAGGCATTTGAGTTCAACAGGAAGTGAGGCATCACAACCATTCATGATAATAGGTTTCTCTTTGTAAGAGGTTAATAGCTTGCAAGCTCTGCCAGATCTGATGTATATCTGAATCCATCTCTAACCTCAATTGGAATTGTTTCTTCCCCCTTAAGATAACCTTCAGTAGGCCATACCGGATTTTTTATACAGTTCTGGATCACTGGTTTGAATGCCACAGATCTAGCTATCAGCAGATTACAAATTTCTAGGTTCATCCACTGCTTTTGATTTGCTTTACATTGGAAATTAACAAAAAAAAAATCAATGATAGTTCTTGATGCTTTAAGTCATATACACCTAGTTTTTATAAATTAGTAATTCATAAGCACAAATCAAAGTATGGTGGCTCTCTGCAAATGTGAGATTGTGATCTAAAATACAATATAATCTTAAATATTATGACTGTATTGAGACTGATGGAGTTAATATGAGCTTGTCAAATTTGTCAGGCAAAATAATATCAAGTAAAATTCCACAGGCTCCAAAACTCCAGTATTGCTTGGGAGGGTTGACTTGCGTTTCTTTGCCTGGGGGTGACACAGTGCACAGACAAATAAACATTTCATTGCTTTGCATTTGGATTACATGTTTAAAAATCATTGTTGCATAATTTATTGGAAAAATGTGACTAAATATAAAAGTACTGCGGTATATAAATTACTCATCTATATCGCTCTATGACATTTTGTTGAGTCGTTTAAGACTGTGCTCCATTCGTTTTTTTTTAGTCTATTCATTTTAGATGATTGATAATTTGTTAAATCTTTCCTAATGCTGAACCTTATCTGAAGTCATACAGCCACAGAGTAATACAGCATGGAAACAGGGTCTTTAGTTCAATGAGTCCTTCCCACCCAGTGTGTCAAGGTAAAATTTGTTTAACTTCAGCCTGAAATTTTACTTCTTGCAAACATGAGAAAATCTGTTCTATTACAAAATTAACAGGCCTCAATATTTATCTGAAGAATGTGTGTTCTTGAAGGACATTCTTTCATTCCCAAAATGTCCACAGGGAATTCTGGGAAGTAAGTGTGTGTGTGTGTGTGTGTGTGTGTGTGTGTGTGTGTGTGTGTGTGTGTGTGTGTGTGTGTTATCTAAAATATTCAAACATTTAATGAATAAACTTCTCAAAATCTAATTAACATCATCTATATTTTATCCATATTAAAATCCTTTTAAAATTGATTGATTTTTTTATCATTCTTATTTTCTTTATCTATTATGGTTAATTTTCTCCTGTAGTTTAGTTCTGTCAATGTGATTTCTTGAGACAGGAAATTAAGTGAAACAACTTATTTACCAAATTTGATCTTTCATTGGGCTATTTAAACTAATTAAAAAGAGTTCCATAAATTGCCTGACAAAATCCAGAAAATTTCAAAATATAACTTGAAGTTGTCCATACTATGATCAATTTTGCCATTGTTTTTGAAAAACCTAACAAAATCCCTTTACTTCCCTCCTTATGTCCCTGCAATTGCAGTGACATTGATGACTATTTGAGCCTTGTTGCTCAGTCTGCAGCCTGATGCACAATGCTCCTGTGAACACATTCTGTCTGTTAATTCAAGGTTATCTTCAAAATTTCCAGTCCAGTTGACCACTTATAACTTGTTCAGGTCTAAGATTCATAGCACACTGATCCATCATTTTCAGGCTTTGGAGATGAATTCTATTAACTTAAATATCAGAAAATCATAACAATTTTTGGTCTTTGGGAAAGAAATATATTGATCGTGAATTCTGTTCTGGATCATTTGTAACCCAAGGATTGATCCTTAATTCTGTTTATTCTTTTATTATTGTATAATAGTACCAGTGGAAAGCAGACAAAATAAATCAAAAGAGTTTTCAAATTCAGCAAGTGCCATGAAATGTGTTTACAATAATATAAATCTGTAATTTAATAAAAACTAACTGTTGCACCTGAATTTGGAATGGGTATGATGGCAGGCTCCATCCGGTACATCCAAACTAGCTGTCATCAAACTGGTGAGGAATGCACATTCTCGCTGACATTTCTCAGATATGTGGGAACTGATGTTATGGCAGGTCACACAAAAGGGATTCAATAGCACAGATGCAGAAAATGATTCATTGTTAGGCTTCTGAAAATGGTGATTTATCTCAACATGACAGTTTTGGAGAAAGATGTGTCATTTATTTTCTTCTCAATTTTAAGTAATTTGCTTGATTCACAACTTCTATCTTGCATTTTATCTCTTTAATGATAAGTCGAATTGAATTGACTTTATTTCTTACATCCTTCACATATATGAGGAGTAAAAATCTTTACGTTATTTCTCCGTCTGAATGTGCAATGTACAATTTATAGTAACTTATAATACCTAGTCTATACAACAGGGCAGTCAATGTAGCATAGAAATACAATTGTATCTGACGGCCGTTGGAAGAAGCTGTCCCGGAGCCTGTTGGTCCTGCGCTACTGTTTCCCAGATAGTAGCGGGGGAACAGTTTGTGGTTGGAGTGATGCAGGTCTCCAATGATCCTTCGGACCATTTTTACACACCTGTCTCTGTAACTGTCCTGAATAGTGGGAAGTTCACATCTACAGATGCGCGGGGCTGTTACTTCCAGTGAAGACCTGACAGAGCAGAATGCTTTGAATGTTATAAAATCAAATAATTTACTGAAATAAATTGGTGGGTACTTATTGCCAAATGCAACAGTTCTCAACAGTGACAGAAGATTAACATGAACAAGTAACCAGTCCCGCTGTGGGCAAAATGCCATTTTCATGCCGACTCCTCTTATTGCCATTTAGCAACTGCTGTTGAATGACTTGATGTATCAGCAGGGTGTCCAGGGTGCCCACCTCCTTAATGCTAGAAACAGGATTCTGATTGTGGATAGAGCAGTGTTGGCAAGTACGTGGAAAGTGAATTTGAACAAGGAATCATTGGAGAATGGCACAATGAAGGAGAAAAGAAGATACTGGTGATCTTGTTGAAGGGCAGGGTAGGAGAGATACCTTGTATCTGCATGAGGTCAGGTGTCTTCCAAACATATATCCAAAATACAGTGATATCTGTGGTGATCTATGTTAGGGGTTAAACCCCATTGATCTCCCATGGATTGGAAGGAGATACTAGCGCGGATGAAGGCAGAACCACAATGTCTGGAGTTTCTAGGAGTAACTTGTAGAGTGCAGGTTAAAAACATCCCAAAGATGAAGGCATAATCTAAAGGGAGAATAATGCAACCATAGAGGACAAGGGAAGTTAAAGACAGCATAAAAGCAAAATGGATGTAATATAATATAGCAAAAATTAGTGAGGAGTTAGAGGATTGGGAAACTTTTAAAAACCAACAGAAGGCAACTAAAAAAAAAACATAAGAAGAGAAAAGATGAAATATGAAGGTAAGCTAGCAAATAATATAGAAGAAGATATCCTGAGGCGGCATGGTAGTGTAGTGGTTAGCACAACACTTTATGGTACCAACGACCTGGGTTCAGTTCCTACTGCTGCCTGTAAAAAGTCTGTACGTTCTCCCTGTGACCGTGTGGATTTCCTCTGGGTGCTCCGGTTTCCTCACACAGTCCAAAGACATATCAGTTGATAGGTTAATTGGTCATTATAAATTGTCCCATGATAAGGCTTGGACTAAATCGGATGAGTGCCAGGTGGCACAACTTGAATGGCCAGAAGGCCATTTCTGTATTCTGTATATTCTGTATTGTATTTCAATAAAATAAAAGATTTTTCCAGATATATAAAAGGTAAGAGTGGATATTGGACTGCTAGAAAATGATGCAGGAGAGGTAGAGATTGGATCAAAGAAATGGTGGACAAATTCAGTAAGTATTTTTCGTCAGTCTTCATGGTGGAAGACACTAGCAGAAATTCAAAAGTGCCAGAGGACAGAAGTAAGTGTAGATGTTATTACTAAGGAGAAGATGCTTGGAAATCAAATAGGTCTGAAGATAGATAAGTCATTTGGACCAAATGGAGTACACCCCAGGGTTCTGACAGAAGCAGCTGAAGACATTGTTGAGGCATTAGTAATAATCTTTCAAGAATCACTAGATTCTAGAATGATTCTAGAGGACTGGAAAATTGAAAATATCTTTAAGAAGTGAGGGAGGCCAACAAAAGGAAATTATAGGCCAGTTAGTCTGACTTCAGTGGTATGGAAGATGTTGGAGTCTATTATTAAAAATGAGGCTTTGGGGTACTTGGAAGCACATGATAAAATAGGCCATAATCAGTACATTTTCCATAAGGAGAAATCCTGCCTGAACAAATATGTTGGAAATCATTGAAGAAATAACAGGCAAGAGAGACAAAGGAAAGTCAGTGGATGTTGTTTACTTGGATTTTCAGAAGGCCTTTGACAAGGTGCTGCACATGAGGCTGATTAACAAGATAAGAGCTCATGGTGTTATATGAAGGATATGGATAGAGAACTGGTTGACTGACAGGAGGCAAAGAATGGAAATAAAGGGGACTTTTTGGGTTGGCTGCTGATGACTAACAGGGGTCGGGTTAGGGGACTGTTTCTTTTCACGTTACATGACAATGATTTGGATGACAGAATTGATGGCTCTATGGCCAAGTTTGAAGATGATCAAATCAAATCAATTTTACTTATCATTCAAGCCATTTACATAGATACAGCTGAATGAGGGAGCGTTCCTCTGGGGCCAAGGTGAAAAACTTTCAAAATTCAAAAATAGTGAGATCCAATCAAAATAATGAGCAAAGAAGCGAATTCACTCAAAAAAAAAATACCAAGACCTTGAATGACAATATCTGGCAACTGATGGTACAGTTACTCAGAAGTGTGCAGACACACGCTACCTAGCCTGTCATTCCACTGCTCAAACACAGGGGGCAGCACTGATGGGCGAGGCCAGGCCACAGCTGGGCACAGACGCCATGCTGTAAATATTTCCGCATCGCTCTCCAGGTCTGCAGGAGCATTCAAAACCAAGGCTTGAAGGCTAGTCCTCGCTACAACTGAGGCTACACAGCTCCCAATTCAACTGTCTCTCCACCAGACAAGGGTAACCGGCCTGTGGCAACTTACATTATCACTGTTGGTGGGCTCCTCCAATATCCCGACCTGCTCCTTCAACACCTCAGCTGGCTCCTTCTCCACCATCCCAGGCTCAGCCATCCCCTTCAACACCTCCATCAGCTCTCTCTCCAACATCAGAGATCCTTCAACACCTCGGCCAGCTCTGCTGCCAACACCAGTCCAGGTTCTCCTATCAACGAGCAGCTCACTGATAGAGTCATCCTGTAGTGCCCAATGGCGTTGGAGTGGAATTGTCTTTGGATTGTAATAAACAAATTTTATAAAAATAAATTACCTTTGGTTGGCCCCCAAGAGGCTGCAGCATTTGCGCACACTGCCATCTGATCGGAAGTTCTGAGTAAGTTTACCAGAAGTTCTGAGTAAGATATGTTGATAGGTGGAGGGGCAGGCTGTGCTGAGGAAGCAGGGAGTCTGCGGAAGAACTTAGGCTAACTGGGAGAATAGGCAAAGAAGCTGCAGCTGGAATTTAGGGTATGGAAGTGTTTGGTAGTGCACTGTGGTAAAAGGAATGAAGGCATAGATTATTATCTAAATTGGGAGAAAAGTCAAATATCGGAGGTGCAAAGGGACTTGTACAGGATTCCCTAAAGGTTAACTTCCAGGTTGAGTCAGTGGAAAGGAAGGCAAGTGCAATGTTGGCATTTGGTGCGAATGGACTAGTGTGCAAATGCAAGGATGTAATGTTGAGGCTTTAGAGATCATTGATCAGATTGCACTTGGAGTGTTGTGAGCAGGTTTCGGTCCCTTATCTAAGAAAAGATATGTTAACCTTGGTGAGAGTCCAGAGGAAGTTTGCAAGAATGATTCTGGGAGTAAAGGGATTAATGTACGAGGAGCATTTGATGGCTCTGGGCATGTACTCACTGGAGACTAGAAGAAAGAAGGGGATATCATTGAAACCTATTGAATACTGAAAGGCCTAGATAAAGTGGATGTGGAGAGCATGTTTCCTATAGTGAGTGAGTATATGACCAGAGGGCACAACCTCTGAACAGGGGGATATCCATTTAGAACAGAGATGAGGAGGGCTTTCTTTAGCCAGAGGGTAGTGAACCTGTGGAATTCATTGCTCAGACAGCTGTGAATGTCGATAGTTTCTTGATTATTCAGGGTGTCAAAGGTTACAGGAGAAGATAGGAGAATGGGGTTGAGAGACAGAATAAATAAACCATGATGGAATGGCAGAGCAGATCTGTTGGACCAAATGGCTTAAAACTGTTCCTGTATCTTATGGTCTTGTGGACTAACATGATACTGCCTCCAGTGCTGCTGATTTCACCATGTCTTCATAACTCAACTACCAGCAATCTTTTATTAATGAAGTTTCACTTAATTTCTACAATTTAGCTTTAGCACACCCTCAAGCACTCAAAATAGCTGTATACTCAAGATTCTCATTGCTTGCACAGACTGTCAACCATGAAAACTACATCGCCCAAGCAAGTTGCATACGTTCCTCTCCCCACCCCTCTTTCAGGTCAAGGTAACACAACCTTGTTAGCAGGGGAGTATCGAAGGAGGACAGGTCCACCTGCATATCCTAATATTGTGATGACATTTGCTCAATCTATGGCCAACTGAATACCTAAATCCAATGAAGGTAATATTTTCATACCCAAATCTTCTTCCTACTTTTTCTTTGCCTCATGGCTATGCATGGTATAACCATACAGTTCTTTGATCATCTAGTCTTCTACTGAGAGCCTCACAAGATTTTATGAGGCACCACGGAAGTGTAATTGTTGTGTTTCCTTTCACAGACAAACATCCCATCTGGATAATTTTCATGCACTTTGCCGTAGACTTTCTGTCTGTCGCCTCAGTTAGTTTATGTCCATGCTCTGAATCTGGAAACTTTCTCAGCATAGTTACGCTTTCGACCACCTACAAAGGTCATCTGAATTTTCTTCCACTAGAAAACAATAGCCTTCATTCAGCCATAATTTCCACAAACAATATTTCTGTCACTACATTAGAGCACTGGTATCAGCAAAAGTACATTAAGAAAGCATACGTTTAATTCATTGACTTTTACTGCAATAGCGTATCCATTTATTAATCTGCATTGAAGTGTTTGTTTTCTGGTTGCTTTGATGTTTACATTGTAGTTAACTTATCACAATGATACTGAGATGTAGAGTTTGCACCTCTTGGTGAATGTGCAATTGTTAGTGACATTACTGGTGTACAGATGAGCCTTATAGGGAGTATTCTGGAGTTAGGTTATTATAGCAAACATTAACTCCAGCTGTGTACACAGACAGACAGACAGCCATACTTTATTGATGCCTCAAGACACATCTTCAGTGATGTTCCTGGAATCATTGGGTGTTTCGGGTCTTTCAACATCATACACCCTCCTCCAGCTGATCCAGCCAGGGCTGATCAGACCCCAGCTTGTGTCCAGTCAGCCCCGGCTGGGTCACCTGGAGGAGGGTGTATGATGTTGAAAGACCCGAAGCAGTTAACTTCAACAACCAATCTTTAGACCTGAACATGGATAGTAGATTCAATTTAAAATGCAGCCCTGAACAATATTCTCCTGAAGCTGTGAACAGCAGTTAATTAAAATACGAGACAATGCTGATTAACATTCATTTTGGGTGTCTGGAGTGTAAGTGCGAAGGAGGAGGTGTGAAAATTACATGTCATTCAAAGGAAGCATTGTAGATACATTGTAAATATAGAATTGTGCTTTGATCTTTAGCATATCAAATGTCATGTAATATTGGGTCAAGTGGGCCTCTTCCTCCAAAAGGGTCACAACATGATGCCTGCTGCTTGTTTTTGTAAAATAAAAACCACTTCTATATCCACTAGCTTCACTGTCTCTCCAGGTGATTTTGTTCACATACAACAAGCTCAACAATAAAGAGCAGAACCAAAAGGGATGTCTGTGATCCCTTTCTTCCTCTCTACCCTCCTTATTTTCTGAAAGAAAGGGGCAAAACTACCAAAAAAGCACATTGATGTGATGGGCCAGAGGGCCTGTTTCTGTGCTGTACAATGCCCTGACACTATGAATTCTTTTCATACCGCTGTTCTTCAACAGTAAACACATTCTCACGTGATAGCTATTGGGCAGCACGTAGCAGCCCATATTTCAGAACAATCTAGTCAATCAAAACATTCTTTCAGCAAGTCAACCATTTGTTTATCGCATTTAGTGTGACAGTATGAATCAAACTGTGTCCATGCTTCAGGCATACAGTCCACGTAAGCTGGAATCATCAAACATGTTGTCAGTGACTGAACTTTGTCATCCACTAGACATTCAGTGTCAGCACAGACGACCCATTGGAATAAAGATAACCATGTCCCTGGCAATGATTTGTTGAAGTGCTGTGCGCTTTATTGACCACGGTCATGTATCAACTTGATGCATTGAGATTTAGTCCAATACATAACAGAGTACCTACAAAGCATGTAGTGCAGAAATGTCCATGCATGAGATACTTATGGGAAAAGAATGTATAACTTTAAATTTTGTTTTGGAGCCACAAAGCTTATGCCTTTACTCTCATGATCCCTGCGCATGAAGCACCAAACCAACCCCCACAACTGTCTGGACAATTGTTCTATGAGACTAGCACACTTTTTTTCATTAAAGAGACATTTCCTCTGTTGCCATACTAGCTGTGGAGGCACCTCTACTGTATCTTCAGTGAAAGGGGTTTTGTAGTTTATTTCTCTTTATTGATCCTGATTCAAACAGTGAAACCATAGGCCACTTGCTTCAAACTCCTCTACTGACCCTCTGAAAACTCTTTGCATCCAGCTAACTAAAGGGCTTGAGCATCCTATCCCACAGAGTTGTCCTTGTGTCATCATACCATTCCATTTTCCTCTTTAAATATCAACAGATCTAATGTCCACTGAGCTTGACAGCATGAGTTCTGAATGGCAGTGACTTGCTCGCTAACAGATCAACATAGTAAATAAAATGAGGTAGGCAGTTTTCACTCTGGGAATATATACTGGCTTTCTTCTGGCCATGCAAAGTAGGTAAGATCTGCCCCATTGTTTTAGTATAAATAAAATTCTCTTCATATACATGCTGGAATATTGTTTGATAAATACCTTTCAAAACATTTAAATTGGCCCTTGCAAATTATCAAACATCTTTCTCAATACATTTATGAACTTAAAACCAACAATCACATGAGGTACTTTTCTCCTCTCAAAAGTAATTTCTGTAATAGCACACCCTGGTCCGGTACTGCAGGGTCAATTTTGAACTTCACTGTGGTTTATATATTTGGATGGAATCCAAGTCCACTTGAAAATTCAGGTGGTCCTTCTTTTAAAAAGAGTATTCCAAGAAGGAGAGATTGGTTCACACTGAAGTGTAGGGACAACCTTTGGTAGGAAAGATTGCAATTATATACTTTTTGATAGGTTCTCTAGATTAGTCCAAATTGTGCCTAGCAGAACAAATGAATTAACAGAGTTTTTAATCATGTTGGTAAATATATAAGAGACAATTTTCACATTGTAAGCTTCCAATAAAAGCAATAGTTGAGCAATGGTTGAGAAAAGTATATTACTTTTTGAATGAAGGAACCTGCTAAAATAATGCTTTGAGATCACTGATCTCCAGAATATGTGGACTATCCCAATTTAAATTTTAGCATGAAACTTTAGTATTAAACTATAGACAAGACAGGGGTCAAGTCAATTAGCAAGTGCATGTTAGAAATTGTTTTTTGCAGATTAATATTTAAATAGGATGTTGAAATATTGGAAATTTAAGAGCTACAAAACATATGTTCTAACTAGGAGTTATCAGTTGCAGTTTGTTAATCCTCAGAGTGGCACGGTAGTGGCACAATGCTTTCACAGTACCAGCAATCCTGCCACTGTCTGAGATGAGTCTGTCTGTTCCCTCTGGGTGTTCTGTTTTCCTCCCACAGTCCAAAGCCTCACCAGTTGGTAGATTAATTGATTATTGTAAATTTTCCTGTGATTAGGCTACAGTTAAATTGAGCGCTTCTTGAAGGGCTGTAAGGGTCTATTCCACACTGTATCTCAAAAATAATAAAATAAATAAATAACTTATTGTAGAATTGATATTTAAGAACTTTTGAAGAGCAGACATGCCAACTAGAAGAAGCTACCTAATTTCTCATTTGAAAAAGAAAACCATGTGTTTACTGAATGCTATTGAATAAAATACATAAGTAATTTAGGGAAATGACAACTTGATCAGGAAATTCTGATTTACTATATACAGAAAATTGTAAGTAGCAGTGGAGCAGCTGACTAACATTAGACACATGAACCTTTAGTGTAACAGAAATGAGGGCTATGAGGCAAGTTTATTGGCCTACATATAAAAGTCAGTCCATAAATTTTATTCATTCAAATGAGGAGTAAGTATATGGTAGTGCATTATTTTATACTTGAAACTGACAATGAAAATAGAGGGTAGTGGTCTTAAATTTTGCCTAGAAATGAATATTAGCAAGAGTATTCATCAAAATGAAAAAGGCATTAATAGTAGACTTGGCCCAGCAGAATATTACTAATTTCTAATACAAAACTCCACTATCTTGAGCATTAGTAGATGGGATATGCAGAATATGATGTGTCCTTCCCTTTTGTATGGGACAGTAGCTGAACCAATGTGAAGCATCTTCCGTAGTATATCTCTTCTCTCTTATATCATACTGCCATTATTGGAATTAATCAATCACTATTTAGACTGAACACATTGCTCACTAAGATGTCAATAACTTGCCATTGTATGTTGTGATGAAGCTCTGTGAATGATGGAGAATTCAGCTCTCCAAAATTGAAGATGTCACTATTGTTGAAAGGTGGTTTGCATAGTTTTGTTGCCAAAATTGTTACAGCATGCAATGATGGGGGTGGAAAAATTATTTAAATTGCCTGCAGGAACTGGAGCAATTGCAACTGTTCCTGTGCTCTCAGGGGCTGTCAAACTGATACTGTTTAGAAATTGATTAATGGCCCAAAAAACCATTAATGAAAAATCTATTTTCTCTTAACAGCTCTGTATAGTCCAGTTTTGTGTTCAACAAGTTTTATTATTGCATTACATTGATCATTGTCAAAATTAATTGTGCACTGATGCACTGTTTCTGTTAAAATAATCTGTTCAACTAGACCTGCGGCATATCAGGATTGAAAGTAAGCTCTTACTTGAATGTAATCATAGTGACTAATGTATGCAATTTATATGCTTCTTATGAAGTATATATCTGTAGTCCATGTTAGCCATAAATCCAGAAGATGTTTCTCACATCTCTCAATCTTAAGTATAGGTTTTCAAAAACAAAATCATTTAACTTTTAGGCTTGGCTAAAAGCTTTCATTGACTTGAACCTATCTCAATCAATGCAAGTAGACAGGGACAAAAGGACTAAGTAGAGGATAGTAATTCCCATAGTTGGCATCAATTTCCATAGAAAAGAAAAGGTAGTAGCATGGAGTCTGAGACTCAGCCTGGGGCTCTGTGATTTTCAGGGTAATAGTTCTGTTCAGTATGAAGCCAAATAGAAAAGAAGGTTACAATTTAACCTATTCCAGCTGCCTTCACTTCATTTGATCACTGCAGAAGATGCAATGCAAGGCCACAAAATATCTAAGATATTTACTGATGTCAGTGCTTTGAGAAAGGCTGAAGAGGAAGAGTAAGAAGTTATGCTCATAAAGTTTGACAGGACAAAATGAAAGGAGGGTGGAACATCAATCCAGTCCAATTCAATGGTCAATTTTTGTGCCCTAAATTCTACCCAATATATGATTCAATTCATATCTCCAGAAAAAATGATAATACTTCTCCATCACAAAATCTATCTCTTAATTAACCAAACGTGATAGCCTAACTTGATCATTCGAGTTCACTGAGCACAGTACAGAACATGAGTCTCAGCAACATTTTGGCTATACTATTGTACATCAGTATTAGCCAAACTGTACCCAGCACCCTGGCGAATTGATATCATTGGCCTCCTTAAATCATCATCATGTTGTTGGAAGATCTCAGCTGAAGTCTTATATTTGAGCATACTAATTGCAGGTTCAACCCTAACCACTCAGCACTAGACATCATGACTGGCCTGCCCTACAATTGGTTGCAAGAATTTGCTGCCGTTGCCGTATTGGATCTGGTGCAGAATGCTAAACAATTCCAGGCAGCACCACTTCTTATCGTGATTGGGATAATACCCAGACAAACTGGGCTGAAGAGTGGATAAATACAAAATTCTACTTTGGTTGAGGACATTTTCTGAATGCTACCAATCATAAAACAGCACTCCCAATGAGAGAAATAAACTTCACAGAAAAGAATAAGGCAGAAATGTTGGGTGAACCCACCTGCACTGTGAATTTTGCACAATTAAGCCAGAAGAAATATTCAGACGGACGTGTTTAGAATTGGAAACCTGAGGGTGTGTGAAAAATTGCTTTGAGAAATTGATTTTACCTTGGAGAAAACAGATGAGGTTTTCCATGAGGCAGAAAGCATGGAGCTCAACTTAAAGTAATTTGTGAGTTGACAGGACAGAATTTGTGTGCAGAATGCAGGCATAAGACATTCTCTAGGGATGACAGTCAAAAGATGCTGAGGCTAAAGAAAACTGCAAGGACACGCTTGAAAATGTGGGAGGAATTACAAGGTCCACAGGAGAGAACTGAGTGCTGTTTTTGGTAACGTTTGTAACATTCAGAAAGAATAATCATTTTGTAAGTTGAATCTGCCACCAGTCCTACTAAGACAGTGCATTAAAGATTCTAATACTTGAGCATAAAAAATATTTATCCATGTACCTTCCTTAGACTTTTTGACAATAATCTTCATTCTGTAGCCCCACTTCATAACCCGTTTATCTGCACCGTCTTTGCCTTTTAAGATTTCAAATACCTCTATCAAATCTCTTTGCAAATGCTCTAATCCAAGGACAACAACAGCTTGTTTAGAATACATAAATAAATAATGTCTTTGTTCTTGAATATTTTTTGGAAATTTCTCCTGAAAGATTTCCAAAGATTTTGTCATTTTATGTGCATCCAGTTGATATTGGGATCGAAACTATCAGGATTCATTTTCAAGACCCTTTGTGAATAATTTATATAAAAGAAAGTGTGTTGAGTATTGCACAACCTTGTAAGGTCCCAAGGTGAGCTTGCAAAATGAAGTGCTTCCTGAAATGTAGTTACTATGTTATAGTAGTGGAATATCTAGAATAGTTCTTTTTTCAGCATGGCATGCCCTCACAAACAGAAATGTGTCAGTAATGAGACAATCTGTTTTAATACCATATGTTTTAAAAAGTGCAGATACTGGGAATCTGAAAGAGAAACAGGGAATGCTGGAAATATTGTATTTATGAGGCAATGTTTATGTGGAGACAAACAGAGTTAATGTATAAGGTGAAAGACCTCTCAGAAAAATTAGTGAAGTACTTTAAGACACAAATGCAAGAGAGGTTTAACAGCAATGAAGTGCTTTGAGTGGCTGGTTATGAATTGCATGAAATCTCATCTTCCTGCTACATTGGGCCAATCTACTGATGATGCCACAGCCTCTGCATTCCACTCTGCCCTGTCCCACATGGAAGATGGTGCCTCATACGCCAAGTTGCTGTTTACCAACTTCAGCTTGGCGTTTACTACAGTCACCCCTCAGAAGCTGGAGGGTAAACTGTCTTCACTGGGTCTCAACACTTCTCTCTGTAACTGGATCTTGTGCCTTTTGACAGAAAGACTACTGTCAGTCCAAGTTGGCAGAAGCATCCCAGGCTCCATCACACTGAGCACTGTGTCCCCCAGGTCTGTGTGCTCAGCCCATGCTAATGCATTCAGCATTGCTAGATCCAGTTCAAACCAAAACATCAAGTGGTTGGACTTAATAACAACAATGGTGAGACAGTGTAGAGAGAGAAGGTAGAGCAGCAGGTAAAATGGTGAAAAGACCACAACTTCAGTCTCAATGTAGTCAAGACCAAGGAAATGATTGTGGACTTTAGGAAGATGCTGATTGACCACTTCTCAATGCACATAAATGGCTCCTTCGCGGAGAGAGTTAGGAGCACCAAGTTTCTGGGAGTGCACGTAATGGATGATCTCACCTTGTCCTTCAACACAACCTCTTTAGTCAAGAAAGCACAGCACTTCATGAGGAGATTAAAGTGAGCAAGTCCTCCCCCGCCCCCATTTTAACCAATTTTACAGAAGTCCTATCAAGAGTATCTGACCAGCTGCATTACCATCTGATATGAGAATTGCAAGGCGCCAGATTCTTCCAAAGAATTGCCAAGACTGCTGAGAGGAGCTCTCTTCCATCCATCAGATGTTTATTCAGAGTGCTGTATCCAAAGGGCCCTTAGCATTGTCAATGATCCATCCCTTCTGTCCAACAATCTCTTTGACCTTCTACCATCAAGCAGGAGGGACTGCAGCATTAGGATGAGAGCTGTCAGGATGGGAAACAGCTTCTTCAACCAGGCCATAAGACAATTGAACACCCTGCCAGCACCCAGGTCTCATCATGTATGAAATGCCAGTAGCATTAAGCTGTTTGCTTTTTAATTTATAAATGCACCTTACTGTTTCCTTTTTATGTCAATTTATTTGTGGTAATATCACTTTACGTGTTGTTTCATTTGACAGTATACATGTGTATAGTTGAATGACAATAAACTGAACTTGATCTTGAACTTGAACCTGAGTGGAGAGGACAAAGGGAAAGTCTGTGTTAGAGTGGGGATCAAGGTTGTCCAGGTGATAGAGATACTGTTGAAGCTATTTAGCCAATGACTCTTTGACCATCATACCTGATCTTTCTGGAGAAGCATGAATAGAGAAAGAGGAATAAGGACAATTGAGAAACAGTTTTGGAACGTGGAGATGAAAACTGCTGACAAGCTGCAATAAAAGAGAATGCTTGAAATAGTCAGCATGTCAGGTAGCTGGTGCAGAGAGAGAAAAACTGAGATATCATCATGCATGGATGACTTCATATTAGAACTGGCCAATTCCAGGTGTTAAGTGGTGAATGTGTTGCAGGACGAATAGTTATAAGAATCCCAAAACGTAGAATCGCAAGCATTTTATCTGTTGTCCCAAAATGTAGTTTAGAAAGTTTTAGTAAGCAGAACCCAGAATGGCTTCACAGCTCTACTGTTAAAGTAAGGGAAAAGTGAGAAAGCAATCTTTTTATTTAATTCTTGTTTTCAGAAACAAAAGTACTACTCAGACAAACAGCAGTTTATTCTTTAAGAAAAAGCTGTCTTGCAGATTGTAATATATATGATCCATGGCAGCTCTTCAGTAGCTAGCAGCTGGCTCACCGTCTATTATTTCACCTAATCAGAGTCCTGGAAACTGGGTAATGACATTGACACCTTGCCCTTGTAGTACTGGATCAGATCTTTGTGGGTCACTGACAACAAGCGATGAGGCATCCTCTTGTTTGAGGCATAGGCACAAACACAAAATTTCAAAACAAAAAAATGAGTTGGATGGGAATTGCAGTCATTGTTCTGTCTGTGCATGTTTAAATTAACACCCTCATCCCAAGAAGCTGGAATCCTCACAAGGGACGAAACAGATGTTTCAATCAATTTTTAAAGCAGTGCATGATTTTAAATAATACTGTACACCACAGATCTATTATCTCCATTAATATTTATGCTAGTATCTCCTGTCACATTATTACAATGTGTGACATTAACCAAATATTATCACTTTTGATATGTTATTCAAGTTGACTAGCTTAACTTATCATCTCCAAATTCAATTTTGAACTTTTAATAATTAAAGCTCTAGTTTTAAGTAAAGCATAGATTTTTAGCTCATTTTTTTGGCCTAACATTCGTCCCATCGGAAAATAAATATGATAGAGAGGACAGACATTTTACATTTATGTACTGCATTGCTGCCGCAAAGAAAATAAATTTCATGACACTTAGGAGTGATGATAAACTTGATTCTGGTATGGGTCTCTATTGTGGATTTCAAGTGGGAAGGGGACAGGGAAAAGGGAATCATGGCTGGGAAAAGGGGAAGGGAGAGGGGAGGGAGTGGGAAGCATCAGAAAGACATTCTGTAATGATCAATAAACCATTCGTTTGGAATCAAAAGATGTTGCCTGATGTCTCAGGGCTGGTTGTGTCTACACCCATGCCAACCACCTCCCCACCCTGGCACTCTTTCTCTGTCACACCCCTCCCATGGGTGCTCCACCCTCACCAATCCCATCATCCCTTGCTCCTGCCAGATATACAAACTCACTCTCTGCTCTACGTTGACAAATACAATACTGTGCAAAAGTTTTAGGCACTCTAGCTACAAACTGTATGTGCCTCAGACTTTTGCGCAGTGCTGTAGCTCATCAAGAAGTAATCTTTCACTATGGCTTTTGCTAGAGCATATGTCCTTCATATTTCTCACAATGAATATGCACCATGGTGGCGTAACAGTCAGAGTGACGTTTATTATAGCGCAGGGCACTGGAATTTGGAGCTCAATCCTGTTGTCCTCTGTAAGGAGTCACTGTATGTTCCCCTTCCCCGCGTCCCCCACCCACTCATGGAATGTGTGAGTTTTCTCCAGGGCCTCTAGTTTCTGGTTTCCTCCCATAGTCTAAAGAGGTACCAGATAGGTTAATTGGTCATTGAGAATTATCCTGTGATTAGGTTAGGGTTAAATCACAGTTGTCGGGGGTTGTTGGGCAGAGCAGCTTGAAGGCCAGAAGGGCCCACTCCTCTCTCCAAGTAAAAAATAAAATAAAATGTTGTCTGGTGTTTCACTGGTGGCCACCAAGAAAAAGTCTTAAACTGAAGTGAATTCATTAATCTCATTCTATAAGATCTCCTATTGTGGAAAGCTGTCCATTAGGTCAATTGCCCCATTTTCTGTGCTTTCTGTTAATAACCTACCTTCACCTTTGAGGTTTGAGCTCTGATGACAAACTCTTAGAAAAGCCGCTACTGCCTTTCCTTAAGCTATGATTCTGAATGCAACCAATAGCAGATTCAGATTCAGATTTATCGATCAAATGCAGTAAAATGCATTATGTGTGGTAACAACAAACACACCTAAAGCTGCGCTGGGACAGCCCGCAAGTGTTGCCGCCTATTCCATTGTCAACATAGAATGGTCACAATGCTCAGCAGAACAACACAGAACACAACAAGAAAACAAACCACTTTCCTCCTTCCCCTCCTCTCTCCCACCCACACTCATGGACAGCCCTCCAATACCAGGACAGGCCTCCAGGCTTTGGCCATTAGGCTTTGAAGTGCAGTCTTCCAATTGACTGTCAGTCTTTGATTTTCAGTACTAACCACTGGACCAGCTGTTGAAGGAACCACAAACTCCAGGCCAGAACTCAACGTGCACCCTCTCCTCCAACCAACAATGACACAAACAACATTTGCGCTCAATGGCCACTATATTAGGTACACCTGTACTTATGTTCATTACTGCAGATATCTAATCTGTCAATCATGTGGCAGCAACACAAAGATAAAAACATGCAGACACAGACAAGAGATTCAGTTGTTCAGACTAAACATTGGAATAGGGACGAAATGTGATATAAATGACTTTGACTGTGTAATGATTGCTGGTGCCAGATGGGGTGGTTTGAGTATCTTAGAAACTAATGATCTCCTGAGATTTTCACTCAGAACAGTCTCTAGAGTTTAGAAAGACCATCTAGTGACTGGCAATTCTGTAGGTTAAAGTACCTTGTTAATTAGAGAGGTCAAAGGAGAGAGGCCAGGAGTTTCCGAATAAAGTTGTCCATTGAATGTATATCTTTACTATAAGACAGCCTTTATGATGTGTTAAACTGATGCTGGATATAGCACCAGCATTCATTCAGTTTCCTCACAAATCTAACAACAGGACAAAAAGGTGTTTAGAATGACACTGGAGTGGTTTACTCTCAGAGATCTGCACGAAGAAGGTATTTGACAGTTACTGATGAGACCATGATTGATTCAGCACAGTTAGGACACTATACTGCACAGCAGTGACAGAGTCCCATCTGTTCTTATAGGCAAAATCTCCAAGTCAACCAGGTTGTCGAAGAGAAAAATTATAACTACAGTTGAAAAGATTGTGGCTGCAATACAGAGGAATGGAATCCAAAGTTTCATGCAGGGAATTTGTAAGTACAGTACATGTAAAGAAACATATGTTGCAAGATAAACTGGAAGATCAATAAAGCTACCAGGGTCCCTAGCAGAAGGGCTTCCAGTGAGAGGGCTGCACTAGTGTGAACTAGGACTGAGCATCTCTGTTCAAGTGCAAGTTCAAGTTTATTGTCACAGGAGGGCATCTGAAGTACCATGAAAATTGCCCCTTTTTAGAGGAGGTACAACATATTGCAAACAAGTAAAACATAAAACATAAACATAAATTAATATCAGGTTGTGACTAAAACAACTGCATATTAGCTATGTTAAGCCTGCTTTACAGTATAATCAGCAATTGGTCATCATTGGGTTTGGAAAGTAATCGTAGCTGCCAAGAGTATTTTGCACTATGACTTAATATGAATAATATTGTGTTGTCTATCATGGTTAACACAGTAAGCTAATTAAACTTCTTCTACCTTTATCAGCAAATGTTTGATAATATGATTATGATATCACGGGAACCCACGTTTTGCCATTTCCAACAAGCAGTTTACACCGGGGTCAACTTTGTTCCAATTCAACCAGCTTTCCTTGTGTGCATTACTTCCTGTCAATTTTTGTCAAGGTCTGAAACTTGAGGAGCTACAGTCCATGAAGGGTGCATTTTAAAGTGTTTACAGGCCTTCAAATCCCACAACAACAACTGAATTCCTGCTCCACAAGCCAATTGCAATTCAGACTTTGGAATACCATCTGCTCGTTCTAATATGTTTATGATGCAGTCTCTGGAATGGTGGGGCTTCGTGGTTATAGTCCAACTCCCACACTATACAACTTCTAACTTAACTTGAAAAAATGTGAACTAATGAACCACAGTAGGTTTAAGGGGCTGATGATGGATAGCTTTACTTGATATTAACATTAATTAACTGATACAAATACTTTCCATCTACTTTCCCTGAACTTGGGTCAGAGGTGTTTCTATAGCCAACAGCAAATCTGCAAAATATGGAGATGAATTAAACTCAGACCAGTAACTGGACCAAAATGCATGGCACAATAACATCCCAGCTCAGTGGCAGTACAGCAGTGGAATGCAGGTCTGCTGTTGTGTCTCAGAGTTAGCCTGATAACAGTTCAATATTTTTCCAGATCCTTCATCCGCATCACACCACTCAGCTCAGGGCATCAATCTGTATTTCAGATGCTGCTCTGTCCAAGGTGTCTGTAATCTTAATTGGCTCTGACCACGAGCATCTGGATGAATTATTTATACTGCATTCTCCATCCATCTGCTCATCAATTTCATAATAAGGTCCTGAAATATATGTTAGGATCCTGATTTGCAAATGTAGGCAATCATTGAATGTATCAGGCAGCTGAACTGCTTCCTACACCAACTTCTTCCTAATTTATAATTATTGTTCTTCCAGAGGACATTCTGCCTGTAAGGTAATCATCTGAATTTTGTCTCTAGCCTCTCTTTACTGTACTGAAAAGGGGGAAAAGTAAGATCAAACTTCTCCCCCAGCAGCATTTTGATATTGTAACTGTGAACTACAAATAACTATTGGCTGGAACACACACAAAAAGCTGGAGGAACTCAGCAGGTCAGGCTGCATCTAAGGAGAGGAATAAGCGGTGAATGCTTCAGATGGCTTATTCTTCTCCATAAATGCTGCCTGACCTTTGTGTGTGTGTTATGCTGGATTTACAGCATCTGCAGAATCTCTTGTGTTTAGTATTATTCGATGTGCTCTTTTAAGAAATTTGCAGAAGGGTTCAGAATGAACACCTCCACAGGAATTGAAAATGATCTTCAATTGTGGGTGCTAATTCAGCAGTAAAGCTGCCCTTTAGTTAAATCTCTCCCCGTCTCTCAAGAATCATAATAAACTGCTGTGTGCATTAATCAGTCAGATTTATTGTCAGTTTACAACAAGTACTTCATGGAAAGAAGAAATGAATGATGAAGACAAAAACAACCATTTTATGCCTGTCTTATTTGTGAAAATTTCATCTGATATAGTAAAAAATCAAAATCTAATTACCTGATATCCGTATACTCACACTATAACTCCATTCTGATGGCCATCATAACGCATAAATAAAGGTCAATACATACAAAAATTGTAAACCAATTTAAGAAATCAAAGTATAGTTAGCACTATTCATAAATATCTTCTCCTTGTTGCCCATTTGCTCTGTATCTTTGCTACCTGACTAGGAGAGCTCTTAAACAGTACTATTTCAACAACTGCAACATTTTGGTGAAAGGCTGTTGACTTCCAGTGGACAAGGCTTCAGGACATCAACTATGGATTGCACCTTCTTGACAAAGCAACAGCAAGAAACCATAAGACCATAAGACGTATGAACAGAATTAGGCCATCTGGCCCATCGAGTCTGCTCCACCATTCAACCATGGCTGATCCTTTTTTTTTCTCCTCCTCAACCACAGTTCCCGGCCTTCTCCCGGTAACCTTTGATGCTATGTCCAATCAAAAAACTATCAACCTCTGCCTTAAATATACCCAATGACCTGGCCTCCACAGCTGCATGTGGCAACAATTTCCACAAATTCACCACCATCTAGCTAAAGAAATTTCTCCACGTCTCTGTTTTGAAAAAGTGCCCTTCAATCCTGAGGCTGTGCCTCTAGTCCTAGACTCTCCCACCATGGGGAACATACTTTCCACATCTATTCTGCTTAGACCTTTCAACATTCAAAATGTTTCAATGAGATCCCCCCGTCATCCTTCTAAATTCCAGTGAATACAGACCCAGAGCCATCAAACATTCCTTGTATGATAACACTTTCATTCCTGGAATCCTCCTTGTGAACCTCCTCTGGACCTTCTCCAATACCAACACATCTTTTCTAAGATGAGGGGCCAAAAACTGTTCACATACTCAAGGTGAGGGCTCACCAGTGCCATATAAAGCCTCAGTGTCATATCCTTGTTTTTGTATTCTAGACCTCTTGAAATGAATGCTAACATAACATTTGCCTTCCTCACCACTGACTCGACCTGCAAGTTAACCTTTAGGGTATTCCGCACAAGAACTCCCAAGTCCCTGTGCATCTCAGAGTTTTGGATTTTCTCCCTGTTTAGAAAATTGTCCACACATTTATTTCTACGAACAAAATGCATGACCATGCATTTTCCAACATTGTATTTCATTTGCCATTTTCTTGCCCATTCTACTTATCTGTCTAAGTCCTTCTGCATCCTACCTGTTTCCTCAACACGACCTGCCCCTCCACCAATCCGCGTATCATCTGCCAACCTGGCAGGAGCTGCCTGAGTGAGCAGCAAGAGCACTGGCTCGGTGACAGTGGTGAATCCGCTGGGCATTGTGCTGGGAAAGGGGTCGCTGAGACATTCTGCAGGCTTCTTGTCCAAAACCACAAGGTCAGACATCTGAGCTTGAATAGCAGAAGCTGAGGTGTCCACTGTAGTGCTTGAACCGGCTTACTGGACTCTGGAAACTGAAACTTACCCTGTTGGACAAATCAATACCTTAGTACAACAGTACAGTCAGCTTCTCATGAAGGAGAGGCTGTGAGTTCCTAAGACCCTGAGAGCAATACTGTCTAGAGTTTAGCCATCTGGCCTTTAGCTCCTGGTAGAATCACCCGTGAGAGTAAGGACAAGGGGAGGTTCCAGACAGAGTGATACAACAGGACCTCAGTAGTGGAGCAGACAGAAAATGATGACACATCACAACAGCAGTGAAGGCAGAGGAACTTCACCAGTCATCTTGTAATCCATGCCACTGGACCGTGACTCCGATCTGTCAAGGACCATGTGGTGGCTGCCTGTGCATCTGCCTCCCCATGTTAAATAAAGTATTGGGCAGGCATGCTCCATTAAGAGAATCTACCCTCCAGCTGTAAGATGGTGCCAGTGAGTAGTAACTATTTGCAAGCAGCTCTATTGGGAATCATGAAATATTCTCATTTAGGACTGCTACAGCTGAAATCCACAGTCACAGCCATGGGTGCCTCAGTAAGCAGCATCATTTTAAAAAAGTTTAAAAAGTCTATTGATACTCAAAATCAACAAACCTCAGCTGGCACACTCGAGTCACTGGTGCAGTTCCCCTTTAAGAAAACAGAAGCTGGGATGCCAGGCCGATCTACAGGTATGATTGAAATGCACAGGCCTTAGCCTTCCACTCCCGACCATCCTGTTGGTGAATGTAGTCTCTGGAAAATAAAGTAGAAGAAGTTAGAGCAAGATCGATGTACCAGAGTGACATCTGGGACTGCTGGGTACTTTGCTTCGTGGAAACATGGCTCACACCCACAATTTTGGACACAGTGCTGCAGCTCAATGGCTTCATCATTTTCTGCAGAAACAGGACAGCTCAATCTTTTAAAGACAGAGGAGGTGGAGTATGCTTTATGATTAATTCATAGTGGTGCACAAACATAGCGGCTTTCTCTCAGTCCTGCTCACCAGAACTGGGACAAGTAGTGACCTAGTATTGTCCATTTATCTGCTGAGGGAGTTTTCCCCCATCGTCCGGTAGCGGGGTACATCTGATCTCAAGCAAACAACAGACAGGCACTGGAGCAGCTGATCAATGTAAACAACAAGCACAAAACTGCACACCCAGATGCCTTCCCTATCATTATGGGAGATTTCAACCAAACCATCTTGAAGAAGTCTGTAAACAACTATCTCCAACATATCCCCTGTGGAAACAGAGGAGACAACACACTTGACCAATGTTATGCCATCCCATTTTGGAAAGTTCGATCACCTGGCTGTACTTCTACTCCTAGTGTATAGGCAGAGAATAAAGTCCGTAGCACAAGTAGTGAGGACCAAAAAGGTACAGTCGAGGGAACTGGAGGAGCACTTGCAGGACTGCTTTGAATTGATGGACTAGACCAGGGGTCAGCAACCCGCAGCTCCGGAGCCGCATGCGAATCTTTCATCTCTGTGCTGCGGCTCCCCGTGGTTTGTTAGTTTTTGAAATGTAATTTGAAATTTGAAGATTATGGTGATCTTGTACAATCTAAATAAAACGTTGTGGCGACCCCATTTCCTGGCACATCCGAACCGGCTCACAATTAGCCACCGTTCCGGCTAAGGGAGATAGCCTACGGGGGTTTGTGAGTATGTGTCTTTTGGAGCATCCGGGCCCACGGGGGGCGGGTTGAGGGAGGCTTAAAAGCAAGGCTGTTTAGTTCGAATAAAGTTATCTTTGACTGCAGTGTCGTTATTTTAGCGCTGCGTGTAGCACACCGCTACAATGTGTTTTTTATCGCTATTAATATACATCACCACTGCCAATGCCTGACACCCGCCAGTGCGCGATTTCTTTTAATTTTTCAATCCAAGGTAGGCTAACTATGGAGTAACCTTCAATCCAACGTCTTTTTATCATTCAAAATGTTTTTGTTGCATGCAGAAATGTAATTTCATTTTCTCTGCAGGAGTTCATCAATTTCATAAATGCAACACATTATAGTTTGTTTATACATAGCATAAAGGCAAAAAAAAACAGTTGTATGCAGTGTTATTTCATTTTAAATGTCAAACGGGTTTAGTGGCTCCCAGTGTTTTCTTTTCTGTGGGAAATGGGTCCATATGGCTCTTTCAGTGGTAAAGGTTGCTGACCCCTGGACTAGACAATATTCCAGGATTTATCTTTGAATCTGAATGGATCTGCCACAGTTGTCACCATTTCTTCAAGACCTGTGTGTACCTTCAAGAATATGCCATTCAAACCCAAACAAAAAGCTGTGGATGAATCAGGATATTCGTAGTCTGCTGCTGGATATCTGGGACATTCAAGTCTTGTTATTCAGAACTACACAAGAAGTCCAAGTATGACCTACAGAAGACTATTTCAAATGCAGAGAAACAATTCCAGTTGAGGTTAGAGACAGAATCAGAGGCATGTCAGCTCTGGCTGCAGGCCATTACTTCCTCAAAGGCAAAACCTAACATCCTGAATGGCTGTGTTTCTTCACTCCCAGCTGAGCTCAATGCCTTTTATACAATGCTTTGTAAAGGAGAATGAAACTATACCTGTGCTAATCCCTGCAGTGTTTAGTGATGTTGTGATCTCTGTCTCGCAGGCTAACGTCAAAACATCTTTCAAAAGGGTGAAGACTTGCAAGGCATCAGGACCTGATGCTGTACCTGGTAGAACTCTGAAAACCTGTGTCAGCCAATGGGAAGGAGTTTTCAAAAGTATCTTCAATCGCTCTCTGCCGGAGTCAGAAGCTCCCACCTGCTTCAAAAGGGTCACAATCACACCCATGCCCAAGAAGAACAGTATGATCTGCCTCAATAACTATTACCCAGATGTACTCACATCCACTGTGAAGAAGTGCTTTGAGAGCTTGGTCATGGCAACTCTAGCCTAAGCAAGGACTTCGACCCACTGCAATTTGCGTTTCATGACAATAGGTCTACAATGGATGCAATCTCAGTGGCTCTCCTCTCGGTTTTGGATCACCTGGACAACAGCAATCTACATGTCAGGCTGTTGTTGATTGACTACAGCTCAGCATCTAACACCAACATTCCCTCAGTACTAATCAACAAGCTCCAAAACCTGGGCCTCTGTACCTCCCTCTGCAATTGGATCCCTGACTTCCTCACCGGGAGACCACAGTCTGTGCGGATCAGAAATAGCATCTCCTCCTCACTGGCACACCTCAAGGAAGTGTGCTTAGCCTATTGCTCTCTATACCCACGGTTGTGTGGCTAAGCACAACTTGAAATCCGTCTATAAATTTGCCGACAACACAATTATTGTTGACAGAATTTCATATGGTGATGAGGTAGCGTACGGAAGCGGCTAGATCAGCTAGTTGAGTTGTGTTGCAACAACGTCCTTGTAAGACTAAGGAATTGATTGTGGACGTCAGGAAGGGGTAATCAAGGGAACACATACCAGTCCTCACCAAGGGATTGCAAGTGGAAAGGGTAAGTAGTTTGAAGTTCATGAGTGTCAATGTCTCTGAGGATCAACCTTGGGCCCAACATATTGATGCAATTATGATGAAGGCATGACAGGAGCTATATTTCATTAGGAATTTGAGGAGAATTGATATGTCAGCAAAGACGCTTGCAAATTTCTATGAATGTACTATGGAGAACATTCTAACTGGTTGCATCACCATCTGCTTTCGAGGGGGCACTGCACAGGATGAGAAAAAGCTGCAGAAAGTTGTAAACTCTGTCAGCTCCGTCATGGGTACTAGCCTTCCCAGGACCAAGGACGCCTTCAAAAAGCGGTGCCTCAAAAAGGTGTCATCCATCATTAAGGACTCGCATGACCCAGGACATGCCCTCCTCTCATTGTTGCTATCAAGAAGGGTCATGTGCCTGAAGACACACACTGGAATGTTTCAAGAGCAGTTTCTTCCCCTCCACCATCAGATTTCTGAATGGGCACTATACCCATGAGCACCACCTCGGTATTTTCTCTCACTTTTTGCACTACTTAATTAACTCACTTTCCTTTTTTATATATACTTAATGTAATTTATAGTTTTTATCATAGTGCATTACAATGTACTGCTACTATAAAACAACAAATGTCATGGCATCCGTCAGTGATATTAAACATGATTCTGATTCTCGTTCAAAATTTTGGATCCCGGATTGGCCTCTACAGCCACCCGAAGACCCACCAATAGACAAATATCATACTAGACTCAAGTGATTACATTACTTTTGTTTGTTGCTGAGAACTATAGCCTTATGCTCTGTACAGAGGCTGGTTCTCAATTGGTACTGACCTCATCCATGCTCCTTGTTATTGCCCCTGAGCTGTCTTTCAGGTCTAACTAGGTACTAGGCACTTTACGCCTCTGTCCTTCAAGTGGGTGTTCCATTAAAGGAAAAACAGAAAGTGCTGGGAACACTGAACAGATTAAGCAGCGTCAGTGAAAAGAGAAATTTTCCCCAACATGGTGATGAGGGAGACTGCTGTGCTGTTCCTGAACATCTTCTATGTCAAGAGAAGTTCCAGCTCCGGTGACAACACAAGTGAATCTTCCCTCTGAGTGATTCAGGTAAGACTTAAGTGAAGCAGCCTATTTTGTCTGGTGCTGATCATCCACAAAATTTAACCCCTCCAGAAGTCCTGCTATTGCAGGGGCCACCACAACTTCCCTGAAAATAATTTAATTATTTTTTTACCCTCCAAGATGTGTAATTACTAAAACTGACACAGTTATCACATTCTATTTCCTTCCTCTCTCATAACCACTTCAATGTAAAAACAGAGAAAAACAGAATCAAGAAAATCTATGTTTTGTTTGGCATACTGAAATATTCATGATTCATCAGGTAAGTACCTTTGTTTGCATCTTTGAATGATCAAGGCATTTTACTCTGATAACAAGCTTTAAAAGGCCAGGAACTGCAAGAAACCAGAAATGCAGAAGGCAACATCAAAGGAGAATCATGATGAGGGGGGAAAAGCCTCCAAGATCTTTGTCACATTCAGACACAATGAAAACACACACCTGTGGCACAGAACCACGGGTACTTGTACAACACTTTGGATAAAGTTTAAGCATCAAGGATTCCTGGAATTACTGTGGAAGAGTTGACAGAATTGACCTTTCACCTCTGAACCATTAACCTACAGGTGGGAAAAAGTATTGTTAACTGACACACAGAGGGAATGCTCTGCTTCAGATTTTAGCTGTTTAAGCTATCCATTTCATCTTTAAACAAAGGATAACAAATGCAAGGTGAAACAAAGGAAGAGACACATCCAATTACATACTGTTAGTTTGAACATCATTTTTCAATCTATTTTTCAATTACTGCAAAAGAATTATCAAAGATATATTAAATTCATTATCCTTATCTATCTATATTTCAGACTGTTTAATTATCAATGGTAGGAGTTGTATTTGAAATATTAAGCATTGTTTGGGATTTTTACAAGATTTGCCATTATACAATATAAATTATTGACAAGCGGGTAGGGATAGTAGGAGAAGAAAACAGGATGGACATGAATTTCTTAAAACCCCTATCCACCTTTTTGAGAAAAACCCCAGATGGTAGATATCCTGATTTCCAGACAAAGTGAATAAAGAGACATCATCATTGTGGACATCCCAGCAATAAAGGAAAGCTTTGTCAAACATAGTCTATGTAGATGAGATGTATGTCAGAAGAAAAAGAGTCTACAATTTTGCTAAAATTTAAAAACTTTGCAAAATGTATCAGCCAGTTCATTGCTGTTGACACCCTTGTTGACATAGTACTGTCTTTTTCATTCATTCAATTTTGGGGAAGAGGTTATTGCTTCAATATTCATCCCTATCACCCTTGTGAAGATTGTG
Source organism: Hypanus sabinus (assembly GCF_030144855.1). NCBI lineage: Eukaryota > Metazoa > Chordata > Chondrichthyes > Myliobatiformes > Dasyatidae > Hypanus > Hypanus sabinus. The sequence continues at coordinate 69,998,002 of NC_082707.1, read as the reverse complement.
GTGAACCATTTTCTTGAACTGTTACAGCTACATCAGGTGAAGGTACTCCCACAATGCTGTTGATTAGAGTTTTAAAGAGATAGATCCAGCAATAATTAATAAATAGCAATATATTTCAAAGTGAGGATAGTATGGATCTCTCTCTACTGCCCATTATTCCTCTGGCATTTAGAGCAACAATGAGGGCCTTCTATCTCTGGCAGTGTTCAGGGCTTCTTTCATCATGTCAGTAGCTCAGTTTTCACTACTGTCAGCCATGCAAGTTCTGGGTGAAGACTAAGAAGAGTCTTCATTGCTGTTTCTGTAATAGTTTTGCTTTGCCAGTCAGGGTTGTTAGCTTTGAGCTGAGCCCGTGAACCTGGAGGACCAGCTGACCACTCATAGTCTAGACTCTACCCTTTGACATGTTTAGCTTGGGTGACTCTACAACGAGTCAAAGCATAAAGCCCTGACTCCAGCCAACATACCTTACCAGGAGTCAAGCATTGAGGTACACAAGCCTCCAAATCCTACAACTAGTTTGTGGTCCTCTTAGAGTAGGATGGTGTAGGTGGGTCCTGACAATTAACCAGTGAGTGCTGGTATTTGCATGAATCTGCTGCTATTGACCTTCTAGGCTGTTGTGACCAGAAATATGGAGGTACTATTGGAGAACCGCAAGTGCAAGATCCATAGGTGAATAACTCTATAAGGGGATTTGCTTAGGTTTGACCTCATCTTTTTACCATTGCTAGAAAATGTATTTTACGAGCTTATGTCATTAAATAGATGGCATTACTTTCTTTTATATATAAATAGCACGTTAGATCAGAATTTAAAAATATGTATGCCATTCCTTCTTTAACTCCTTATATTTTATTTCAGAATCAGAATCAGGTTTATTATCACTAGCACGTGACGTGAAATTTGTTAACTTAGCAGCAGCAGTTCAATGCTATACATAATCTACCAGAGAAAAAAATAATACTAAATACAGTTAAAAAATAATAATAATAATAGTAATAATCAAGTAAATTAATTACATATATTGAATAGATTTTAAAAAGTGCAAAAACAGAAATGCTGTATAGTTAAAAAAAGTGAGATAGTGTCCAAAGCTTCAATGTCCATTTAGGAATTGGCTGGCAGAGAGAAAGAAGCTGTTCCTGAATCGCTGAGCATGTGCTTTCAGGCTTCTGTACCTCCTACCTAATGGTAACAGTGAGAAAAGTGCATGCCCTGGGTGCAGGAAGTCTTCAATAATGGATGCTGCCTTTCTGAGACACTGCTCCCTAAAGATGTCTTGGGTACTTTGTAAGATAGTACCCAAGATGGAGCTGACTAGATTTACAACCCTCTGCAGCTTCTTCTGGTCCAGTGCAGTAGCCCTTCCATACCAGACAGTGATGCAGCCTGTCAAAATACTCTCCATAGTACCATAGAACACTATGGCACAGTACAGGCCCTTCAGCCCTCTGTGTTTTTCCAACCCATATAATCCTTAAAAAAAAAGTACTAAACCCACACTATCCCATAACCCTTCATTTTTCTTTCATCCATGTGCCTGTCCAAGAGGCTCTTAAATACCTCCACCACCATCCTTGGCAAGTCATTCCAGACACTCACAACCCTCTGTGTAAAAAACTTACCCCTGATGTCTCCCCTAAACTACCCTCCTTTAATTTTGTACCTATGCCCTCTGGTGTTTGCTATTTGTGCCCTGGGAAACAGGTACTGACTATCCACCCTATCTATGCCTCTCATAATCTTGTAGACCTCTATCAAGTCCTCTCTCATTCTTCTACGCTCCAAAGAGAAAAGTCCCAGCTCTGCTAACTTTGCTTCATATGCCTTGTTCTCCAATCCAGGCAACATCCTGGTAAATCTCCTCTGCACCCTCTCCATAGCTTCCACATCCTTCCTAAAATGAGGTGACCAGAATTGAAAACAATACTCTAAGTGCAGTCTCACCAGAGATTTGTAGAGTTGCAACATGACCTCTCTACTCTTGAACTCAATCTCCCTGTTAATGAATCCTAGCATCTCATAGGCCTTCTTAACTACCCTATCAACCTGTGCAGCGATCTTGAGGGATCTATGGATTTGAACCCCAAGGTCCCTTTGTTCATCCAACTGGCCATTAATCTTGTACTCAGTCTTCTGGTTTGTCCTTCCAAAATGCATCACCTCACACTTGTCCAGATTGGACTCCATCTGCCATTTTTCTGCCCAACTCTGCAGCCTGTCTATATCCTCTTGTAAACTTCGACCAGCTACGTCTCCATCCACAACTCCTCCAATCTTCGTGTCATCCGCAAACTTACTCACCCATCCTTCCACCTCTACATCCAGGTCATTTATAAAAATCACAAATAGCAGGGGTCCCAGGACAGATCCCTGCAGCACTTCACTAGTCACCGACCTCCAGGCAGAATACTTTCCTTCCACAACTACCCTCTGCTTTCTTCCTTTAAGCCAATTTTCTATCCAAACAGCCAAGGTTCCACTTATCCCATGCCTCATGACTTTCTGGATAAGTCTCTCATGAGGGACCTTGTCAAATGCTTTCCTAAAGTTCATGTAGACCACATCCACTGCCCTACCCTCATCAATTTCTTTTGTTACCTCTTCAAAAATCTCAATCAGGCTTGTGAGGCATGATCTTCCCTTCACAAAGCTATGTTGACTATTCATGAGTAGACTGTACTTCTCCAAATGCTCATAGATCCTATCCTTAAGAATCCTTTCCAGTGGTTTGCATACCACTGACGTAAAACTCACCGGTCTATAGTTCCCAGGTTTCTCCCTATTAGCTTTTTTAAAAAAGGGAACTACATTTGCCATTCTCCAGTCCTCCGACACTTCCCCTGCAGCCAAAGAGGATTCAAAGATCATAGCTAATGCTCCTGCGATCTCTCCTCTCAACCTGGGGTGTATCATATCTGGACCTGGGGATTTATCAATCTTAATGTTTTTAAGAAGATCCAGCACTTCTTCTTCCTTAATCTCCACATTGTCCAGCACACAGTCCCACTCTACTTCAACCTCATCCTGATCAAGATCCTTTTCACTTGTGAATACTGAAGCAAAGTATTAATTTTGGACCTCCCCAACCTCTTCTGCCTCCAAGCACATGTTGTCCTCTTTATCCTTTAGCGGTCCCACCTTCATTCTCATCATCCTCCTAGTCTTCACATACGCATAGAATGCCTTGGGGTTCTCCTTAATCCTACATGCAATGCCTTCTCATGCCCCCTTCAAGTTCTCCTAAGTCCTTTCTCTAGCTCCTTCCTGGCTACCCTATATTTCTCATAAGTGCTTCCTACTTCCTGTTTCTTATATCTAACATATGCTTCCTTTTTCCTCTTGACAAGTTGCCTCACATGTTTCGTCAGCCATGGTTCCCTTTTCCTACCATTTTTTCCTTGCCTCAGTGGGACAAACCTATCCCGAACCCAGCTCAATTGGTCCCTAAACTTCTCCCACATTACTTCTGTGCTTTCCGCTTTGAACATCTGTTTCCAATTTACTCTCGCTAGTTCCTGCCTCATCCCTTCAAAGTTAGCCCTTCCCCAGTTAAGCACTTTACCATTTTGTCTGATTTTATCCCTTTCCATAGCTATGCTGAAGCTAAGTGAGTTGTGGTCACTCACACCAAAATGCTCCCCCACCAGGAGGTCTGTCACCTAACCAGGTTCATTACCCAGAACTAGATCCAGTAAAGCCTCTCCTCTCATTGGCTGGTCCACATATTGTGTCAGGATCCTTCTTGAACACACCTGACAAATTCAGGCCCATCTAACCCCCTTGCACTCCGGAGGTGCCAGTCAATATAAGGGAAGTTGAAATCACACATAACTACTACCCTGTATTTCCTGCACCATTCTAAAATCTGCCTGCTTATCTGCTCCTCGGTGTCCCTATTTGGGGGCCTATAGACTACTCCCAGCACAGTGATTGATCCCTTCCTATTTCTGACTTCCACCCAGACTGACTCCGTGGACACTCCTTCTGCAGCGTCCTCCCTTTCTATAGCCGTGATACTATCCCTGGTCCGCAATGCCACTTCCCCCCCCCCCCGACTTTTCTACCCCCATCCTATTCCTTTTAAAGCACCTGAACCCCGGGACCTGCATCATCCAATCCTGCCCTTCCTCCAACCATGTTTCAGTAACGGCCACAACATCGTAATTCCACGTACTAATCCATGCTTAAAGTTCATCCTCCTTGTTCCTAATACTCTTAGCATTGAAATAGACACATTTCAACCCCTTTAACTGGCTACAATTATGTTCTGTCCCTGCCTGTCCTTCCTCATCAACTCAGAACTCTTAGCATCAGGCATGTGTTCTTCTACCTTAATCCCTGCACTCACATTCCGATTCCCACCCCTCCCTCTGCCAAACTAGTTTAAACCCTCCCCAACAGCTCTATCAAACCTACCCACCAGGACATTGGTCCCCCTGGTATTCAAGTGCAACCCATCCTTTTTGTACAGGTCACACCCACCCCAAAAGAGGTCCCAATGATCCAGAAATCTGAATCCCTGCCTCCTGCTCCAATCCCTCAGCCACGCATTTATCCTCCACCTCATCCTATTCCTATTCTCACTGTCGCATGGCACAGGCAGTAATCCTGAGATTACTACCTTTGAGGTCGTGCTTTTCAACTTCCTTCCTAACTCCCTGTAGTCTTCTTTCAGGACCTCTTCCCTTTTCCTACCTATGTCATTGGTACCAATATGTACCACGACCTCTGGCTGTTCTCCCTCCCACCACAGAATATCTTGGACGCAATCAGAAACATCATGGACCCTGGCACCTGGGAGGCAAACTACCATCCATGTTTCTTTCCTGCATCCACAGAATCGTCAGTCTGAACCCCTGACTATAGAGTCCCCTATCACTACTGCCTTCCTCTTCCCTTCCCTTCCCTACCCTTCTGAGCCACAGGGCCAGACTCTGCCAGAGGCACGGCCACTGTCGCTTCCCTCAGGTAGGCTGTCCCCCCAATAGTACTCAAACAGGAGTACTGATTGTCACAGGGTACAGCCACAGGGTTACTCTCTAGTACCCGACTCTTCCCCTTCCCTCTCCTGACTGTGACCCATTTCTCTGTCCCCTGTGGCCCCGCAGTGACCACCTGGCTGTAACTCCTCTCTATATCCTTCTATAGGTACAACTATAGAAGTTTTTGAGTGCATTTGTTGACATGTCAAATCTCTACAAACTCCTAATTAAGTATAGCCACTGTCTTGCCTTCTTTATAACTACATTGATATGTTGGGACCAGGTTAGATCCTCAGAGATCTTGACACCGAGGAACTTGAAGCTGCTCACTTTCTTCACTTCTGATCCCTCTATGAGGATTTATGTGTTCATTTTACCCTTCCTGAACTCCACAATCAGCTCTTTCATCTTACTGCTGTTGAATGCCACTCCTCTAGTTGGCATATCTCACTCCTGTACACCCTCTCGTCTCCACCTGAGATTCTACCAACAATGGTTGTATCATCAGCATATTTATAGATGGTACTTGAGCTATGCCTCACCACAAAGTCAAGTGTATACAGAGAGTAGAGCAGAGGGTGAAGCACACATCCCTGAGGGGTGCCAGTGTTGATCGTCAGCGAGGAGGATACGTTATCACCAATCCGCACAGATTGTGGTCTTCTGGTTAGGAAGTTGGGGATCCAATTGCAGAGGGAGGTACAGAGGCCCAGGTTCTGCAACTTCTCAATCAGGATTGTGGGGATGATGGTATTAAATGCTGAGCTATTAAATTAACAGCATCCTGATGTAGGTGTTTGTGTTGTCCAGGTGGTCTAAAGTCACTTGGAGAGCCATTGAGATTGCATCTGCTGTTGATCAATTGTGGCGACAGGCAAATTGCAGTGGGTCCAGGTCATTGCTGAGGCAGGAGTTCAGTCTAGTCATGACCAACCTTCAAAACATTTCATCACTGTAGATGTGAGTGTTACTGGGCGATAGTCATTAAGGCAGCCCACATTATTCTTTTTAGGCAATGCTATAATTGTTGCCTTCTTGAAGCAAATGGTAACTTCTGCCTGTAGCAGTGAGAGGTTAAAAATGTCCTTGAGTATTCCCCGCTAGTTGGTTGGCACAGATTTTCAGAGCCTTACCAGTTAATCCATTGGGACCTTCTGCTTTGCCAGGTTTCACTCTTTAAAGACAGTCTAAAGGCAGAGATCATAAGGTCATCATGTGCAGCAGTGATCTTCACAGCTGTAGTTGTGTTCTCCCTATCAAAGTGGGCATAGAAGGCCTTGAATTCATCTGGTAGTGAAGCATCGCTGCCATTCGTGCTACTGGGTTTCGCTTTGCAGGAAGTAATGCCTTGCAGACCCTGCCAGAGTTGCCGTGCATTCAATGTCACCTCCAACCTCATTTGAAATTGTCTCTTTGCCCTTGAAATAGCCCTCTGCAAATCATACCTGGTTTTCTGGTACAGGTCTGGGTTGCCAGACTTGAATGCCAGAGATCTAGCCTTCAGTAGATGACGTACCTCCTGGTTTATCCACGGCTTTTAGTTTGGGAATATATAGTAAGTCTTTGTGGGCACACACTCAACCACACAGGTTTTAATGAAGTCAGCAACAACTGCAGCACACTCATCCAGGTTCGAAGATGAATCCCTGAATACAGTCCAGTCCATTGATTCAAAGCAGTCCTGTAGACGCCCCTCTGCTTCCCTGGTCCATACCTTCTTGGTCTTCACTACTGGTGCTGCAGTCTTCAGTCTCTGCCTATAATCAATGAGTAGAAATACAGCCAGATGATCAGACTTCCTGAAGCGAGGGCACGGAATAGCATGGTAGTCATTCTTGCTGGTGGTGTAGTAGGTCCAGTGTGTTGTTTCCTCTGGTATTGCAAGTGATCTGTTGATTGTAGTTGCTTAGTGATTTTTTTCAGACTGGCCTGGTTAAGATCTCCCAAAATGATGGTAAAGGCGTTAGGGTGCGTTGTTTCATGTATGTTGACCCCATCACCCAGATCATCTAAAGCCTGCTTGACATTGGCCTGAGGTGGAATATAAACTGCTACCAAAATGACCCCAGAGATCTCCCATGGAGGGTAAAGAGGATGGCACTTTACTGCTAGATATTCCAGGTCTGGGGAGCAGAATTGGGGCAGCACTGATATACTTGTGCATCAAGAAGAGTTGATCATGAGGCATCCTCCTCTACCTCTGCTCTTCAGCAACTCTATAGATCTATCCTGACAGTGTATAGTAAACCTGTTGATCTGGATCGCTGCATCCAGTACAGAAGGGGTTAACCAGGATTCTATGAAACAAAGGACACACACGGTCCTAATGTCCCTCTGATACAGCACTCTGGCTCTGAAATTATCGATCTTATTTACCAGAGACTGCACGTTCACCAGCAAGATAGTCAGGATAGGGAGTTTAAAACCCTGTTTCCTTAAACACCCTTGTAACCCTGATCTACACCCACACTTCCTCTGCAGTGTCCTCTGTGGGCACTTCCAATCACAATCGGTGTTGCTTCCATCGGTTTTAAGCAGCAATAGTTCATTTAAACACATTAAGACATCTTTGTTGACTGTACTGACCTTGGAAGCAGTTGTGATTTTTAGCTGTATCAGGCTGAAATGGGAATTTTTAATCATATCCATTGAGGGTACTGCTGCTACTCGAGTTGTACCTAGTCGCCCTAGAAGTATATTTTGTGTTTTTTTGTGTATGTAATTTTAATTCAGAAGAATGCTCCTGAATTATATTAACCCTTTTATTGTTTGGGCTACTTAGAAGCAGCATTAAAGATGCTCATAGTGTTCCTCTTTTTTTTCTATTACCCTTCTTCCCCTTTCTTGCACAACACCATCTCAACGTAGATTAATTGCCATAACTGTAAAATGTCGCTATCATTCCTATTATAACAAATTTAAACCTTCATCACTTCTGGAATTTTACAAAACTAGGCAAGGAGAATAAAATGGCATCCAAGCACCTGATGAGGGATGCATGACTCCAACACCCAAGGTTCATGGAACAAAGGTTCAAAAGTTCAAAGTTCAAAGTAAATTTATTGTCACCATATACTACCTTGAGATTCATTTTCTTGCAGGTATCCATTATAGAACAAAAAATACAACAAAATCAGTGTAAAAAACTGCACTCAAAGACCGATAAACAACCAATGTGTGTAAGAAGACCATCTGGGCAAATACAATAATAATAAAATAATAAGTAAATAAATGTTATTGAGAACATGAGTTGTAGATTCTGTGAACGTGAATCCATAGGGTGGGGAATCAGTTCAGATTTGAGTTGAGCGAAGTTATCCATGCTGCTTCAGAAGACCAATGGTTAAAAAGTAATGTTTCAGTTTTGGACAGAGGGCCAGAGAGGGATGTTCAAGGACTTGATTTGCTGAAAGAAAAATTCTGCTTATCCATTACTGCATGTTGACTGAATTTATGCTCATTGACAGCTACAAGATGGTTAGGTATTAAAAGAGATGATTGAGGATAATGTTGTAAAGGGCAGCTTTTAGGTATGAACAGTAAGTGTTGAGGATGGATCATCATGGGTTTCCATTGCCAAAGATGCTGAAGAGAAACCATTGTAGGTCATTCTGTAGATACAACTGGCCATCCAGACTAAAATAATATTGTATTTTTTCAATTTTTTTCATCTGGAGTAGTATTTATTTTAAGTTGTCATCTTATGCTAAATGAACTAGAGTGAAAACTGAGGATGTTCATTTTCTTTCATATATCTTGTTGATGCACTTACAACCTCAATTTTTTTCTTTATTTTTAAAATACAAACTAAACAGAGAGCCTTGAAAATATTTCGTAACTTGTGTGTGTTTATTTTCATTGATAACAAATCAATAAAATCTCCAGTTTCACTGGCTCAGATCTCGGGATGTAGCCTAAAGCTAACTGGAAAGCTGATGGAAAGCAATTAGCTCTGTCCAATTTGATCTACAATGCCTGGCTTAGATTGATTCAAGAAAGATATAAGATCAAACCTATCCAACTCTTAATGAATTAAAGAGATTGAAGTTGGAATAGTGTGCTACTTGATGGGCTTGATTGTGCCCTGTTATGTAGCTTCTGACTTATTGCTGAAGCCTCTAGGAGACTTTGCAGCCCTCTAATTGTAAATATGCCCATTGCCCTCTCTCTAATTTCAGGAAAAAGTGAAGATTTTTACTTAGTTTTAAAAAATATAATGGTCAAATTTTCAAGGTCTCAAACTAAACATCAAGCACCCCTTTGCCTCCTTTGATGTTGCGTTACCCACTGAGTTCCTCCATCAGTTTTGTTTTGCTCCAAATTCCAGTACCTGCTGTATTTGTGGCTTAAATGAACACATTCTATCACTATATACCCAAACATAGGGTTCACTTTCCCATAACATTGTCATAATACTGATGATGTCATCAAGATGAGCAGAGTGTTTTAATTAACAACATAACGAAGATCAAAAGGTAAAAGGGCGAGCAGTGAAACCCATCTGATTCAATGAGTATCACTGGGATGTCTTGTGATATTCTTATTCGAGCTTCTTCTCCCTTCGTTTCCAGTCTTGATGAAGGGTCTTGGCCTGAAATGTTGGCTGTTTAATTCTCTCATAGATGCTGCATGACCTACTGAGTTCCTTCTGCATTTTGTGTTTGTTGTTATATTTTATAACTCTGTGATTCTAATTCCATTAAAGTGCATGTAGCCTCAGGAAGAACAGTATGTATTTTTGCAGCCCCAGCACAAAACGGCACCATGGTCAACCTTCAAAATCTCCCAATCATATTGCTCCATAGCACATGGGACCCACATATGGAAGATATCCTCCACATTCCCCAATTGCCACCCCAGTTAATTTCCCACCTCTCTCCTTGAGTTCCAACATCTCTATGACTTAACTCGTATGCCATGTTGCTTCTGTCCACCGTGCAGCAGTCTGCGTAAAACATGTAGATTACACTTTGATATTTAGAGGGAGTAAACCACAGTCGCAATTTCTTCAAACACAGATGCCCCAAATTTATGGCTTCCAATTTTACTTCTAATTTTTCTCTAGTAAGAAGGTACAGTTGAAAATTTTGTTATTTATTAAATTAAGTACATCCTAAAACCAGAAAGTTTTCATAGCTCAATTTTTATTTAAGAAACATATCAGGGAAGATGTAAATACACCGGCAAATTGACATGGTATGTGAAAGGATATAAACATCCTCGGTCGTTATTTTGGTCCATTTACGATTTAATTGTAATGTTTCTGAGTTCTTCTCTTACATTTGCTACATCTATGCATCTGATGCATCAAAGATGCCTAAAGGCTTATTTCTAGACACCTAACCCATCTTTCTCTCTGTTAATCTCTGGACATTTATAACATCAAAAGGCCTTTAAGAAGGCACTCCATAGATCATAGTTTGATCCATTTTATGATATTTCACTTATAATTAAGCTTGTTTTGAAAAGCATCTGGTGTTAATGAATGATTGTTTCATCAAGGTAGATGGAAAATAGATGTCTTTGCCTTCCATGCCATCTAATGTGTAAATGCAGAGTTTTTGGTGGGATTAAAGAAGAACTAAACCTTATTTCCAATTTGTTTTGTCTAGCTGCAGAACCAAGAACATTATTTAGAAATGTTCTTAATCTGTTTGGCACCAAACAACTGGCATTTATAAAGGCAATTGGAGGAGTAGGTAATAGGGAATGAGGCTTATGTTCAATGGAGAGATCTGAAATCCTGTGATTTCTAAATGAAGTTAAACTAAATACTAGTAAAAAGGTCTAACTTTTCGACCGAATAACACCAGGGGCACGATGTTTGTGCAAAACAAACCTTCTTATCGCATGGACCTTGCAGCTGGATAGGATGGTATTACTGAGGATTTACCTGTTTTATTGCATAAATCACCTCTAATCCATCAGTAGATGAAATTGCAGGTCTATTAGTAATGTTATATATTTCTAACAACAGTCCACTTCCTCTCTCCAAAGTTCACAACACACAATTCATTAATTAAGAGTTCAGCAAAACAGACTGATTTATCAGTTTCAGTTATCAGTATGGTTAAAAGTAATACTATATGACTTGGATGAAGTGCCACATGCCCTGATCGTCATTTTAATTTTGCTAAAAGCAATGGGTGTTAATCTGGAGTGGTTTGGGTATTTTCATTGTTCTAAATATCATGTTTAAATATCAATTTATTTTTGCTAATTCATCCTCTTCTATGTGAAACCGCATAATCATCAAATTCAGACTTAAATTGAACTGCGTATATTCTAGAATAATAAACTATATATATATATATATATATATATATATATATATATAAATTGGTGATTTGATTGGTAAAATTTCCTTTATTTAAAATCAATGAGAATTCTACAGTGGCGTACGTGTGGTCTTCTGCTGCTGTACCCCATCAACATGTTATGCATTCAGAGATGCTCTTCTGCACACCAACTGTTGTGGTCACTGTCACCTTCCTGTCAGCTTGAACCAGTCTCAGCATTCTGCTCTGCCCCTTCTCATGAACAAGGTGTTTTCACCCAAGGAGCTGCTGCTCACTGGATGTTTTTGCTTTGTTTCCTGCAGCATTCTCTGGAAACTCTCGGGAATGTCGTGTGTGAAAATCCAGTGAGATCACCAGATTCTGAAACCATCCCATCTGGCATTACTTTTTGTCATCTATATCCTTAATGTAGGTAAAGATGTAAAAGGCATGGTTAGTAAGCTTGCAGATGACACCAAGGCAGCACCTTGAGGAGTGTTGTAGAACATAGGGACCTTGGAGTCCAAGTACATGGTACCCTGGAAGTGAAGACATAGGTAAACAGGGTGATGAAGAAGGCATTTGATGTTCAGTTTTAGTCACATTGCCATAAGAAAGAATTTAAATAACTGGAAAGAGTGCATAAAATATTTTCAAGAATGCTGCTAGCACTTGAGGGACTTAGTTGTAAGGAGAGGTTGGGACAATATTCCTTGGAAATAGGTGACTGAGACATTATAGTGATATATAAGATCATGAGGTGTGAATGCAGCCTGTCTTTTTTTCCCAGAGCTGTCATACCAAGAACTAGAGGAGAAAGCGTTAGGTAAGAGAGGAAAGATTTAAGCGGAACTTGTGTGGCAAGATTTTAATACAAAGGGTATGTGGAATCAGCTTCCAGAGGAAGTGGTTGAGGCAGATAAAATAACAGGTGGTTGAGCAGGTAACTGAGATTGTACATGATTTGGAAAGAAATAAAGTCCCAGCCTGCCAAGCATCTCTTTATAACCAAGTCTTTCAAGTCCTAGCAGAGTTCTTAGTTGGTGATGGGCTAACTGTAGTAAATGGTCACAAAATGTTGATGGAACACAGCAAGGAGTGATTGTGAGAGGGGCAGAGAGAGAAAAAAAAGGAGAGGGAAAAGAAGTGGGGTGGAATAAATAAATAAATAAGGAATGGGGTAAGAAGGGATTCCACTGCCAAGCACATCTTTCCCTTCCCCCCTTTCTTCTTTCCACAAGGATCGCTCCTTACGTGACTCCCTTGTCCACTCGTCGCCCCCATCCCTTCCCACCGATCTCCCTCTTGGCACTTATCCTTGTTATCGGAACAAGTGCTACACCTGCCTTTACACTTCCTCCCTCATCACCATTTAGAGCCCCAGAAAGTCCTTTCAGGTGTGGCGACACTTCACCTGTGAGTCGACCGGCGTAATCTACAGCATCCAGTGCTCCCGGTGCAGCCTTTTATATATTGGTGAGACCCGATGCAGACTGGGAGACCGTTTTGCTGAACACCTACACTCTGTCCGCCAGAGAAAGCAGGATCTCCCAGTGGCTACATATTTTAATTCCACGTCCCATTCCCATTCTGATATGTCTATCCATGGCCTCCTCTATTGTCAAGATGAAGCCACACTCAGGTTGGAGGAACAACACTGATGCACCATCAATAACTCTCGGAGACAGGAGGTGAACAATAGGCTTCTATTAGCTGCAAGAGACTACCACACAACATCCTGGAGACTGAGGGAGGAGCAGTGCCTCCAATCGCCTTTATACAGGGGTCTGTGGGAGGAGCCACAGGAGCAGTCAGCAGAGGGGTGTGTCCAGACAGGTATATGTAGTTCACCACAAACACCTTATATTCTGTCTGTGTAGCCTCCAACCTGATGGCATGAACATTGATTTATCTAACTTCTCACCCCATCCCTTATTTATTTAGTTATTCACCGCTGCTTTTTTTCCTCTCTTCTTTTTTTCCTCTCTCTGCCTTTCTCACAATCACTCCTTGCCTGTCTCCATCTCCCTCTGGTGCTCCATTCCCCCTTTCTTTCTCCCGAGGCCTCCCATCCCATGATCCTTTCCCTTCTCCAGCTCTGTATCCCTTTTGCCAATCAACTTTCCAGCTCTTAGCTTCACCCCTCCCCCTCCAGTCTTCTCCAATCATTTCAGATTTCCCCCCTACCCTCCCACTTTCAAATCTCTTACTATCAGTTCTTTCAGTTAGTCCTGACGAAGGGTCTCAGCCCAAAACATCAACTGTATTTCTTCCTATAGGTGTTGCCTGGCCTGCTGCGTTCCACCAGCAATTTGTGTGTGTTGCTTGAATTTCCAGCATCTTCAGATTTCCTCGTGTTTGAGTAGTAAATGGTGCCTGCTTGAAGGAGGTATCCCAATCATCATGAACCAATTGGGCCGAAGGTCTTATTTCTGTGCTGTATGATTACTCGTATCTAATAATGGCATCTAATTTGTATTGATTCATTGAATACAAACTAAATAGTGAGCACAGACTTTTACAGGTATCATAGGAGAAGTAAGGATGTTGGTTTGGATGGTTCTTGATCTATTTCCCAGAAACCAAACAGTGATTGAATAATAAGCTGAAGACAAGCCTGCATACCTGCATGCAAATGGCAGAGTGACTTTGGAGAATATACTCTGCCGACTGCTTAATGCTTTAGATTGACCTGCCCATCCTCAATAGCTCCAAACAAATAATCATTATTTTATTTAGTGTGTGGTAAATTTTATTTCTCCAGTAATTTTTGAATTATTAATAAATTACTTTCACATCTACAAAGATCTGCTTAATGGGTTCACATTTCAGGGTGTCCTTAGAGCATCTTGTAGAAGTTGAGTTTTGTTGCTACAACAAGCACTTCAAGGCCTTGAAAACTGCAGAATGTGCACAACATAAGACACAACAGTGTTGATATTACTATCCTATCTTTTAACAAGCTTGAGACTTACAACTTTCTCATTCCATAATATTACACTTAAATGACTTGTTGAGTTTGTGTGGATCTTTCCTTAATTGGTTTTGGAGATAATTCAAAAGATTTTTGCACTTTTTCACTCCACATTCTCTTTATATCAGTGAAAGGTTTGAGATTAGTTTTCTACTAATTATCAATATTTTTCTAAAGATTACCAATTTGTTTTCTTATTTCTTCATGTCATTAACTTTAATGACAGAGTGGCCCAGCTAGTAAAACTGCTGTGTCACAGTACCCAAGGCTCAGTCTGAGACTGCACATTCTGCCTGTGACTATGTGGGTTTCCTCCAGTACACCTGCCTGTTTCAAAGTTCAAAGTTCAAAGAAATTTTATTATCAAAGTACATTTATGTCACCATGTACAAGCCTGAGAGACATTCTCTTGCAGACATACCTTATAAATCCAATAACAAATCCTCATAAAGGGTTTGTAGGTTGGTTGGCCATTGTAACTTGTCCCCAATGTAAAGATGAGTGCTGGAATCTGGGAGGAAATTGTGAGAATGCCAGAAAAATTTAAAATGGTATCAACGGTAGAATCCGTATAAATAGGTGGTTAATGATCAGCATGGGGTTGATAGGCAAAAGGGCCACTGTGCATATTTTACTCTAGAACAAACATATCACCTTCATATTGGAAGGCAAAGTCTCTCAATGATTATTTTGCTAAATCAACATGCTATGCTGAAGATAGTAAGCATGAGCCTTGCAGGCAGGAGAATTACAACTGCTGCATGATGCTCCTTATCTGCTTTTCCAGCCTATGCAGTCTACCTAAATAACAGCTTTCAAGTGAGCTCCAGGCAAGTGTGATGCTTCGTT
This sequence comes from Hypanus sabinus, assembly GCF_030144855.1. Lineage (NCBI taxonomy): Eukaryota > Metazoa > Chordata > Chondrichthyes > Myliobatiformes > Dasyatidae > Hypanus > Hypanus sabinus. The sequence goes on along the minus strand of NC_082707.1, from coordinate 69,982,913 downwards.
CAGAAATCATAAATCTATGGCTGCAAAATCCAGAGTGGTGCAGGCACAAAGAGCAAAGAATCTTATTACAATCTTCAAACAATGTTCTTCCATAGAAACATAGAACATTACAGCACAGAAACAGGCCTATTGGCCCTTCTTGGCTGTGCCGAACCATTTTTCTGCCTAGTCCCACAGACCTGCACCTGGACCGTATCCCTCCATACACCTCTCATCCATGTACCTGTCCAAGTTATTCTTAAACATTAAAAGTGAGCCCGCATTTACCACTTCATCTGGCAGCTCATTCCACACTCCCACCACTCTCTGTGTGAAGAAGACCCCCCTAATGTTCCCTTTAAACTTTTCCCGCTTCACCCTCAACTCATGTCTGTTTTTTTTCTCCCCTTGCCTCAGTGGAAAAAGCCTGTTTGCATTCACTCTACCTATACCCATCATAATTTTATACACCTCTATCAAATCACCCCTCATTCTTCTACACTCCAGGGAATAAAGTCCTAACCTATTCAACCTTTCTCTGTAACTCAGTTTCTCAAGATCCGGCAACATCCTTGTAAACCTTCTCTGCACTCTTTCAACCTTATTAATATCCTTCCTGTAATTCGGTGACCAAAACTGCACACAATACTCCAAATTCGGCCTCACCAATGCCTTATACAACCTCACCATAACATTCCAACTGTTATACTCAATACTTTGATTTATAAAGGCCAATGTACCAAAAGCTCTCTTTACTACCCTACCTACCTGTGACACCACTTTTAGGGAATTTTGTATCTGTATTCTCAGATCCCTCTGTTCTACTGCACTTCTCAGTGCCCCAACTTGTATGTTCAACCTTGGTTTTTCCTTCCAAAGTGCAATACCTCACACTTTTCCTTTTCATGAATTGTATCCCTTCTCTGGACTTTGAATACATTGTAATTGTTAAGTAGGTAATGAAAAAATATGAAAAGGAGGCCTTGATCCTGTCAAAATTAACAAAATTTGCATTCACATTTATGGTGAAAATTAAAAACTGAGGCACATCTGTTTACTTTTCTTTAGAAAAGTACCTTACTTAATGAACTAATGAATCTTTACTCTGTTTTATTAAGTTGATCTATATGTGTTTTGGATATTAACAATACACACTGTTCTTGGTCACTGAGGATCGTGTCATAATGTGCACAGTTTGTGTTTCTATTTTAATGAAACAATACAAGTGGGTTTTTGCCAGAATCATCCATTTCTTGATAGTAAGGACCCAATTGGTGACCACCATGCATCTCTGCCTGCTGGTTTGCAAACAGTGGCACAATCAACAACACAGAAATACACTGTGACCTAAAAAAAAGCCAATATATTATTAATCTGTCACTCACTAAGACCACAAACTTTTATGGTACTTAAGCACCAATGTATATAATTGAATTTGAAGCTTTCTATGTCAATTTTCTAGCATCAAGTGCAAATATTTTTTATAAGCTGCCCAATTCGGAGCAAGAAGGCTGCACGTGAATTTCTGATTTCCGGCTTTTTTTTACTTCTCAGGTTAAAAGTAGGCAAGACTACGCAGCCATGTGATGTCAGCCAGTAGGACGCGAAAGATATTTTTAAAAATTTGCCATATCCAGCGGGCAATGGAGTGAGAAGCAACAGAGTGATAGGGCTTTGGCTCAACTGGCTTAGGCAGTAACAGGACGAGGCGAGGTAGGTTTACCTGTGTTATTTGTGGAAAGGAGGACGTATGTGTGTTGGGCCAGTTTTCTGTGCTCGGTGTCAGATGTGGGAGGTCCTGGAGTCTCCTAGCCTCCCAGACAGCCATATCTTCACCCAGTGTGTCGAGTTACAGATCCTAAGGGACCGAGATAAGGAACTGGAGATGCAGCTCGATGACATTTGCCTGGTCAGGGAGAGCGAGGAGGTGTTAGAAAGGAGTTATAGGCAATTGGTCACACTGAGGCCACAGGAGACAGACAAGTGGATCACAGTCAGGAGAGAGAAGAAGAAGAGTCAGGTACTAGAGAGTACCCCTGTGGCTGTACACCTTGACAATAAGTACTCCTGTTTGAGTACTGTTGGGGGGTTCAGCCTACCTGGGGGAAGCAACGGTGGCCGTGCCTCTGGCAGAGTCTGGCGCTGTAGCTCAGAAGAGTAGGGAAAGGAAGAGGAAGGCAGTAGTAATAGGGAAGTCTATAGTTAGGGGGTCAGACAGGCAATTCTGTGGATGCATGAAGGAAACTCGAATGGTAGTTTGCCTCTCAGGTGCCAGGGTCCAGGATGTTTCTGATCGCATCTATGATATCCTGCAGTGGGAGGGAGAACAGCCGGAGGTCGTGGCACATATTGGTACCAATGACATAGGTAGGAAAAGGGAAGAGGTCCTGAAAAAAGATTGGTGGAAGTTAGGAAAGAAGTTGAGAAGCAGGATCGCAAAGTTAGTAACCTCGGGATTACTGCCTGTGCCACGTGACAGTGAGAATAGGCATAGGATGAGGTGAAGGATAGATGCATGACTGAGGGATTGGAGCAGGGGGCAGGGATTCAGATTTCTAGATCATTGAGATCTCTTTTGAGGCAGGTGTGACCTGTACAAAAAGGACGGGTGGCACTTGAATCCCAGGGGACCAATATCCTGACGGGGAGGTTTGCTAAGGCTACTGGGGAGAGCTTAAACTAGAATTGCTGGGGGGTGGGAACCAAACTGAAGAGACTGGGGAAGAAGAGGTTGGTTCACAAATAGAGAAAGCTTGTAGACAGTGCAAGAGGGAGGATAGGCAGGTGATAGAGAACAGACACGCTCAGACCAAAGGTTTGAGGTGTGTCTATTTTAACGCAAGGAGTGTTGTGAACAAAGTGGATGAGCTTAGAGCGTGGATCAGTACTTGGAGATATGATGTGGTGGCCATTACAGAGACTTGGATAGCTCAGGGACAGTAATGGTTACTTCAAGTGCTGGGTTTTAGATGTATCAGAAAGGACAGGGAGGGAGGCAAAAGAGATGGGGGCGTGGCACTGTTGAACAGAGATAGAGTCACAGTTGCAGAAAGGGTGAACGCCATGGAAGGTTTGTCTACAGAGTCTCTGTGGGTGGAGGTTAGGAACAGGAAGGAATCAATAAATTTACTGGGTGTTTTTTATAGGCTGCCCAATAGTAATGGTGATATTGAGGAGCAGATAGGGAAACAGATCCTGAAAAGGTGTAATAATAACAGAGTTGGCATAATGGGAGATTTTAATTTCCCAAATATCGATTGGTATCTCCCTAGAGCAGAGGTCGGCAACCTGCGGCTCCAGAGCCACATGCGGCTCTTTGATCTCTGTGATGCGGCTCCCCGTAGTTTGTTAGCTTTTGAAATGTAATTCGAAATTTGAAGATTATGGTGATCTTGTACAATATGAAAACTTTGCGGAGACACCGTTTCCTGGCACATCCGAACCGGCTCACAATTAGCCACCGTTCCGACTAAGGGAGATAGCCTACGGGGGTTTGTGAGTACGTGTCTTTTGGAGCATCCGCGCCCATGGGGACGGGTTGAGGGAGGCTTTAAAGCAAGGCTGTTTAGTTCGAATAAAGTTACCTTTGACTGCAGTCTTTATTTTAGCGCTGCGTGTAGCGCTACACCGCTACAACGTGTTTTTTATCGCTATTAATATACATCACCACTGCCAATGCCTGACACCCGCCAGTGCGCGCTTTCTTTTAATTCTTCGATCCAAGGTAGGCTAACTATGGAGTAACCTTCAACCCAACGTCTTTTTTTCGGAGTTCAAAATGTTTTTGTTGCATGCAGAAATGTAATTTCGTTTTCTCTGCAGGAGTTCATCAATTTCAAAAATGCAACACATTATAGTTTGTTTATACATAGCATAAAGGCAAAAAAAACCCGTTGTATGCAGTGTTATTTCATTTTGTGGCTCCCAGTGTTTTCTTTTCTGTGGGAAATGGGTCCATATTGGCTCTTTTAGTGGTAAACGTTGCCGACCCCTGCCCTAGAGCAAGGGTTAGATGGGGTGGAGTTTGTTAGGTGTGTTCAGGAAGGTTTCTGGACACAATATGTAGATAAGCCGACAAGAGCTGTACTTGATTTGGTATTAGGAAATGAACCTAATCAGATGTCAGATCTCTCAATGGGAGAGCATTTTGGAAATAATGAGCATAATTCTATCTCCTTTACAATAGCATTGGAGAGAGATAGGAAAGACAAGTTAGAAAAGCATTTACAGACAGACAGACAGACAGACAGACATACTTTTTTGATCCCGAGGGAAATTGGTTTCGTTACAGTAGTACCGACCAAGAATAGTGTAGAAATATAGCAATATAAAACCATAAATAATTAAATAATAATAGGTAAATTATGCCAAGTGGAAATAAGTCCAGGACCAGCCTATTGGCTCAGAATGTCTGACACTCAGAGGGAGGAGTTGTAAAGTTTGATGGCCACAGTCAGGAATGACTTCCTATGACACTCAGGTTGCATCTCGGTGGAATGAATCTCTGACTGAATGTACTCCTGTGATTAACCAGTACATTATGGAGTGGATGGAAGACATTGTCCAAGATGGCATGCAACTTGGCAGCATCCTCTTTTCAGACACCACCGTCAGAGAGTCCAGTTCCACCCCCACAACAGTTCCACACTGTCCAGTTCCACACTGGCCTTACAAATGAGTTTGTTGGTCTGCTGCCCCAGCACACAACAGCAAACATGATAGCACTGGCCACCACAGATTCGTAGAACCTCCTCAGCATCGTCCGGCAGATGTTAAAGGACCTCAGTCTCCTCAGGAAGTAGCGACGGCTCTGACCTTTCTTGTAGACAGCCTCAGTGTTCTTTAACCAGTCCAGTTTATTGTCAATTCATATCCCCAGGTATCTGTAATCCTCCACCATGTCTACACTGAGCCCTTGGATGGAAACAGGGGTCATCGGTGCCTTAGCCCTCCTCAGGTCCACCACCAGCTCCTTAGTCTTTTTCACATTGAATTGGCATAAGGGGAATTATGAGGCTATCAGACAGGAAATTGGAAGCTTAAGTTGGGAACAGATGTTCTCAGGGAAAAGTACGGAAGAAATGTGGCAAATGTTCAGGGGATACTTGTGTGGAGTTCTGCATAGGTATGTTCCAATGAGACAGGGAAACTATGGTAGGGTACAGGATCTGTGGTATACAAAGGCTGTAATAAATCTAATCAAGAAGAAAAGAAAAGCTTACAAAACGTTCAGGGAGTTTCGTAACGTTAGAGATCTAGACGATTATAAGGCTAATAGGAAGGAGCTTAAGAAGGAAATTGGGAGAGCCAGAAGGGGCCCTTGGTGGGCAGAATTAAGGAAAACCCTAAGGCATTCTACAAGTACATGAAGTGCAAGAGGATAAGATGTGAAAGAATAGGATCTATCAATTGAGACAGTGGCAAAGTGTGTATGGAACTAGAGGAAATAGCAGAGGTACTTAAATGAATACTTTACTTCAGCATTCACTATGAAAAAGGATCTTGGTGATTGTAGTGATGACTTTCAGCAGACTGAAAAGCTTGAGTATGTAGATATTAAGAAAGAGGATGTGCTGGAGCTTTTAGAAAGCAACAAGTTGGATAAGTCACTGAGACCAGATGAGATGTACCCCAGCCTGCTGTGGGAGGTGAGAGAGGAGATCGCTGAGCCTCTGGCAATTATCTTTGCATCATCAATGGGGACGGGAGAGGTTCCAGAGGATTGTAGGGTTGTGGATGTTGTTCCTTTATTCAAGAAAGGGAGTAGAGACAGCCCAAGAAATTATAGACCAGTCAGTCTTACCTCAGTGGTTGGTAAGATGATGGAGAAGATCCTGAGGGGCAGGATTTATGAACATTTAGAGAAGTATAATATGATTGGAAACAGTCACCATGGCATTGTCAAGGGCAGATCACAGCTTACAAGCCTGATTGAATTTTTTGAGGATATGACTAAACACATTGATGAAGGTAGAGCAGTAGATGTAGCGTATATGGATTTCAGCAAGGCATTTGATTAGGTATCCCATGCAAAGCTTATTGAGAAAGTAAGGAGGCATGGAGTCCAAACTGCCATTGCTTTGTGGATCTAGAACTGGCTTGCTCACAGAAGGCAAAAAGTGGTTGTATACAAGTCATATTCTGCATGGAGCCCGTTCACCAGTGGAGTGCCTCAGGGATCTCTTCCGGGACCCATACTCTTCGTGATTTTTATAAATGACCTGGATGAGGAAGTGGAGGGAAGGGTTAGTAAGTTTGCTGATGACACAAAGGTTGGAGGTGTTGTGGATAGTGTGGAGGGCTGTCAGAGGTTACAGCGGGACATTGATAGGATGCAAAACTGGGCTGAGAAGTGGCAGATGGAGTTCAACCCAGATAAGAGTGGAGAGGTTCATTTTTGTAGGTCAAATACGATGGCAGAATATAGTATTAATGGTAAAACACTCGGCAGTGTGGAGGATCAGAGGGATCTTGGGGTCTGAGTCCATTGGACACTCAAAACGGCTGTGCAGTTGACACTGTGGTTAAGAAGGCGTATGGTGTATTGGCCTTCATCAATCGTGGAATTGAATTTAGGAGCCGAGAGGTAATGTTACTGCTATATAGGACCCTGGTCAGACTCCACTTGGACTACTGTGCTCAGTTCTGGTCGCCTCACTACAGGAAGGATGTAGAAGCCATAGAAAGGGTGCAAAGGAGATTTACAAGGATGTTGCTTGGATTGGGGAGCATGCCTTATGAGAATAGGTTGAGGGAACTCGGCCTTTTCTCTTTGGAGTGACAGAAGATGAGATGTGATCTGATAGAGGTGCATAATCATTAAGATAGTCAGAGACTTTTTCTCAGAACTGAAATGGATGTCACAAGAGGACACAGGTTTAAGGTGCTGGGGAGTAGGTACAGAGGAGATATCAGGGGTAAGTTTTTTACTCAGAGAGTGGTGAGTGTGTGGAATGGGCTGCCAGCAACGGTGGTGGAGGCAGAGACAATAGGGTTTTTGGAAAGACTTTTGGATAGGTACATGGAGCTTAGAAAAATAGAGGGCTATAGGTAAACCTATTAATTTCTAAGGTAGGAACAAGTTCAGAACAACTTTGTTGGCCAAAGGGCCTGTACTATGCTGTAGGGTTTCTATGTTTCTATGTTTCTACATTTCTAAAGTTAAACTGTAAGAACACATTAGAAGGCAAGTGATGCTGACTGGAAATTATTTTTTTAACCTGGGCAACCATAAATAGAAACACTGAATCAAAACTGCTGATGAATTTTGGCCATCTTGAATAATTGTCTTGAGTGAGATTTCCAAATCATTGCTGCTGTTGCTACGATGAACAAAGTTACATGTGGGCCTTTTAGAAAAATTGGTCTTTTTCTCTCTTTCCCAAAAGGCCTGGAAAGGAAACAATAAACTAAAGCTTCTGTTTAATTCCCTGAAGTGTTTCTGTCTTCCCAATGTCAACCCAGAGACAGACTAGTCATATGGAAAGGCTTCCATATGTAATTGAAACAACAACGTATTACTGAATCCTGGCAACAATACAGCAGTTTAACTGAACTTGTTGTTCCCTGTTGTTTACTGTTCTGGCCTGTAGAGGCACAGTTCATTATGTATCCTGTATAAACTTACTTCCTGTACATAAGCTGAATTTTATATCATTTCCTATGCAGATTAATTTAGATTTCATTTTGAAGCACACGGTGGAAAGACGTCTATCTCTATGCCCTCTATTTTGCTATTCCAAACAGCAAGATTTTTTCACAAGTAGGATATCATTAAAAACCCTGGAAGAAACTTCTATTTTGAGTGGTTTTGGGGAAGGTGTTAAACTTGCTGCATAGCTTTTTATATACACACTGCAAGGGTAGTAGATCTACCCTTTCCCTTTCACGTCCTTGAATAATGGTAGGCAGACCTACACTAACGAAAGCTATCTTGAAGCCCTCAAATAAGCATCTATATTACTAATAAGCATTGGTCAGCTATGACAGTCAAGTCTGAGGCCAGACTGTTTTTTTCCCCAGCTCAGGTTCCTAGTGGAGTTTATTGGACAGGTGATTGAGGTAAATGGGTGACTTTGGGACCTTGGCAATGTTATTTTGTTCACTAAAAGGGAATACATTTTTACAGTGCATCCTTACAGGAACTGGCTTTTATTTTGCACATTTACATTTCTCTTCAAACATAAAAAAGTAATCATAATATAGAAACAAAAGAATGTTTCAAAGTTGTGAAATTTACTGGCTGTTAAGTCTGTATGAAAAGCATTTGTTTGGCTAAGCTCAGCAAAAGACTTTCTGCCACTTTGTTTATCCCTTCAAAGTCAAAAGTACAAGTTCGAAACTGTGGGCAACTATGAAATCTGCATTTGGTTGTAGTACTGTTTTGGCTCACAGGCTGTTTCAGATACATTAATAAGAATTTGCAAGCATGTTTTAAAGGACTTGAAAGCTATTTTGGTACTACTACCATTAAGTTTTGAAGCGAAACATCTTTATATCTAGTTTTGTCTGTTGCATATAATCAGGTTCCAGTGTGTCTGTTCCTTAAACTAATAAAGGCCTTTTACACTGGGTGAAGAACAAATGCAGCATTGCCAGCATGAATAAGTTTCAAAATGTTTTGTTGTTTCAAGAGATATTCCATTTATGAAAGTAAACTGTGTATTTCATCCATGACTACAGTATATTAACTTAGTTCCAGGCCCACTGTTTAAATTACTGTTACAATTTAAACCGCAGAAGGACCTACAGGGCAAGATGAAAGACACTGATGTACTCTAGTGAGTAAGATGACTTGTATTACATTGATGCTAAATCTGTCAAATATACTATTTAATTTATGATTTTTCCGATCCTTAATAATGTAAGGTTTCATGGGAAATGTAATTATTTAATACTCTTCTAACAATGTAGCCACAGCACTACACACCGTCCTCACTCAACTGGCAAAGAGGGATGTTAATGTTAGAATGCTGTTCTTGGACTACAGTTCAGCATTGAACACCAGAATTCCCTCCAGACTTAGCAAGAAGCTCAGAGACCGCGGTCTGCACATTGCCTTGTGTCGCTGGATCCTGGACTTCATCTGTTGGGTTGCTGGCAGGTGGTAAGGATGGGCACCCTCATCTCTGCCCCTCTGACCCTCAACACAGCAGCCCCTCAGGGCTGTGTCCTCAGCCCACTCCTCTCCTTTCTATGTACCCACGACTGTGTTGCTCCAATCTGCTGATCAAATTTGCAGATGACACAACTTTGACAGGCCTTATTTCCAACAATGATGAGACAACCTACAGAGGAGAAGTCAACGCCCTGACACAGTGGTGCCAAGAAAACAATTTCTCCCTCAATGTTAAAAAAAAACGAAGGAGTTGATCATGGATTACAGGAAGAACAGAGACAGGCTAGCCCCTATTAACATCAATGGGACTGCAGTTGGGAAGATGAGTAGCTTCAAGTTCTTTGGTGTACATATCACCGAGGATCTCACCTGGACCATACATATTGGCTGAAAAATGCACAACAATGCCTTTCTGACTTCAAACCGCTGAAGGAGTTTGGCAAGTTCCCCAAATCCTCAGGACTTTCTACAGGGGCACCAGCGAGAGCATCCTGACTGGCTGTGTCACTGCCTGATATGGGAACTGTACTGCCCTCAACCACTGGGCACTGTAGGGAATGGTGCGGACAGCCCAACATATCTGAGGATGTGAACTTTCCTCTATTCAGGACATTTACAGGGGTAGGTGCATATTAAAAGGCTGGAGGATAGTCAGGGACTTCAGCCACGCAAACCACAAATTGTTTCAGCTATTTCCAACTGGCAAATGGTGCCAGAGCATTAGGGTCAAGACCAACAGGCTCTGGGATAGCTTCTTTCAGCAGGCTATCAGATTGATCAATACACATTGAGCTGATTGCATGTCTGACTGTACATACATGTAAACAAAACAATGATGTATACAATATTAGTGCTGGGGCAATATCCTCCCACATTTCCCTTCCTTATGGCTTGTAGATAGTGACAGAGACACAACATAAAGATGTTTACTCCCTCATGTTGTAAGATTATAACTCTAAACAACATACTATTTCAACATATAGTTTTGTAAGTTATCTCTAACTGTGAAGGTGTGCACTAGGTTTGCATTTGTAATGCACTCTGTGACAAGCTACTTATTCTTACCTCTGTCAGGATTTTTTTGTAGTCGTATCTAGCATAATTTATACCCTGGCTATACTGTGTGTGCCATGGCAATTAGTTTAAACCTAAACTATTTAAGCAATTTCTTGCTTTGGCACTGGAACACAAGCTGTCACAATTATCAAACCTGCTGTGTTAATGCTGATTAAAATCCACTCTCCACACTCCCAATGCCTGTACTGCACTCAGTCAACAAACACTTATTGATGAGGTGGGAAACTGTAGGGAACAAGACTCTGACTAACATGTAGTGTTTCTTTCTATTTTTTTCTTCTGTTGTACTAATGTGGGGGATTTCTAGTGCACCAGATAGTGTGTGCTAGATGGACGCTCAATTTTGGTAACTGGCTGCCTGTTGTCGTCTCCAGTTCCTCCTTAACTGATACTGACTGGCTCATCTGACAACCATTTCAGTTTTGAAATCTGTTACAGTATTAAGATAACTCGAAGGCAGCCTTTTCAGGATCTATATAAACAGTTGTGCCATGAGGCGACAAATCCCTGAGTCATGGAAAATATTTTTAATGCTGTTTTATGACCTTGCAATTTGATTTGAGTGATTGCATTTGAAATTTAGCTTTGTGTAATTTCCCGTATGTTCCCAAAGCACACTTCCTGCATGGGCTCAGGAACTCCTTCAAGCCATTAATAAGCAATAGAGTAACCTTGGCACAGGCCCACCTACGGCAAGACCAGAAGAAGAACAAAAACCAGGAAACATGAGCAGCGTTCAGGCTTGCACCTGCAAACCAGCTACCATCTGTTGATGAAATTAAGTCAGTCAGTGCAGTTGCAGATGAGTTCCACAGGGCACAAGTAATTTTTCTTTCTTGACTTAGCTTCTTCCATCATCCTCTGCCGTTTGCTTTTACTGATAAGCATATAGAGCAGACATTGTTTTGCAGTAGGTCTCACCCACATTATTTATTGAACCGAGTCCACAATAGGCACAGATTTAATTTTCTTCTTTTTGGATTCATGGAGCAATGGTATCATGCCAGACACTTCCAAAGGATGGATCTCAATACCTTTTCCCTAACTTTTGTATTTGGAAAGATGAGTAACTGAGGGAGTAGGAAAATCTACCCTTTGTTATTTCAAACAGTTGTTTAACTCTGACTATTAAATTGGTGGAAGCTTTCATGTTTCAGCATAGAACACTAAAATTGGAATCACTTTTATTTAAAACTTTGTAAAAGCAAAATATGCAATTATATTTACCTAGTTATCATTGAAGACTTGTTGTTCATCACTTTATTTATTCTACATTGAATATGTTAATTTTATCTGAGCCAAATGTTTCAATAAATCAGGAAAACGCTGTACACAAAATTTAGGACAAATCTGCATCCCAATTCTCTGTTGCTTTGGTTCCTATAGTATATCACATTAATATTTGAAATACAAATACATGGCTTATTTATAGTTTAATAATTTTTGATTGCCATGAATTGATAATGAATGTAACATGGATCTTCCACTGCCCTGAGATCACAGAAAGCTTGCCTTGGGATATTCTTTCCAGCCTGTCCTGAATGCAGCCATTTGATATGAACCTCCCAGCACGTCAGTGAGGCAGAGTGCACCCTAGGGGCCCTCTCAATGTGAGCAGTTAGTTGCACTCACAGAATGAGTTTGATAGTCAATGAGGCTTATGGGATATCTCTGTGCTATTGTTGTTATTGAATGCATATAAATACTTTTAATGTTTACCATCAATATGACTTATGACTTGTTAAGAATACAGCTGAAATGATTTTAAAAATATTAAAAGGCTATGAACCACACATACTTGAAAACAAGTAACAGAATCTAAAACAATTTCAAAAAAAAAAGTTCCATTTATTTTCTTTTTGGCAGCCTATAACATTCAATTATATGATCATGACAATTATTGGATCTAACCAGACCCAGCCTTGGTACAGGGGTTCCAGACAGAGACCATGGATAACAGCAGAAGTTTGCATTCACTTGTTGCACTTCAAGCAGACGGGGAAAGGATAAATTATTAAAATATGTTTTATATTAATTTAGATATGTCTTCCCTTGTTCAACACCTGCCACTCTTTCCTACACATCCAACTCTTCCTATCCCATTAAACCAGCATCCATGTTCTGCCTGTCCTACTTTAACACCCTCTAGTGCAGCCTTGATTTTTATTCCTGTTTCAGTGCAACTCACCATCTCCTTGTACAGTTTATTTTTGACGTGTGATAAACTATAATAATGAAATGCAGCCAACACAGTTTAAAATGTAAATAAATTACAACTAATTTTAAATGCATTAAGCTCAAATGTAGCTGGTGATACCCTGAGCAAGAATTTTATGCCAGACCATTTATTTTAGGATCACTGATGATAACATTAAGTCATTAACAGAAAGGATATGTCTTTTCATCTACTGGTTTACCAGTACATAACTCCCCACTCCCCACTCCCCACTAAACATTGACAGCTCCTCGGTGGACTTCATTAACAGTACCAAATTTCTTTGTGTTCACCTGACGGAGAATCTCACCTGATCCCTCAACAACAGCTCCAGAGCAAAGTTAGCCCAGCAGCATCCCTACTTTCTGTGAAGGCTGAGGAAAGTCCATCTCCCACCCCCCACCCCCCATCCTCATCACATTCTACAGGGGTTGTATTGAGAGCATCCTGAGCAGCTGCATCACTGCCTGGTTCAGAAATTGCACCATCTCGGATCGCAAGACCCTGCAGCAGATAGTGAGGTCAGCTGAGAAGATCATCGGAATCTCTCTTCCCACCATCACAAACATTTACACTACACGCTGCATCCGCAAAGGAAACAGCATTATGAAGGACCCCACGCACCCCTCATACAAACTCTTCTCCCTCCTGTTGTCTAGGAAAATGCACCGAAGCATTTGGGCTCTCCCAACCAGACTATGTAACAGTTTCTTCCCCCAAGCTATCAGACTCCTCAGTATCCAGAGCCTGGACTGACACCTTACTGCCCTATTGTCTTGTTTATTATTTATTGCCTGCACTGTTTTGCACACTTTATGCAGTCCTGGGTAGGCCTGTAGTCTAGTGTAGTTGTTTTTTTTCTCTGTGTTGTTTTTTACGTAGTTCAGTCTAGTTTTCGTACTGTGTCATGTAACACCATGGTCCTGAAAAACATTGTCTCATTTTTACTATGTACTGTACATAGCAGTTATGGTCGAAATGGCAATAAAAGTGATTTGACTTGAATTGACTTGACTTAACATAATTTTGGCCAAGTACTTTTTCACCCTACAACACTTTACACTGCAGTCTGAACCATTCAAAGGGAGCAAGATAATCTTCACATACAGTACCAAATTTTTGCAATTTTCCCATGGTATGGAATATATTTTTAAGTTTAATTTTTAGGTATTTGAGCTTCTCTAGAAGGACAATGCTATAATTCACTGCCAGACTGAAGATAAATTTTGTAGATCACTTTTACAGTGCAGAGAAGGGTATTGGGGGAGTCCCTCCACAGTTGTGGTGAGGAAAATAAGTCCTATCATTTGAAGGAGTATACAAGAGAGCTTATTTTTAACAAGGTTAAACTAATTTGAACATCTCAGTGTGATGTACTTTTGTGGTTTTTGTATCTTTTACTAACAGGCCTGGTTGGAAGCTTTTAGTTTTTCAGTCTTTGACTCAAAGTTCATGAAAAACAAATTGATTTCTCTAATTCTCATTCTGTGGGAGAAATTTGCTATCTGCAGAATAGCATTTGGGAAATGAAGAATGTACTTGTGATCACGTAGCACATTTGTCAGCCTTGGAGAAACTTAAAGTGGAAAATCTGTATTTCAATGGCAAATGCAAGGAGGCTCAGGACTTTGCCATGGGTATAGCCTTACATTTGGGTGAATTTTCAGGCATGTTCCATTGCTGAAGGCAATTGATGGAATCACAACCACTTGTTGAGGTGCTAAGCACTGTTCTTGATTATCTAATCGAGTGGCAGGTTAAAGCTGGCACGTAATTGGTGAGGAATAAAACCAGAAATGCTGCAAGCACAAAGCAGTGGAAAGAGAAACAGAGAGGATGTTTCAGGTTGAAAAATCTTTAGATTTCCACCTTCTACAGTTTCACAATTTTCATTTAAAGAACATCAGTTTAAAGTGAGAGGAGGAAAGTTTGGAGGAATGTCAGTGGTAGGTTTTTTTACACAGAGTGGTGGGTGCGTGGAACACACTGCTGCAAGTGGTGGTAGAGACTGATACCAGAGGGGCAGTTAAGAGACTCTTCGACCTGCACAAGGATGTAGATAAAATGGAGAGTTATAGGCTGTGTAAGAGGAAAGTGTAAGTTTGCTAGTGGTCTGGGATTAGATAGTGTAGGATAGTGTGAGGCACCATCTGTGGTGAACTATGTGCCTGTCAGGACACGCCCCTGCTGACTGCTCCTGTGGCTCCTCCCACAGGCCCCTGTATAAAGGAGACCTGCGGCCTGAAGATCGGCCTCAGTCTCCAGGACCTTGTATGATAGACACTCACTCCTGGTTCCTTCTTCCAGTCAATAAAAGCCGATATCTCGCCTACGTCTCAGTGTGAGTTATTGATGGTGCATCACCATCATAGCATAGTGATTAGTGCGGCACTATTACAGCTCAGGGCATCAGAATCCAGAGTTCATTTCCGGCATCCTCTGTAAGAAAGTCTGCACCTTCTTCTTGTGACTGTGTGAGCTTCCTCTGGATGCTCCAGTTTCCTCCCACAGTCCTAAGATGTACCAGTTAGTAGGTTAATTGGTCATTGTAAATTGTCTTGTGATTAGGCTGGGGTTAAATAGTGGCTGCTGGGTGGTGCGTCTCGTTGGGCCGGAAGGGCTGTTCCATGTTGTATCTCTAAATTTAAAAGGATAAAAATATATAGATTGGCTCAACATCATGGCCAAAAGGCCTGTACTTTGCTGTAGCTTTCTACATTCTGTATTAACTAGAGAACTGCTTCTGTAGTTTTTAGAACAATATACGGTATATTACCAGCTTCTGCAGAGAAGGGATAAAAAGAGACAATTAAGGTATTCTCTACTACTCAGTGGTACTAAATATCTTTAATGGTAGTATTAGAACATTGTACAATGCCTTCAAATTTCTAAACTCATTCAGTATTACTTAATGGAAATGAATATTTAATCATTACTAATCTGAGATGATCCTGACAAAGTGTCAACATTAGATTATGTCATCTACTTACGTTTCGTGCAATTCTTACAAGAAAATCAGTTTTCCTGCATGTAAATATAATGTCTGTACTTCTTAAGAGAAGCAGAAATAAGTATTTGATCTACAGCTATTCAGTTCCACCAGTAAAATTTATTGCTTCAAAGTCAAATTGCTTCAACCAAAATATTTTGCAGCATTATTGTTATTGAATAGATAATATTGTTGGGTAACCTTAATGGTGGAAGTATGCATAATTCACTACCACTGACATTGAGTTGAGGTTTAATTTATGAGGCTGGTCTGAGTGATTATGTAATTACATAAAGTACATTTGCCGCACTTTGTGTTCAGTGTTTGGAGTACAATAAATTAGTTCCTACAGTTTTTCACAAACATAAAATGCCTCACATTGTTTTATTTGCGAATTGGTGACACCACAATGCTCTAAAATGATTCCAGAGCTATTGAGAATGTCGGTCAATGCAGTCACTTTGAAACTGTCTGACTTTTGGGAGCACAATGCCATTGCTTGGTTTGTACAAGCCAAGGCCCAATTCACGCTGTGATATATCACTGTCAACAATACCAAATAACGTCAGCAAGGCTCCCAACATAAGGATGCCCATGGCTATGAAACAGATGATGCCAGGCCTATGTTTTTACCACATTCAAGTCAAGTCAAGTCACTTTTTATTGGCATTTTGACCATAACTGCTGGCACAGTACACAGTAAAAATGAGACAATGTTTTTCAGGACCATGGTGCTACATGAAACAGTGCAAAAACTACACTGAATTATGTGAAAACAACACAGAAAAAAAACTACACTAGAATACAGACCTACCCAGGACTGCATAAAGTGCACAAAACAGTGCAGGCATTACAATAAATAATAGTCAAGACAATAGGCACAGTTAAAGGCAGTAAGTTGGTGTCAGTCCAGTCTCTGGGTATTGAGGAGTCTGATAGCTTGGGGGAAGAAACTGTTACATAGTCTGGTTGTGAGAGCCCAAATGCTCCGGTGCCTTTTCCCAGATGGCAGGAGGGAGAAGAGTTTGTATGAGGGGTGCATGGGGTCCTTCATAACGCTGTTTGCTTTGCAGATGCAGTGTGTGGTGTAAATGTCCATAATGGCGGGAAGAGAGACCCCGATGATATTCTCAGCTGACCTCACCATCCGCTGCAGGGTCTTGCGATCCGAGATGGTGCAATTTCCGAACCAGGCAGTGATGCAGCTGTTCAGGATGCTCTCAATACAACTCCTGTAGAATGTGATGAGGATGGGGGAGAGGGGGAGATGGACTTTCCTCAACCTTCACAGAAAGTAGAGACACTGCTGAGCTTTCTTCGCTATGGAACTGGTGTTGAGCGACCAGGTGAGATTCTCTGCCAGGTAAACACCAAGAAATCTGGTGCTCTTAATGCTCTCTACTGAGGAGCCGTCAATGTTCAGCAGGGACTGCCCTCTAGAAGTCAACAACCATCTCTTTTGTTTTGCTCACATTCAGAGACAGGTTGTTGGCTCTGCACCAGTCCGTTAGCCGCTGCACCTCCTCTCTGTAAGCTGACTCATCATTCTTGCTGATGAGACCCACCACGATTGTGTCATCGGCGAACTTGATGATATGGTTCAAGCTGTGTGTTGCAGCACAGTCGTGGGTCAGCAGAGTGAACAACAGTGGACTGAGCACACAGCCCTGGGGGCTGTGCACTTTGGTACAAATGCTAGGAAGTACCAATTGCCTTGTAGCTTGATGTTCCAATGCCAATACATTGGAACATCAGAGGTCTGTGAACACCATGGGTTTCAGCTTCCAGGGTCGTCTGCTGTTCATTACAGACACCCTTTCAGGGTGATGCTTCCTGTGTGACACGGGTGCTCAGGTGAGTGTGCTAGCAGCATCTCCTATTGATGAGAATCCAAAGAGCAACAAAACCTCACTGGAGGGAGGCAACAGCCGCAGGATCCAGACTTAAGGGTCAGCACGAGAGACGTTCTCTTTCAGCAGGTCACATTTCACGTGTGATTTCATCCTGGCTAAAGTGGCTAGACCTCTGCTCAGTGGAGATTTCCTGTGTGCCCAAGGACTGTTGGTCGAACTTAAAAACTGCCAGCTTTCGGATGTCAAGGACTTTGGGTCATTATCCTGCTCCCTCATGAGTTCCCCACAATGACTCTGTCAAGCATATGCACCACCTCATATGAGTTTACTCAACTGCTGGGTGAATTCCTAGATCTCACCAAGCCCACATTCTCCACTACTGTCAAAACGCGTGATATTGGGTACCACATTCCCACAACTGGCTTGTCTGTCCATGCCCACGCATATAGACTGGACCCAGAAAAGCTGGCAACTGCAAAGGCTGAGTTTGCCAACATGGAAAGATTAGGCATTGTATGTTGGTGGAATAGCAATTTAATGAGGTCACCAACCCCACTTGTTACGTAGTCCCACATATCTAAGACTTTTCGGTACGCTTAGCCAGAAAGTTAATTGTTTTCCAAAGCAGATCTACAGTAGTTAGGGCTACCAGCAGGTGCCTGTGTGCTGGGAGGACACACCCAAAATGGCTGTGATAACCTCATTTGGCCTCTGAGTTTCTGTGCATGCCATTTGGGCTGACAAATGCAGCACTGTATTAAAAGACTTACATTTTCTTTTTGTTCACCTGGATGGCATACTTGTCACCAGTGCATCCAAACCCAAACACGTATCTCACCTCTGCACACTTTCAAGCACTTCAGCCAACTCAGGTTGATTATTAACCCTGCTAAATGCTAATTTGTTATGGTCCTGATCGTTAATTCCCTATCTTGCTCCTAATTTACTTTGATTATGCCTTGATTCCGACCATTTAATTTCCCATTTACTGCTAATTCCCTTTGATGACGGCACACTTGGTTCCTATCAAGAAGTCCGGCATCATACCACTAGTTGCCAGCTCGTTGGTCTTTTTCCTGTGCGATAACTACGTTTCCTGACTGCTTAGAATCATTTGTTCTAGGTTTTGAGGTTTACCCATGAAGTTCCAAGTCAAGGCTCTGAGTCAAGGCTGCAAGTTAGTAACCAGGTGGACCTTGTATCCACCAATCTTAACCCATCCTCTCCTGGAACTCAGTCAGACCAGTCCAGATAATCTGTAGTGGCAACCCCCTATGTGTTTAGCAACACCCCCACCAAGAGAACCGCACATACCCGAACATGAACACTACGCTGGGATTTGGGGAAGTGCCTGGCCTTCCTTCTGCAATGCTCCTTGGTGTTCGATCAGCAGTCATCCACATACCTCACGGAGAAATCAAAGGTAGCTTACCTCATGGGGTTGTTACGGGGAAGTGCCTTAGCATGGGCTACAGCTGTTTGGGATAATCAGCCGGATATCTGTTCTTCATTCCCCACCTCTATCACAGAGATGAGAAAGATCTTTGACCACCACATCCATGGCAAACATTCCGTTAAGTGTCTATTCACCCTCCGTCAGGGCTCCCACATTGTTGCTGAGTATTCTGTGGAGTTCTGGATGTTAGCGGCCAATTCGGGGTGGAATGATGAGGCACTCCAAGTGGTATTCCAGAATGACCTCACCAACATGGTGAAAAACAAGTTGGTGGCAAGGGATGACACCGACAGCCTGGATTCATTAATCTCCCTAGCCATCTGGTTGGACAAATGTCTTCAAGAATGCCATAGGGAGAGAACTGGTTGTCCACCCCCTTTGGCCAATCCACAGCACCCTGTACCATCTCCCAGCAGCACCAGCCTCTCTTCTCCTCCTGCTCCTGGAATATCTCCCAGCCCGGCCGTTTCCACCGCCCCAGGAGGGGAATCAATGCAGCTGGAGCACCCACAAAGTGGCTCCAGAGATTAAGAGCAGGGGAGTGTCTCTATTGCGGCCAGTCCAGCCACTTCCGTGCTACCTGTTCCCTCAGCCAAAAGAGAGGGCTCGCCAGTTGAAAGGGGGACCATGGTGAGCCAGACAACATTTCCTTCCATTCCCAGAACCCGGATGCAGATCCCAGCAACTTCATATTTCAACAAACAATCCCTGCTTCTGTCTGCTCTAGTGGACTCCGGTGCTGAGGGCAATCGTCTGGATGAAGACATGGCGTCAGGGCAGAACGCCTCCGGAGCCGTTGAACACCCTCTCTAAGCCTGGGCATTAGACTGCAGACTTCTGGCCCAGGTCCCTCCACCCCTCTCTCTAACTCTCTCCAGGAACCATCGGGAGCAGGTACAATTTAACTTAATTTCCTCCCTATTGCTCCTATCATTCTTGGGTACCCCTGCTTAAGCCACCACAATCCCCATTTTGATTGGTCCACTGGGAAGATGGACCAGCCAGAGTCCATTCTGTCGCTCCACTTGTCTTCAATCAGCCCTTTCCACTGTGAAGGTCACCACGACCTTGTCCGCCACTGAAACCCCTGACTTATCCAAGGTTCCCGCAGAGTACCACGATCTGGGAAAGGTGTTCAGCAAGCAATGAACTCTTTGCCTGCCTCCACACTGCCCTTATGATTGTGCCTTTGACCTTCTCCCCAGAGCTCCTCTACCCACCAGTCGGCTGTATAACTTGTCCTGGCCAGAAAGGGAAGCAATGGAGGCTTATTTAAATTAATCTCTCACAGCGGGCATTATCTGACCCTTATCCTCTCCTGTCGGCATAGGTTTCTTCTTTGTGGGGAAGAAGGACGGCTCACTACGCCTCTGCATTGATTACTGAGGCCTACAGAGCATAACTGTAAAGAACAAATATCTACTACCCCTTATCAACTTTGCTTTCGAACCACTTCATGGAGCCACCATATTGTCCAAGTTGGACCTACGAAGTGCCTACTATCTGGTCAGAATAAGGGAGGGAGATGAGTGGAAAACAATGTTTAACAGCCCTCTTGGTCACTTCGAATACTTGGTCATGCCATTCAGACTCACCAATGCCCCTGCCGTTTTCCAAGCCCTGATAAACGATGTCCTGAGAGGCTTATTAACTGCTTCATGTTTGTCTATTTGGAAGACTTCTTAATCTTCTCCAGCAATCTTCAGGAACACATCCACCATGTCCGTCAGGTTCTGCAGAGGCTTTGGGAGAACAAACTATTTGTAAAAGACAAGAAGAGTGAATTCACACTCCTTTAGTCAGTTTTTTAGGATACATCGTCGAGAGCGGACAAGTGAAGGTGGATCCCAAAAAGATCCAGGCAGTGGTGGAGTGGCCTACTCAAGCAACTCTAGTGATTTCTGGGGTTCACAAACTTTTATTGCTGGTTCATCAGGGATTACAGCTGGGTGGCAGTGTCCCTTACTCAACGCACCTCTCCTAAGACCCCTTTTCACTCGGACCCTGAAGCAGACACTGCCTTCTCAGAGCTGAAGAGGCATTTCACTTCCACTCCCATCCTGGTCCAACCAGACCCCTCTTGTCAATTCATTGTGGAGGTTGACGCCTCCAACTCAGGGGTGGGAACGGTCCTCTCCCAACATTCAGGCCCTGACCAAAAACTTCAACCCTGTGCCTTCTTTTCTCACTGGCTGTCCACCGCCGAACGAAATTATGACATAGGGAACTGGGAGATACTGGCAGCCAAACTTGCTTTGGAGGAGTGGAGGTACTGGCTGGAGGGAACGGAATATCCGTTTATCGTCTGGACTGATCACAAGAACCTTGCATACATCCAAACAGCCAAATGCCTGAATTCTCACCAAGCCCATTGGGCATTATTTTTTGGCCACTTCAGATTTACACTCACCTATCATCCGGGGTCCAAGAATGGGAAGCTCGATGATCTCTCCCGTCAATACACTTCCGAGGAGGGCCTTCCCAACCCCGAGACCATCTTTCCACCATCCTGTGTGGTGACTGCCCTCACCTGGGAGATCGAGGCCACAGTCAAAGAATCTCAATGTACACAACCAGATCTGGGCAATGGACCCTCCAATCACCTCTTCTGTGCCCGATTCTGTTTGATCTCAGGTTCTCCAGTGGGGGCACACGTCTTGTTTCGCCTGCCACCCGGGATCGATCTGACTCTGTCCTTCCTGAAAAGACATTTCTGGTGCCCCTCCATGGACGCTGACACCCGTTCCTTTGTCTCTGCCTATCTGTTTGTGCCCGTGAAAAAGCCTCCCACCAACCACCTGCTGGGTTGCTTCATCCCCTACCTGTTCCTAGCCACCCTTGGTCTAACATTGTGTTGGATTTCATTACGGGACTAGCCCCTTCACATGGGAACACTGCCGTACTCACCGTGGTGGACCGCTTCTCCAAAGCTGTGCACCTCGTAGTCCTTCCCAAACTCCCTACAGCTCGTGAAACAGCTGAACTTCCCAACCATTACGTCTTCCGCTTTCACGGGATTCCTTCTGACATTATTTCTGACCAGGGACCCCAATTCGTCTCTCAAGTTTAGAGATCTTTATATCAAGCCCTTGGAGCCTCAGGAAGTCTGTCATCCAGCTTTCATCCGCAGACGAGCTAACCAGGATTTGGAAGGAGAACTGTGCTGCATAACCGCCAACAACCCGTCTGGCTGGAGCACCCATCTGTCTTGGGTAGAGTACGCCCACAACTCCCTGGTCAGCACCGCCACCGGAATGTCTCCCTTTGAATGCTCCCACGGTTACCAACCCCCTCTGTTCTCCACTCATGAAGATGACATTGCTGTGCCTTCTGTTCAGGCCCATCTCCACCAGTGCCTCAAGATCTGGAAAGACACACCTGCGGCCCTGCTCTGCTCAGCCAGCCGCAACCAGAAGATTGCCGATCACCATCGGACTCCTGCACCTGATTATAGGCCTGGGCAAAAGGTTTGGCTCTCCTCTAAAGACATCCCCCTCAAGAACAAGCTCAAGAAACTCTACCCCCATTACCTGGGACCATTCGAGATTGAGAGCATTATCAACCTCTCGGCGGTCCGACTCAAACTACCCAGATCTATGCACATCCATCCTACATTCCACGTTTCCCAATTGAAGCCGGTATCTGTCAGCCCTTTTGCCCTCCTGCCAAACCCCCTCCACCTGCCCGGATCATTGACGACCACCCAGCGTACACCGTCCTGCGATTACTGAATGTGCGCCATCGGGGCATGGGCCTCCAATACCTGGTCGATTGGGAAGGATACAGCCAGGAGGAACGTTCCTGGATTCCCCACTCCTTCATCTTGGACCTTTCCCTCATCCGTGATTTCCATCGGGACAATCTGGACAATCCTGATGGATTGCCTGGAGGTTCCTGTTGAGGGGGGGGGGGGGGGGTCGTTATTCCCTATCTTGCTCCTAATTTACTTTGATTATGCCTTGATTCCAACCGTTTAATTTCACATTTACCGCTAATTCCCTTTGATGACAGCTCACTTGGTTTCTATCAAGAACTGCAGTATAAGAACACCGGCGTCACGCCACTAGACGCCAGTTTGTTGGTCTTTTTCCCAAGTGATAACTACGTTTCCCAACTGCTTAGAACTGCTTGTTCTAAGTTTTGAGGCTTACCCATGAAGTTCTGTGTCAAAGCTTCATGTCAAGATCCCTCCTGTTTGCTGTTCAACATTCAAGTCCACGTAACAATCCTAGCTCAATCTCCATGCCTGTGTCCTGAACTTGGGTTCGCTTCAGTCACTCATAGCAACAAGTTTGGGTTGTCAACCATTGACTTTCTAGGCCATTGCTTCTCTGCAGAAGGTGCTAGACTCCTCCCATCTAAATTAGCTGCTATTAAGAATTTCCTATCACCCAGCACTACTAAAAATCTACAGGAGTTTTTAGGTATGGTGAATTTCTGTCATAGCTTCATTCCGCAAGTTGCTGAAATTTTACTTTCCTTGTATGGTGCATTTAAAGGCAATACCCCTAATCACGTGCTTGACTGGTCAGTGGACATGACCAGGGCATTTGGTGGTATCAAACAAGCTCTTTCTAGCATGGCCCTACTGGTGCAGCTGCTCCCCAGTGCACCCAGAGCCATTACTATTGATGCTTCAGACTCTGCTGCACAAACAATTGGTCAGAGGAGTGTAGAAGCTGCTCACCTTCGTCAGTCTGCAGTTCCATTCCCCCAAAAGAAAATACAGCAGGTTCAACTCTGAGCTTCTTAATCTCTATCTGTATGTCTGTTATTTTTGTTTTCTTCTAAAGGGTCACTAGTTCACAACATTCATTGACTGCAAACATCTCGTACATGCGATGGCCAAAATATCAGATCCTTGGTCTGCATGGCAGCAACGCCAACTGGCCTACATATCAGAGTTCACAACTGATAAACAACATATCAAGTGGAGAAATAATGCCATGGCTGATTGCCTCTCACGGACAGCCATCGAGTCCATACACATAGGGGTGGACAATGCTGACATTGCAGCCGACTAAGCTACTGACCCAAAGGCCCAGGCTTACCAAAAAGTAGTCACAGGCCTATGGTTGGCTCACATTAAGTTCGGGGAAGCTGGGGTTTCTCTCCACACATCCAGGCTGAAAGGCCTCACAGAAAATGGTGAGCTAAAGTTTGTGTGGCATGGCCTTAGTAAGGATATGCGTGATTAAACTGCAGCCTATGTGAAGTTACAGCGGGCAAAAATTAACCGTCATGATCAGGCACCATTGGCACCTCTAGAGGGCTCTGAGCGATGGTTTGACCATGTCAATGTGGACCTTTTTGGTCTTCTTCTCCCTCCCATGGTTTCAAGCATCTCCTTACCATGGTGGACTGTACCACCAGGTGGCCAGAGGACATCCCCCTAGCATCAACAATGGCTGCAGATGTGGGTCAGGTGTTCATCAGCACCTGGTTGGCCGGTTTGACACCCCGTCTGATATTTCCTCTGACTGCAGTCCCCACTATCTGACTTCTGGGCAGCGATGGCCCAGAATCTCAACGTTAGGCTACATCACACCACTGCATATCACCTGCAGTCCAATGGCTTGGGTGAGCATTTGAAGGTTTCCTCGACGGATAAGAGTTGTCATGATTGCCTCAAAACAGCTCCAAAAGAGGACCTGTGGATGGCCATGGCTGAGTTGGTCTACAGGCAGCTGTTACGAGTGCCAGGTGGTTTTAGTACTGACACCACGACTTCTCAACAGTGTCCCACTCTCCTCAGTAAATTCAATTCCTACCTCCCATTATGATGTACAGCACTCTTAGGTTTCTGATGATCTACATTCCGCCTCATTCAAGATTGAAAGACATCCATTTAGAACAGGGATGCGGAGAAATTTCTCCAGTCAGAAGGTGGTAAATCTGTGGAATCTGTTGCCATGAGCGGCTGTGGAGGCCAAGTCATTGGGTGTATTTAAGACAGAGATAGATAGGTTCTTGATTAGCCACGGCATCAAAGGGTGTGGGGAGAAGACAGAGGAGTGGGGATGACTGGAAGAATTAGATTAGTCCATGATTGAATGGCAGAGCAGACCCAATGGGCTGAGTGTCCTACTTCTGCTCCTATATCTTATGATTTTATGGTCTTATTTTGGAACAGAGAGTAAAGGGTTTTGGAAGGGGTAAACTTGAATGCATTTCAGTAGATTGCCTTAAAATGACCCACCAAGAATGCCCCTGCCATCATGACATGAGCATGAGTGTGTCAACACACCTCTGGGTGAGCTAGAGGCCTCTGCTGTTTCTCCACCCCTGGAACATTGGACTCAAGCCAGGCAGCTTGACTGAGCTCCGGACAGGCTCAAAATGCCGTTTTAGTGAATTCTGGGAGTGGGATGGTACTGTGTAGAGTAACATAATTGATGGAAATGTACATAGTTCACAACTGCCGACATTGAGTTGGGGTTCACTTTAAGAGGCAGGTCTGACGTGATGACATAATTATGTAAAGAACTTTTACCGCATTTTGTGTTCAGTGTTTGCAGTACAATAAATGAGTTGCTACAGTTTTTCTTAAACATAAAATGCCATGGTATTTTTTGGTGAAAATCTACAATATATATGAACTTTTGAATATTCTTGCCTGAAATATTACATCCAAAATCTTCATACAGTCCAAAGTGAGTAAACAAAATTGACTAAAGATTGCGTTTTAAGGTAGTATCCTTCATTCTTACTTTTCACTTAATATCACCTATTTCCATTCCAGCTTAATAATTTAAGTTTGGAACAAAATTTGGATTATGAAAAGGAGTATAATTCCTCACACACGGATTTAGAACTTGATTTCATTTTTGATATAATTGAGTGAGTGCAGACGAAGTATTGATTTTAAATGCTATTTATAAAAATAAAGCTTATTTTTAGTATATGTGGGGCCTGTTGATTGAAGTCTGCTGTGGTGTTTGTTTTCAAGGTCAAAATGGATGTAAATGAATAGTCTTAATTCCATTCTTCCTGAATAAACCGTGCAAACAGATCATTATTTGTGGGCGTTGAGCAGTGATCTCATTCGTCATGGCCTCATTTACAGAGTGTCAAAAATGAAGAAGAGGAAGGGACAAATGAGGCATCAATAGTCATGCTTGCCTTATCTGTGGCTCACTGATCATGCTGGTATAATGGAAAAGGCCCAATTAACTCTTTTCCCTGCCTCCCTCTTCCTGTTATTGAGTGCTTAAAGTATTGCTTTCTCAATGTAAAGCCAAAGCATGTGGGAGTCATGAGAGGCAGGTTATTCCTTCATCTTTACAATTAATTTTACTTCTCTATCTGAATTCTTCGTCTTAAAAAGGAAATGTAATTTATGATTGTGCATCCTAATTTAATAATTGAAAAATTACAAATAAAATGTCAGAATGACAAGGATTTTGTAAACTTTAAAACTTTTTAAAATTTATGATGATAGTAATAATTTTGATTATTTATACTTCATTAATACTCACTGTATTCTATTTGTAATTTATATCTTGAGCCTTTACATTTGTATTGTACATTTGAACTGGGGAGCAATACTTTTAGAAGGAAAGTCTAAGAAGATAGCTATAGAATTAATAAGGAATACAATTACATCAAACTTATTACAACAGAAGGCCATCCATAAACAAAACAGCCAATTAAATACTTACGATTAGTCATGTAACATGCAAAATGCAGTAGCCAGATTACACACTGAGCTCCCACAATGAGAGCAATAACTCCATAACTTTGTTTTTCTTCATAAAATTTGAATACCTCTGGCACTGTGAGCGTTAATTGTCCATTTTTAATTGCCTCTGAACTGAGGCTGCAGTTAAGAATCAACTTCATTAGTGGTTCTGGAATTTAGGAAAGGACAAGAGAATTCCTTCCAGAAAAACCACCAAGGAGCAGATGGATTTTTACTGATGATACAGGATAATTTTATAGTTTCCTTTACTGAAACAGGGC
The DNA here is from genome assembly GCF_030144855.1 of Hypanus sabinus. Classification (NCBI taxonomy): domain Eukaryota; kingdom Metazoa; phylum Chordata; class Chondrichthyes; order Myliobatiformes; family Dasyatidae; genus Hypanus; species Hypanus sabinus. The sequence goes on along the minus strand of NC_082707.1, from coordinate 69,956,264 downwards.
TTTCTTCAAAATGCAGATTTTACTCGATTGCTTGAATTTGCGCATTTTGCTGTGAAGAGATCTATGAAGTGATCTATGAAGAGAAACAAGGCGATAGTGGATGTCAGACCACAGGAAAATGATGATGGAAAGGTGGTAATGGGGGACAGAGAAATTGTGGATGAACTTAATAAATATTCTGCGTCAGTCTTCACTATAAAAGACACCAGTAGCATGCAGAAATTCGAGGGTCAGGAGGCAGCAGTGAGTGTGGATACTATTACTAATGAGGTTCTTGGGAAGCTGAGAGATCTGAAAGTAGATAAGTCTCCTGGAACAGATGGACTACACGCCTGCATTCTGAAAGAGGTAGCTAAAGAGCCCTTGGAGGCATTAGCAGTGATCTTCCAAGAATTTTGATATTCTGGAATGGCTCCAGAGAAATGAGAAATGGAAAATCTCAATGTCACGTCACTCTTTAAGAATGTAGGAAGACAAAAAAACAGGAAATATAGGTCACTTAGCCTGACTTCAATGGTTGGGAAATTGTTGGAGTCCATCATTAAGGATGAAGTTTTGGGATACTTGGAGGCACATAATAAAATAGGCCAGAGTCAGCATGTTTTCCTTAAGGGGAAATCTTGTCTGGCAAATCTGTTGGAATTCTTTAAGAAAGTAACAGGCAGGATAGACAAAGAAGAATCAGTAGATGTCATGTACTTGGATCTTCAAAAGGCCTTTGACAAGGTGCTGCTCATGAGACTCCATAGTATTACAGGAAAGATACAAGACTGAATAGAAGAGTGGCTGACTGACAGGAGGCCGAGAGTGGGAATAAAGGGTGCTTTTCTGCAGTTGGCTGCTGGTGATTACTGGTGTTCCACAGAGGTCAGTTGGGACTGCTACTTTTCACATCATATGTCAATGATTTGAATGATGGAATTGATGGCTTTATGGTCAAGCTTGCAGATGATACAAAAATAGGTGGAAGGGCAGGTAGTGATGAGGAAACAGGGAATCTGCAGAAGGACTTATACACGTTAGGAGAAAAGGCAAATTAGTGGTAGATGAAATATAGTGTAGGAAAGTGTACGGCCATGCACTTTGGTAGAAGGAATAAAGGCAGAGACTATTTTCTAAAGAGGGAATTTTTTTTAAAAAAACAGAGGTGCAAAGAATCCAGCATCCACATTCTAGATTCCCTAAAGGTTAACTTGCAGATTGAGTTGGTATTTTTTTTAAGAAAGCAAGTACAGTGTTAGTATTGATTTTGAGAGGACTAGACAATAAAAGCAATGATATAATACTGAGGCTTTATAGCACATTGATCAGGCTGCACTTGGAGTATTATGAGTAGTTTTGGGCCCAATATCTAAGAAAATATGTGCTAGTGTTGGAGAGGGTCCAGAGGAGTTTGATTAGAATGATTGCAGGAATGAAAGGGTTAATATATGAGGAGTGTTTGATGGCTCTGGGCCTGTAATCACTGCAATTTAGAAGAATGAAGGGGTCTTATTAAAACCTATTGAATATTGAAAGTCTTAGATATAGCAGATGTGGGAGTCTGGGACCAGATGACACAATTACAGAACAAAGGGATGGCTCTTTAGAACAGAGAGGAGGAGGCATTTACTTAGATGGAAAGTTGTGAATCTGTGGAATTTATTGCTACAGGCAGCTGTGGAGGCCAAGTTATAAGATATATTTAAGACAGGGGTTGATAGATTCTTATTATTCAGGGCGTCAAAAGTTACAGGGAGAAGACAGGAGAATGAGGCTGAGAAAGATAATAAGTCAGCCATGATGGAATGGCAGAGTGGACCCAATGGGCTGAAGCATCTAATTCTGCTCGTATGTCTTATGGCCTTATGGAAACATTTTTAAAAGCATGACAGGTGGAGCTAGCTGAGTAGCAGGGAGGGCAGAGATAGAGAAAAAAGCTGGAAGTTGACAAGTGGAAAGAAGGGGCTGCAGGTCTGGAACCTGAAGGAAAGTGATCAGGGAGGGATGACTGGCAGGTGGAACCAGCTGGGGGAAGGGATAGGAGAACAAGAAGGTGCAGTGTGTGGGTGATAGGTGGGTGTGTGGATGAAGGTGAACCAGATAGGAGAGGAATGAAACCGGAGCCAGGGGAAAGACCAGAGGAGAAAGGAGCATAGGTGTGTGGGTTACCTGAAGTTTGAAAATTCAACGTTCATACCATCGGGTCATAGCCTACCCAGGCAGATTGTGAGATACTGATCTAGTTTCCATTTGGCATCAACCTGGCAGTGGAGAATGTTGAGGATTAACAGGTTATTGTGGGAATGAGAAACAGTTGTCAAATCTATGCTTGCTCTCACCAATGTAGAGGCCACATCAAGATCAAAAAATGCAGTAACTTGTTCTAAGCTGCTCTCCATCTGAAAAGTATCTAAATCATCAATCAGCATTACTTTCAGCTGTACAGTCTGACAGATCAAAAGATGTTCACACTGAGGTAAAACTCCACAATTATGGGGGAACCCTGACTTCCAAGTTTTCTATCCTTAATCAAAGTCCAATTCTCCAACCCTTCTCAGAATTCACTGCATACTTATTCCACAATTAATACATAGAATATTAATTTTAAGTGCTTTGAAATGTTGTGAGATCACCAAAGCTGTTATACAAGTTCTTTATTGGTAGACAGTTGTCTACTCAGTGTACATCTTTTGTGGAGATAAAGCAGTATTGGAAGAAAAGGCTAGGAATTACACAGAAAAACTGCAGAGTCCAAGAAATCACTTAGTAAATATTGCTTAGTAGTTTCAACATCTTAAAGGCCACTTAATCTATTAAAATTCAGTTGAAGTTTTAACTTATGTCTGCTTCACTGCAGTACTCCTCTATTATTTCTACTACTTAAAAGCGTTTCCAGTCTGTCGTAAAGGATAATTGAAATTTCCAAGTTTTTAGCAGAGTTTATTTATTTTGTGATTTAGTTTTTCATCAGTCTTTTACTGTCCGTTTCAGTAATGCTTCCAACAATGACTGGTTACTTAGACTGTCTATTCACTCTTTTTATCTTTAATTTAGTAGATCCTTTCCAGTGTTAAGAGGGTATTTTAATCCTGATAGCTTAAAGTGGTAGTTATATTTAAATTCTTCACCAATGCCAACCTTTTAAAGAAGTTCATCAAATAAGCTAATAACATCTTTATTTATTATTTCTGCTTAATTTATTATATTGCATTGACTTATTTTCAGTTTTTCCGTCTGTTTTGTGTTCTTAATCTTTGATCTCTCGTATATGTTTCTGTTGTAGCATTCACTCAATCCACTGTAGTTATATCATTAAGAGCTGTACAACATTCCCTGTACAACCACAATATCCCATGGAGTGGAGTTGCAAGTACAAGTGCATGTTAATTCATTCAGACTGTTTTATTATGCATCTTGTTGTTTTTTTACACAACCAGCGACTGGGAAATGACAGCATTTGTACTCCAGAGCTCTTGTCCTTTAATGAAATATTCCAGCAAAGTCACTTTGTGATCCAATTACAACGTAAATCTTCAGTGAAGTGGATGTGAATGTTCTGTTGTGAATTGCTTCCTCAAGCATTTTCATCCATTTGGTTAAACTAAGAGACACTGGAGTAGGTTCCTGAAAACTCAAATTCTTATTGAATTAGAACTTATGCAAAAAGGGCAGAAGATTTCGCTGCAAATGCCGTTAGCAATTTTGTTGTTTTACACAAAATAACAACTATTAACATTAATATTAACATTAATAACTATTAACATAACAGTATTATGTTGTCCATAATGATCAATTTAATGCTCTATTGCATGCTTTGTGATAACCGTGTAGTGCTCATAGACGTGTAGGAATATTGCCTTATAATACAAATATTTGCTCATATAGTATCCTTAAAACACCATAAGACTATAAAACATTGAAGAAGAATTAGGGATTTGGCCCATCAAGTCTGGAACCATGCTTGAGTCCAATGATTCTTGAAAGCTCATTAATAATGACTCCACAGTCTCTGTCACTACTCCTTTCAGAATCCTAGGATCCAGTTCATTTGGTCTGGGTGACCTAAGTCCTTTGAGGTCTCTCAGCATTTTGAGCACCTTCTCCCTTGTAATAGTAACTGCACTCACTTCTGTTCCCTTGCACCCTTCAACGCCTTCAACACAGGGTTCTTCACTTGAACAATTAGTAAACATGTCACATTATATCATATTTTAGTGAAATTAAGGGTGTAACCAAAGTATGGTCAAAGTGTCAGGTTTCATTGATAGTCGTTAAAAAAGGAAAGAACCCTATAAATCTATAGGGAAGAAATTTTATAACTTCCCTATAGTCTTCCAGGGAATTCTGGAGCATCAGGAAGGACAAGATCTACAGTTTGGTTTAAGAGAGTATGATGTATGTATGTATTTATTTATTGACTGATTGATTATTGCAGGAAAAGCACATAAATTAATTGTAGTTATTTTCTGAGCTGTATTGCAATTTCTTCACAAAATATTGTTTTTCTGTCATTCATTCTTTGGGGTTTTCTTCTATTTCATGGATGTCTGAGGAGAGTAAGAATTTCAGGTTGATTACAGTATACATTCTCTGATATTAAATGGAACCATTGAATTAAATTGGGTTTTTTTCTTAATTGCTCAGCACAGGCTTACAGCAGTTGCCTTGATAATATAATCAAACATTTTTTTCACCTGATTTCAGTGAAAAGGAAAATCAGGAGCATGGAAATCTGGAGCCTAAACCCCTCAGAACTTCCAAAGAAGATTTCACCTTTCAATATTTTTGTCTTCATTTTTGTTCTTTGCTTTTTCTTTTTATTGTTTGTTGGATGTTCTTGTATTACCTATTGGTATGAACTTTAAGTGGCATTCATATTAAGATTAAAAAATTATGTGAATTTTCAAATGATATTGTTTAAAAAATAAAATGGCTGGATTATGTATGAAATATACTATTCAATTCATTATCCATTCCCATACCAGCCTTCACTAGCAATCAGATATACACATTTGCAGATTCACAAATAAACACAAACACAAACACACACACACACACACACACACACACACACACACACACACACACACACACACACACACACACACACACACACACACACACACACACACACACAAACACACACACTATATCACATATGGAGATGCATTTAAGTATATACACTTGCAAGCCAGCAGCGAAATTGCTGTTTATATTTTTTTTCATATTCATTGCGTGATACCTCAAAAAACACTTTCTTTCACTTTCTCTTGAAAGCTTTGTCGTTTTGCTGGAAAATTACTTTACATTTGTTACCTGTTTTTTATGTAACCGTTGTCCCTGGAGGTCTGTGAAACTGTAGGCAAAAGACCATAAGGCGAGGGAGCAGAACTGGGCCATTTGGCCTAGTGAGTCTGCTCTGCCATTCAATCATGGCTGATCTATTTCCCCCTCATCAGGCCCACTCACCGCCCTTCTTCCTGTAACCTTTGATACCATGGCCAATCAAGAATATATCAAGCTTTTCCTTAAATATACCCAATGACCTGGCCTCCACAGCTGCCTGCGATAACAAATTCCACAAATTCACCAGCTCAGTTTTAAATGGACACCTCTCTATCCTGAGGCTGTGCCCTCTTGTCCTAAACTCCCCCACCATGGAAAACATCCTTTCTACATCTACTCTGACTAGGCCTTTTTAGCATTCAAAAGATTTCAATGAGATCTTCCCTAGCCCCCCCCCTCCCCATTATCCTTCTACATTCTCTACATTCCAGCGAGTACAGGCCCAGATCCATCAAACATTCTTCATATGATAACCCTTTCATTTTTGGAATCATCCTTATGAATCTCCTCTGAACCCTCCCCAATGCCAGCAGTTTTTCCCAGATGAGGAGCCCAAAACTGTTCACAATACTCAAGGTGAAGCCTCACCAATGCCTTATAAAGCCTCAGCATCACATCCCCGCTCTTGTAGTCTAGACCTCTTGAAATGAGTGCTAACATTGTATTTACCTTCCTCACCACTGTCTCTACCTGCAAGTTAACCTTTAGGGTGTTCTGACACAATGACTCCCAAGTCACATTGCATCTCAGATTTTTGAATTTTCTCCCCATTTAGAAAATAGTCTGCACATTCATTTCTACTAGCAAAGTGCAGGCACGTGGAAGTACGTTACATCAAGTAAATTCATTTCTGATGTCCAGACTGTTTGGTGTTTCACATACCTTCTTTCAGAGTTTGGTGGTGGTTTGAATGCAGACTCTAGTCAATTGATTTCTTTACATACCTATAATCTAGGGGTATCAAGATCAGTCCTCACAGCCTGACTGAGACTGGGTAATTTATGCATAAATTTGTGACTTGGATGCTGTGCTATTTTTTTCTTTTAGAAACTTCATATCGATTTTGCAGAAAAGCTATAAAGCATCATATATTGTGAAAAAGAACTTGAGGATATCATCCTTAAAGTGTTATGTCAACAATGACTCAAAGCAGAATGCTTATTAAAACCATATTTTAATAATATCCACATTAGCTTGGCTCAGGTTGGTCTCCAGGTCACCAAACTATAAAGTCAAGCTCTTACGGAAAATTATCTCAATATAATAAATGAAGATCCCTCGGGTTCCTGCCGAAGTGGCACATGTTCCCTCTGGCCACCACTCTGATTCCAGGGGGGCATCATCTGCTCCCACATGTCATTTGTCCCACATCTCTTGTTCTGCAGACCAGCAACCTGCTCACGTGCAGCATCCCTGTGTTCCTAGAGAACACAGGATACCGTCCCTTACCTCATTGACCGTGGCAGCCCACTCACAAATGGCATCTTGCTGCTCAATTGCAACTTCACGAATGGCATCTCACTACCCCTGATAGCATGACACTTTTTCTTCATCATCTCTATCATCACCGCTGACACTCCCATCACTTCTTCTCCCTCTAGTCTTCTGCTGCACTTCCTCTTTCTCCTGCTCCCTGCCCAGTTCTCCTGGGAACAGGAAAACAGGTGTCCTACCCACATTGCCTAGAAATCTGTAGCAGGTGATGGTGTCACTTGTTAGATGTGGGTACTTTTATGGTGGTACAACAGGCCGTAAGAAAATGAGGGCATCTTCTGTTGCTTAAATCCGAGGGAATGTAGAGCTCACAATGAAACACTGTCAATAAGCATATGTGGCAGAAAGCATTTTCTCTTGAGGTCAGCTGGTGCTCAGTGACACCTGTGTTATTAGTTGTAGGATTATTTCCTTGATTGTGGGAAGCGGCTGCACTCATTCATGAGTGTCTCATTTAGGTGCAAGCCTGCAAATTCAACTAAAAAGAATACATCAAATTAGCCATAGCTTGACTTAAAGTTAAAAACTTTTCCGTAGAGACTTGTGGAAATTCTCCTCTGAACTGACACTGCTTTAACCAAATTAACCAATCTCTCATTTGTTTACACTTGTGGGATCTGCTGACAGAAAATCCCACATATTGGTGTTTGAAGTACTGTGAGCTGCTTCAGTATCAACAAATATCACATTAACTCAAGCTACTAAAGTACTTATGGTTGTCAGAAGTCTTTTACAATTCATGCCAAAGTAAGCAATTCTGTTTAATTGTTGTGTATTCTAGCACAAATCACTAAGGTAAATATAACCATCATTTGGTGTACTTATGCCTCACAAATAATACTCTGGCAATATTTAAATAGCTTCCATTGAAAAAAGTCCATAACCTGCAATTAAAATCACTGCAGCTCTTGTAGCTAGCACAACATTTAATCCAAGCATAAAAAATGAGTTTATAACAAATCTGCCTTTGTTAAATGTGCCCTTTTCAAAATTCAGTGGAGCTTTTAACTAATTGAGAAAATGACAGCTACAGAGCTTCTGAAGATCATGGTCTCACAGTTCTGAATCCTTACTTCAGTAAATGTTGGGCTCCTCAATTCAAGGCCTTTTATGAGTTGAAGATATTCACATTCTTGAGTAATACCTTCAGAAGCCTTCAGTGGGCAGTTAAAATTGTGACATTGTGCTTATCAGAGCCAAGAATGCCTGAATAAAGAACATGGTGTACTTCCTTACTTATTGGAATCCTGGAACATCATAGGGATCAGTTTTCCAGTATTTGTTTTCAAGATTACTGTTTCAGACTACTGTTCTAACTCTAAACTCAAAATTTCATCCAAATACTTGTGGTAATGCTTTTAAACTTTAAGTTGTTGGCAAATGTGGAAATGCAATTTTCTTCCTTCCCAGTGGTCAAACATTTTTATTCTGATTTTCATTTCTGTTCCAATGTGTCGGCTCATAGCCCATTCTTGTGCCAAGATGAGTCCACTGTTGTGCCAAGATGAATCCACCCTCAGGGTGGATGAAACAGAACCTTATATTCCATTTAAGTAGCCTCCAACCCGATGACATGAATATTGATTTCTGCTTCCAGAGAAATTCTGTCACCCCCCCCGCCCCACTTATCTGTTCTCGGCTCTGATCTTTTACCCCTTCTCACCTGCCTATTACTACCCTCTTGGTACCCTTCCCTTTCTCCTATAGTCCTATAGTCCACTTTCCTCTCCTATCAGATTCCTTCTTCTCCAGCCCTTGATCTCCCCCCCACCCCCAACTGGCTTTGCCTATCACCTTCCAGGTAGCCCCATCTTCCTCTTCCCTTCTCAATCCTGAAGAAGGGTCTCAGCCCAAAATGTCAACTACTCCACAGATTTCCAGGGATGATACCTGACCTCCTGAGTTCCTCCAGCATTTTGAGTGTGTTGCCTTGGATGCTCAGCATCTGCAGACATTCTCGTGTTTATAATTTTCTTCCTTTTTTAGTTGCTTAAAATCTATCTGAAACTCTTCAAATTCTACTCATGATTTGCTTTAGAAACCTAAAATAAAGCTGCAATTTTAGGATATTTAACAGAATCTTGTAGCAAGGTTATATTTATCTCTGTTAAATTCTATCCTATTTCTTTTGTTTTTTATCATCACCTGTGACTTAATCTTTCATTATAATTGAATATTTGATCTAATTTCTTTTTGTTGTAATATATGTCAATCTTGCTTGAACATACTGTTGTAAATTAGCCTCTGGCTAAATTGGCTATTAGAATTTGAGACCAAGTGTAACCTGTAACCTTTTATGTCAATTCACATGTATGTAAACTTGAAATGGACAAGTAAATAGACAATTTACACGTAATATATTTTAAATAATGTCAATCATTTCAGTTCCATTAAAATTTTTTCTGGATCAATAACTTGTGGTATTCTCATAAAATGCTTCTGTACATTCACTGCCCTTTCGGCTGGAACTCATGTCGTCTACAAATAATTATATATGCCCTTCAAATTTCTATTTTTTTCTGGTTGGCACAGTTCATTATTTGAAAAAGAAAACATTTTTGTGTGCATATATGCTGAGTTGGGCAAGAGCATCCACAGCACCATTCTTGTAGTCTTGTCTTGAATTTAATCAGAAGGCTGTTGTAATGATGGGATTATGGGATGTTACGTTGAAGTTGTATAAGATGTTGGTGAGGCCTGATTTAGAATATTATGTGCAGTTCTGGTCACCTACCAATAGGAAAGATATCAATGAGATGGAAAGAGGTGCAGTGAAAATATACAAGGATGTTGCCGGAATTTGGTACATGAGTCAAAGGGAAAAGTTGAATAGGGTAGGACTTTTTCCTCTGGAGTGTATGAGAATGAAGAGATATTTGTTTGAGGCATACAAAATAAGAGGGGTATAGAGAGGGGTGTGTGGCGTGTGGCCAAGTGGTTAAGGCGTTGGACTAGCGATCTGAAGGTTGTGAGTTCGAGCCCCAGCTTGGTGTGTCCTTGAGTAAGGCACTTAACTACACATTCCTCCAGTCCACCTAGCTGAAAATGGGTACCGGCAAAAGTGCTGGGGGTTAACCTCGCGATAGACTGCCGTCCTATCCAGGGGGGAAGTCTCGTACTCTCAGTCGGTCGCTTCACGCCACAGAAACTGGCATAAGCACTTTTAACTTTAAATAGATCTCTACTAAAGGAGATGTAAGGCACTCCTTCCCTCCAATCATGTGAAGCCAAGGGAGCGGGTGGTGGATGGTTGTATCAGCAGATCACAAGTCCTGGTTATGCGACCACTGATGCCAGGCAGACAATCTCTGAAGTATTGACAATGGCTGAGGGCCATCTGACTTGTACAGACATTGCCCAGATGAAGGCAATGGCAAACTACTTCTGTAGAAAAATTTGCCAAGAACAATCAACGTCAAGACCATGACCGCCCAGGACATGCAACACATGGCACATAATAATGATGTAGATAGGGTAAATGCAAGCAGGCTTTTGCCACTGAGGTAGTGTGAGACTAGAAGTCATGAGGTCATAAGTTAAGGGGGAAAGGTGAAATATTTAAGGGGAGCATGAGGGGGAACTTCTTCACTCAGTGGGTGGTGAGAGTGTGGAATGAGAGTGGTTGATGTGTGTTCCATTATGAAAGCATAGCTTTGAAGATGCATATGCCTGGCACTTAAACATTTTAAGATCTGTAGCCTTGAAATAACTCAGTTCCAGTGAATGAAAACAAAACCTTTGCTTATTGAAGGCATGACCATTGTTGGTAGAATCTCAGGTGGTGACGAGATGGCGTGCAGGAGTGAGATATGCCAACTAGTGGAGTGGTGCCACAGCAACAACCTGGCACTCAACATCAGCAAGATGAAAGAGCTGATTGTGGACTTCAGGAAGGGTAAGATGAAGGAACACACAATAATCCTCACAGAGAGATCAGAAGTTGAGAGAGTGAGTAGTTTCAAATTCCTGGGTGTCAAGATCTCTGAGGACCTAAGCTAGTCCCAACATATTGATGCAGTTATAAAGAAAGCAAGACAGCAGCTATACTTCATTAGGAGTTTGAAGAGATTTGGCATATCAACAAATACACACAAAAGTTCTATAGATGCACTGTGGAGAGCATCCTAACAGGCTGCATCACACTCTGGTATGGGAGGGGCTAGTGAACAAGACCGAAAGAAGCTGCAGAGGGTTGTAAATCTAGTTAGCTACATCTTGAGTACCAGCCTACAAAATACCCAGGACATCTTCAAGGAGCAGTGTCTCAGAAAGGCAGCGTCCATTATTAAGGACCTCAGGCACCCAGGGCATGCCCTTTTCTCACTGTTACCATCAGGTAGGAGGTACAGAAGCCTGAAGGCACACACTCAGTGATTCAGGAACAGCTTCTTCCCCTCTGCCATCCAATTCCTAAACCCTTGGACACTACCTCACTTTTTTTTTTAGTACAGTATTTCTGATTTTTGCATTTTTAATCTATTCAATAGACGTATACTGTAATCGATCTACTTATTTATTTAGTTCTTCGTTTTTAATTATGTATTGCATTGAACTGCTGCTGCTAAGTTAACAAATTTCACGTCACATGTCGGTGATAATAAACCTGATTCTGATTCTGATAGAATTCCAATCATAAAATCTAGTGTGGACCAGCTAGTCCTCTGTAAAACTGTCTGGAGTAAACACTAGAAATGTTTTTAACCAAAAAATTTAGCCCTAAAATGCAAATTTATATTTTACTGATTTCTGATCCATGATCTTCAAGTTACAGCCATGATTTATTTTCTTAATATTGCCACACTCTATGATTTTTCTGTCATCTCCAGAAATGAAGGTATATGGAAATACAGGTGTAATGAGGCCAAGTCATTATGTTCCTCCCAGTTGGGAAAGAGAATTGAATTGACCTATTCTTTTAGAGAGTGAAGAACTGATCTTAATATTCATGATAAACAAAAACAATTCTGCAGATGCTGGAAGTTGAAAGAAAGACATATGACATGCTGACAGCAATTCATGAAGGAGTAGCGGAGATGAATAAAGGTTCAGCACCTTGGGCTGTGATCCTTCATCAAGACTGGAAAGGAAGAGGGAAGAAGCCAGAATAAGCAGGTTGAGGGAGGGGCAGGTGTACAAGCTAGAAGGTGATAGATGAAGCTGGGTGAGGGGAAGGTAGGTTGGTGCTGGGAGTGGGGTCAAAATGAGAAGCTGGGAGGTGGTAAGTGGAAAAGGTAAAGGAAATTGATAGAAGAGGAGAGGACCATGGGAAAAAGGGGAGGAGGAGGGGCACCACAGGGAGGCAATAGGCAGGTGAAGAGAAAGAAAAAGTAAGGGGGGGAGCTCAAAAGAGGAATGGAAGCATACATTTTATGTGTGTTAATATTCTGTATTTTAATTGGGAGGATTTTACCTTTAAAATTAAATATAACTGAATTAATGCTTTTATGTTTTAGAATTATCTTTTCAATTCACACAACCAATGATTGAAGAGATTTAGAACAGACTGCATCAGTCATGCAATATTCACTTGACCTCTACAAGAGATCTGAGAGAGCTTTTGAAATTCTCTGTGACCAGAATGTAAAGCTGTCACTGTCAGCTGTGTTGACTTATTCTGCCATTCACAGGTTCTTACCTGCCCTTTGAGGGCTTTATTGGAGAAAAGAATTTTCTTTTCAGGATCAATGTGAATTTCTATATTCAATGCTAGATTTTGGAATTGTCTGGGCTTTGACAGTTCATGGGAGCATAAGTGTAGGTTAAAATTTTATATTGACACACTTATCAGGTAAAATGTTTCTAGACTGTATTGCTATTCCATGCACTTTAGATTAAAAGATGGTCCTGTAGGTAAGTGTGTGTTAACACTGGAAACAAATCTGTAGAAAAAAAAGTGTGTTGATTGATAGAAGTTGTTTGATGAGAGGTAATTTTGGTATAACATCTTGGATGGAAGCACCAGTCGAAGATTCCACTAAATCCTGTGTAAGAGATGTTACATACTTTACTGCAATTTTTCATTTTATCATAATTCATGCAAAACATTGGAATGTGTGAATGTTGGGAACAATTCTTAACAATGTGAACGAATTTTCAAAATTATTGCCAGGAATGCTGCCATATACAAACATGATGACTGTTCGAAATTATCACCTTCTGTGAGGTGTTAACTAACCTAATTGTTTGAAATGGTCTGATGCCCTCATTATAATAGCAAACCAAAGAAGTTTAGACAAACACACTAAACATTTGTGCAACGTTACTCCAGGGCCAAGTATTGAATATCTTGTCATGTGTGAGACTTTTCATAAAATGAACCTTAGTAGTCTTCTTGTTGGAGGAACAAATGGAACTATCACACTGATACTCAGCTGAAGCTGGGTTTAATACCTCTTGTGCGAGGGTAAAGCACATATATATCTCTTTGTTGATCCATTGCTACAAAATACCAAAACAGGAGGAAAATTATGAAGTTAATGGAGATGATGTAAAATATTCTGCACCCATTTTTTAAAATTTCACTAAGCCGAATTCTCCCACAATAATGCATGTCTGGATATCTTTCTGCTGTGATAGGTGAGATCTCAGTTTAATATTTAATACCCAGCTGTAAACTGGTGTGCATTGATACTGAAATGCTTTTTCACATGCATTTTTTATTAATTCACAATTGCTTCTAGTTTGGTATCATGGGCTTTCCATTGGTATCCCACAGGACAATCTACTCTGACTGGAGTTAGAGGAACTACAGGCATCTCTGTCTGCAAGGTACCATAAACAAGGCGTGGGGATTATACATCTATATCCTCCCAGCATTATGTGTAAGCCATGGATAACTTGCCTGTATCAAAAGGACACTTTATCTCACAAATGTCTGTTAACAGTAGTATGTGGCATATAGTTAGAGTGTTATTGTTGTCTTACTATTCTACTTCCAGATCATTCCAGACTCCCAAAAGCATCTGCATGTTAGGTGCATGTGACCACATAAGGCCTATGCAGTAGTGAAGAGGGCATTTGACATTTAGCAAATTATGTAGCGAGGAGCTGAAAGAACTGCTCGGTCAGGGTGCTTACTTGACTAAATATGTCCAACAGACAACAGACAGCGACACCTGATATTTCAAGCTCAGCAACATGATCCTATGGCGCGTTGCAGCAACTGGTCATGGGATAGCAGTACACTATCTGTATTTATGAGGTTCCACCGAATTGCCTGATTCCCAACCTCTTGAGGGCAGGAGGATGCAGGCTCCACTTCCCTCGCACCCCACTTCTGTGGGCAATTCTTCGCCGAGCGCCCTCCCACTTGACACTTCAAACATATTGGTTGTCCATCTTCTGTGAACCTAGGCTGTCATTTACGTCTATTGCTAGTAGCGGGTGTAAAATCCCTCTGTACAGTGAGAACTTTCACTGCTCGAGTCAATTCACAAAGGGCTTTGCCCTGCTCTGCGACTACTTTAAGGACGTCATCTAGTGTGACAGACTCAGATTCCCGAGCTTTAACAATCGAGCACTGTGCCTGGCTACTGCTACACCCTGACTTCCCAGACTTTGTATTTCCCAGGGCCACAGCCGAGCCTCCTCTCGCACTTCTATCATTGAGGACTCAGGGTGGTTCCGCACGAATCTGTGGAGCTCCTTTCTGAGGGAAGGATCCCTGATCCCCTCTGTAAATTGATCTCTTAGCACCACCCTCTTATTGGTCACGGCATCAGGGGAGTGCTTCAGTATCAAGTTAAGAGCTTGGGCTAGGGCATGTGAAAACTCTTACATCTTCACTCTCACTCTGGTTGCAACCGTAGAAGCTATGCCACAGCTGGGGTGCACTACGCTTGTTTCGGAAAGCTTCCCTGAGATAGGTGAACAAGTCATCAGCCCGGTCTTCCCCAGCATCACTGCGCATACGTGCTTCCTCTAAGGCTGCATCCCTGAGCAGGGACATGACAAAGTCATACTGATCCTGGTCAAACTGATTTCCAGTATGAAGTTCCCTAATTTGTTCATTCAAATCAAGTTCAACTGGTGTGTCCTCTGACAGTAACATAGTAAAAGCTCAAGCCTTTAAAGCTTTCACAAGAAGCATGCAAAAGGAGTTGCTGCCATCCTTTGCTGAAAACACGATGGCTTCACGGCCCGCAGTTCCCTGGATTCACGTCACCGTACTGCTGTCAGTTGCTGACATCCCAGCCCATTCCCCAGGCTCTACCACGCTCTCCACGCAGCAAGAGGCACTTTCTCCTTCTGACCGACGGGAGCAGCGGTCCTGGTCTTCACCACTACCATATTAGGTATTGTATATTATACTGCATGCAGCAATCAGAGACCCTCTAAACTGGTTTGGAATTAACCCCACTCCTGGTACCAAATTTTGTAGCCTGGGGAAAGGTGCACACTCAGGACAGCAAATACTTCTTCGGGTTTTAATTCCTTTATCTGTTTTAGATGTTTTAGTGCCGGAAGAGGGTCTTAAAACAAAACAAATGAATTTACAACCTGTCCCTGCTGTTACAATCTCAGTTTAACCTTCGATCCACACCCTTGTGTATCGACGAATTGCGTATGCAGTATAAAAATACATAAAGCAAACCGCACAAAACTAATATGGTAGTGGCAATTCTGAAGGAACACAATGCAAACAACATTAGAATCCCCCCCAACCCTGGACCTTACACATAACAGCAAAAATGTAAACGAATACATCTCATCTAAGATGTCTACTCCCTTTTAGTACACACGTGCTGAACTTCCAAACATTCACGTTACGCTGTTACTTTCACAATCAGTCATGATACAATAAAGTTAGACAAATGGTACACTTTGGCACACTTTTACATGATATTGCCTGGTAGTTAAATTACAGGAAGACTGACCTACTTGGCCGGTGAGGAACTTCACACAAGCCGCGCTATCCAACACCAATGCCTTCATTCGTGGAAATCTAAAACATCCGCGTGTAAAACATGTCAAATTACTGACGTTCTGGATTTGCAAACAAGCATAAATGAATTCACATGGATATCGTCAATTAATACTCACTTTTCCTCACCGTGCCCAGCATCTCTGGGAGGAACTTAATCCGAAGGCCCCACCAGCTTCTTCTGCACAAAACAAAATGGTCTCCCCACTATCCCGCGCATGCACAATGACATCACCATCTCCACTTAAAGGCACAGACAATTATTCTAGCATTACCCAGTTGGATGCCTAAGCACAATTTTTACGATAATGAATAAGATTCGACAGTCACCCGGTAACATATATTTGGGTTATATTCTCATTTTTAGAATCAGAGTCAGCTTTAATATCACCAGCATATGTCCTGAAGTTTGCTAACTTTATGACAGCAATACAATGAAATACATGATAAATAAATATAGAGGAAAAAACTGAATTACAATAAGTATATATATATGTTTATTAAACAGTTAAGATAAAATAAGTAGTACAAAAAAAAGAAATAAAAAAGTAGTGAGGTAGTGTTCATGGGTTCAATGTCCACTTAGAAACTGGATGGCCGAAGAGAAGGAGCTGTTCCTGATTCATAGAGTATGTGCCTCAGGTGCTTATTTTAATTGTTTCAGAAAAGGATTTTGAAATGCATTGCTGCAAAGCATTCATATTTCCAGTTATTTTCCCCTATTAATAACAGTGTTAATTCCCTAGCAGTTGCAATGGCTTACCTGAAGATAAAGTATAAGTGAAAAATTATAAAATGGCACTACGTTCAAACAATCCATAGTCACAGCAGCTGAAAGTGAATATCCTGTGGTCGCAAAAGGTGCCGAATAAGCATGTGTGTTTTAAAGCTGACTATCACCAAATATTGATCAATGCAAATCAAAGCTTGGTTTCTGACCATAAAGTGCTGAAGAGTTGCCAACAGTCGCCATGGCATCTTCCAGTCATTTAAACAAGTAAAGACCATCAAGCAGGAAGTGTTAGCTGGAAGCCAATCCTAAAACTTTCTACGCAGTGTATACTTGAGGTGTACAGTAATAAAAGAGATACTGTAAAGAACTACAACAAACATACACATAGAGTGAATTGAAACACAATGGGAATCCAACAATATGTGTCCTTTAATATTTATAGATTTTGTTTTCATCTTTTATTCTTAGTACAATCTCATTAGATGGCAACAGCTTGATGCAAGCTGTAGTGTAGAAGGAGGTTCAGTCATACTATCACTTAATTAATTTGCCTAGCACTCCTTACACACTTCCTTCAGCTACTTTCCCACAGGCACTTCTTGCAAATAAGTCACGACAACAAATCAGTAACTGATCTTTTTTTCCTCTTGTTTCTTAACTCTTTCACTGATGTGTCCTGTTTCATTTCTATTGTTCAGTGACACGTTTGGCCAAGTTTGAAACATTTGAATAATATTTATTTCACTTATATACAAAATAAAATTGCATTCAATCTACCCTACTTTTACAGATGCAAAAGGATGTACAGGAAGACATTTATCTGACAAAAATAACCAATTTGTTGTTCCAAACAGAAATAATGACATATCTTATCACACAGACAAAAGCATTAACCAATTCTCTTTGTCATATTGATGCATTGGATCTTTGTGAGATGTTCACAATTTATTTTACATATGAAATGAAACAACATTTATTTTAAATTTTTTTCTTAAATTACAGAGCAAAACACCTGCAAATTTGGAGAAAATTAAATTGCAACAAAGCTATGAGCACCCCAATTACAGCTTTATGTGTGAGAATTGAACCATTTCTGTAGAGAGGTTGATATTTTGAGTGAATTGTAATTTCTTCCAATTGTACTGCTATTTTTAAATGCAAAACTGAGATGAAATTTATCAAAAGGAATGGCTCAAGTTAAAACACGGGGATGTTTTTAAAGATCTAAAACCAGATTTCTGCTACCAAAAAATAGTTTTGACAAATTGGTGTAGAGGGCTATCAGTAACATACTTAGTTCAGTATTGGTGACAAGATTTATTGAAATTTTACAGGGTAAATTACTTAAAGAAACAATTGTATATACTGATTTCAATGCACCACAAGAACATTTTGTTCACATTCCAACATATGCTTAAAAACACTGATTAAAAATTGATAGAACTATGATGCCACTTATAGTCTATAGATATTTCTTTATACTTATTCAGTTTTGAAATGCTGAATCCTAACTCTTCCATGTGTATATATTCATTGTTAAAACACAAAGGGATTTTAGGTTTCAGATTTAGAAATATTCGGAAAATGATTAACAATTGATTTCTAACTGCGAGCTTTTTGTGAGAGATGCCTGTGGGAAGGTAATGACAGGAAGGGAGAATGAAAGCCTGAACGTTTTAATCAAGCCCATTTTCGTGCAGCCTATCTCTCCACCATCAACCGATGAGAGACACATCCTAACAATAACACCACCACTTTCATTTCATTCACTAACACAGGGCAAGGAAGTCAGGCTTTTACATTACTCTTTATAGAAGTGAATTGCTATTAATAAAAGATCAGCTGCAAACTGAAAGGTAAATTGGCTTTAAATAGCAGATAAAAGCTCAGACCAACCTCATACTTGAAACCGATTCTTAAAGTTTATATGTAAATTGAACTCCTGTTTAAAAAAAGGCCTATTCATAGTGGGAGCAAGAAACCAGCTTCTTCAACATTTGGCTTCTGAAAATTCAAAACTCAGGCATCAGTAAAGAATTATTTTAAGGTTTTTTTTTCTGTCCTTACTCAATCCATATCTCCTTTTAACCTTATCCAATACTGATTTTTTTTTTTCAAGATGGCGCTGAACTGCAGTCTCCATCAAGGTCATGGATCAGATTTACTTGCTTTTTAGTTGTTTTTTTTTTCAGTTCATGGGGCTGGGTTTGGGGACAGTGAGGGAAGTTAGGGTCATGTTTGGGTTTAGGGACAGAGAGGTCATGTTAGGGTTTAGGGAGAGGGATCGGATAGGGAGTGAGATCAGAAGTCAGGCTGGAGGCTAAGCTTCCGTTCCATGTTTCGAGGCCAGAAATGCAGAAGGGGGACAGCTGTCAGCCAGCAAGGGTGAGACGAGAGCTGCTGCCACCCCCAGACCAGGGTTACTGACCTGTGATGGGTTCTGGAATCAGAGTTCTCTGTGGCAGAAACGAGGTCAGATGACTCCCTAGGTCCATGAATCTGCGAGACTGGAGTGCTAGGTCCAGTGTTCGATGACTGGTGGTTCCTTGGATTGAAGCGAAGACTCAGGGCCTGAGGGTCTAATCAGAAGTCCGGAAAACAAGGCTCAATGGCCGAAGCCCAAGTCTGTGAATCTCTGTGAGTCCATTGAGAAAACTAATGCCCAATACAAGCCCTAGACTGATGGAAGCTGGAGGCCAAGAAGTCCTGTCCTGGGGTTAGAGGACTGTGTATGTGTGGGAATGGGAGGGAGGAATGGGCCTTGTTTTGCTGTGTTCTGTGTTGTTCTGCCAAGCACTGTGGGCATTGTGGGTGTGTTGGTTGTTAATGCAAATGATGCATTTCACTGTATGCTTCAATGTGCGTGTGATAAATCTGAGTCATGATTCTTGGAACAGTTAACTAATTCTGTAAGCAGTCTCTAATACTAAGGATTAATACTAATACTAATCCTTAGTATTGCTTATCAAGGAATCACTGCCTTGATGAACTGATATGAAAGGGACAGAACATACTTGAGCTATGGAGCTGGAATGTCAGATGGGCCTTCCTCTCCTGATTACTTTAGTAACCTTTGTCTCATTCAGCAAAAATATTTGCCAATACATGTAGCTGAAGGGTGAAGAATCAATGTCGTATGCCTCTAGAGTAGTTACCCAAGGTGAATTTGCAATCTGTTTTACACCACGCCCAATTTTGATGTAAATTAAAGTGTTGAAGCCAGATGTCAACGCTTTAGATTGGAACAATGACTGGCCTAGAGACTTTCCTGTTGTCTCCAATGATATTGTTTTCTTTCATACACTCTGCACGGAATAATTCTTTGAATATTTTTAACACAGAGGTAGATAGGTTCTTGTTAAACAAGAGGGTGAAAGATTATTGTGGGTAGATGGGAATGCAGGGCTGAAATTAAAGACAGATCAGTCATTATCTTCTTAAGTGATGGGGATAGATTAAAAGGGATGACTCCACAGCCTTCTCATTTCTCTTCCTAATCTTTAGCATTGTGTATTCACTTCCCAAAATGACAAGGTAGTAGCAATCTCCAACTTCAAATCAAGCATAATCGAACTGTTCAGGTAAGTTTGCATAATAACCATTTTGAAGTTAATCTTAAAGCAATGTATTTCAAGATATATCAAAGCATCATATGGGAAAATGATTGTTAAGATCTTTCAGAGGGGTGTAGAGCTCAGGAAAAGACAAATTTATAACAATAAGCAACAAACCAACAGTTACTTTTAACGAAAATGAAAATATGCTTCAAATGCAAAAACTGTAAGCATTCATAGCTGGAATTATCACTCCATATGTTTTGAAAACCACCATGTTAACAATAATGTGTTCCTCCACTCCTGCCTTTCAGACATTATTGCATTCAAGGGATTTTTCATCAGTGTGGAAAGCAAGCCTCAGACTGCCAAAACAGTCATCATTCTCACCACAGTTTCCTTTCACATTGATGAGGAATGTGTACTATTATCTTATGGAGCCATCATCTGCAACGATCCCTTATCTCCTTGTCTGGTGTGACATATGTACAATGGATTTGTACAGACCAAAGCAAAAACATAAAGAAAAATGGGATTCTGATGTGAATACCCTCAGGTAGAAAAGGTTAATTTCTCGCTGCAGATCACGACTTTAAAAAAAAATCTCCTCTTTATCTTTGAGCCTGGAGCTATCCCATATTGCCTTAAGAGTCTGATATCCAAAAGTTGCGAGTTTAAAAAATGAGGAATAAATTGCTGGGCATCGATAACACCAGCTGAAAAATATTCTGTTTAGAAACTATGTTATCAATTTGAAGTACTTCACATAATGAGGGTGATATTATCCATACCCACCTAAGAGAAACTGGATGGGAGTTTTCCATTTATACCACAATTCCTCCTTGCAAACTCCAAGTGTAATAGCTTGCCTGAACAGTGGATTGGACACCGAACCCTCAGTGCCAGATGATCGCATGGGGGTTGACTAATATTTCAACCAGTGGCCTGAGTACAAAAATATTTGTGGTTTTTCACTTGGAGTAATTGATGGGAAAATGAACAATTGAGGATGAAGCATGCCCAAATATATAAATGCTGTTGAAAATGTATGCTTCCTTACCTGAGACCTCAACTTCTACCCACTAATCATTGTCTCTCCCATTGCCATTCAGTTGTGACAAGCACACTGTAACAGACAAATTCTTATCTGCAAGAGCCCAGTTGTTTGACCCCTGCCAGACTCCTACGTCATTGCTCATTCCTGTCCGCTGGCTGCTGTTTCTGTTTTGGACAGACACTTTACCACTGTGGATCTGGGAACTTTCCCCAATCATCATACCAGCCATACTCTCTGATTTCCCACTCACCTCCCATCCAACAAATTTCCAGATGCTAAGATTATTTTAGAACGGGGTTTACCAAACCTTTTCATGCTATGAAACCCTACCATTAACTGAGGGGTCCATGGGCCCCAGGTTGGAATCCCCTGTTTCAGAAGTTTTGTGATACAACTTCATAATAACAACATAAGGACCTTAACAAGACCTTTGACAGGGACCCACATGGGAATTTGGTCAAGAAGTTTGAGGCACTTGGCATTCAGGATGAAGTAGTAAATTGATTGGTCATTGGCTTCACAGGAAAAGTCAAAGAGTGGTAGTCTGATTGGAGCTCTGTGCACAGGGATCAATGTTGAGTTCATTGTTGTTTGCCATCCATATCAACAATCTGGATGATAATGTGGTAAACTGGATCTTCAAATTTGCCAGTGACACCAAGACTTGAGGCATAGTGGGCAGCAGGGAGGACTACCAAAGCTCGCAGTGGAATCTGCACCAGCCAGAAAAGTGGTCTGAAAAACGGCAGATGGAATTTAATACAGACAAGCGTGAGATGTTGCACTTTGGCAGGACAAACCAGGATAGGACTTACACGGTGCATCGTAGGAGTGCAGTAGAACAGAGGGATCTGGGAATACAAGTCCATCATTCATCGAAAGTGGCGTAGATATGGTAGATATGGTAGACACTGGCTTTCAAAGTATTGAATAAAGGAGTTGGGATTGTATATTGAAGTTGTATATTACGCTGATGAGGATGATTTGGAACATGATATGCAGTTCTGGTCATCTACCTATAGAAAAGATGCCAATAAGAGTAAAAGTGTGCAGATTTACAAGGATGTTACCGAGATTTGAAGAAAGATTGAGTAGGTAAGCATTTATTCCCTGGAGCATAGATGCTGAGGGGAAATTTGATAGAGGTATTAAAAATTATAATGATAAATGCAAGCAGGCTTTTTCCACTGAGGTTGGGTGAGACCAGAACTCGAGGTCATGAGTTAAGAGTGAAAGGTGAAATGTTTAAGGAGAACATGAGGGAGAACTTGTCAGGGGTAAGTTTTTTACTCAGAGAGTGGTGCGTGCGTGCGTGGAATGGGCTGCCGGCAACAGTGGTGGAGGCGATTATGGTAGGTCTTTTAAGAGACTTTTGGATGGGTACATGGAGCTTAGAAAAATAGAGGGCTATGGGTAAGCTTAGTAATTTCTAGGGTAGGGACATGTTCAGCACAACTTTGTGGGCCGAAGAGCCTGTATTGTGTTGTAGATTTTCCATGTTTCTTCACTCAGTAGGTGATGAGTGTGGAATGAGCTACTAACAGAAATGGTGGATGTGAGTTTGATTTCATTATTTAAGAGAAATTTGGATAGGTACTTGGCTGGGAGTGATATGGAGGGCTATGATCTGGTTTAGATTGATGGGACTAGGTAAAATTATAGTTGGGCATCAAGTAAGTGGGCCTAAGGGCCTGTGACTGTACTGTAGAGTTGTATGACACTATGACTCTATGACAGTGAAGTAATTCGCCAGTTACACCACAATTTTGGAGTCACCTTAGTATCAAAACCATGGGAGAAGGATTTGAGGAACAGGATAGATGGGTTTGCGAGTAGGTAGGGAGAGAAGACAAATATTGAAGGAATGTAAGGGTATGTATGAAGGGTGGTATAGATTTGGTGGGCTTAAGGGCATTCTTGTATGACACTATAACTCTGCAGATCCATGGCTGTAGATTGCTACACATTTCACCCCTCTTTTTATTAGATTGCTTTACCTATATCAATGAAAGTGGAGACTTACTCTTTAGTACAAGAAGAAGGGCACTTAACTAGAGATGGGGACAACAGTGGAGAAGTGGAAGAGCTTTGATTAGATCCTCAACTTTCATCTCCCCTAACCCTCTCTCATGACTTTCCTACATTTCACTGTTAGCATTGTGTCTCTGAATGCCTCAGTAAGGATCGGTGGAGCCTGGATAGTCAAGACTGTATTATCTCTCCAAATTAACATAGTATGCTGGTATTACTCAGCTCATGTGATGATCACTCAATCCTTCTTGTAGGTACCCATTCTTCTCGTAGACAAAGACATCATCACAAAAATATTTTGCCACTCATTCTTGAGATGGAGTCCTCCAATTTCTCTGCACCTAACACACTTGCCAATAAATTGGACGTCTGCTCCTGCTCCAGAAATGTTCCATTCATGAGACCCCCCCCCCCCCAACATTTGCATCCAAATGGGCAAAATGGCCCCTTCTACTGCTATGACAGTCTCCTTCAGCTGTTCCTGTTTTTGCTCAGTGCTCACGATAGGAATTGCCAATAATGTAAGATCCAAGGTATCCTCAGGGTAGATGACCTCCAGTGCTGTGGAGCTGTCATTATTCATCAGACGGTGATCTCATCATCTTCGCACAGGTGGTGGTACATATGTGGAATGAGCTGCCAGAGGACGTGGTTGAGGCAGGTAAAATAACAACTTCTGAAAGATGGACAAATGCATGGATAACAAAGATTTAGAAGGTGATAGGCCAAACACTAGCAAATGAGACTAACTTGGGTCAGCATCTTGATCAGAAGTGGGCAAAAAGACCTGTTGCCACTGCGTATGATTTTTTTTTACTCTGACCTGTGGAAGATTAAAGATATGAAGTAGGAGAGACACATTTGTAAATTGTCCACACTGAGATGCTGACGTCCACTCACTGTTGCCCTCATCTTTAGATGAGATTTGTATCCAATGGAACTGAATGAGATAAAATTCTGTCATGAGCTGGATGCAACACCTACTTTACTGAAAGGCATGTGTGCTGCCATTCCTTGTATTTCCTAGTCTGTCTGCTAGTTGTTTGCAGAGTCACCTTTATTTCTGTGCCAAATCCTTATATTCTGTGCTCTCTTATCCTGAAGGGAGATAAAGAAATTTGTTCAATGGATAGATGAAGAATATTTATAAATAAAGACCATGAGGGAAAGTGTCAGCATTGTGTAAAAGTGAAGTTCAACGTTGCAGGTGACTGGGCAGATGAGAATGTTAGTCTATTTCCTCTGAATTTCCCTCTTTGGTTGATTTTCAAGGCTCCCAATTCTGTTAAGACTATTTTCACTGTCTCGTTATATTCTAGCTGCATTGTATTGGTAGGTCTGTATCTACTGTGATGTAGACATAGAGAGAAATAAGTGCATCCTCAGATTAAGAGGTAACTAAATTGGCGACATTGATTGAAGAAGGCAAGTTGATAAAGCTGAAGCCACTGCACTGACATTTCCTGAAATGATAAAATCATTAAACTCAATTACTTGTGGTTTGACTTCTAGAATGGGGTATCTTATATACCCATGTTGCTGACTCCTGTTCAGCCTCCAACCTTCTTAATGCCATTGGCATATACTTCCCTCTGGCAGATGGAGTCCCTCGGACTACTAGATCTAAAGAAAAGCATTGAGTGAAGGATCGTCAAATCATGAAGCAGCCTTGCCACATATGTTGTCAATTTTCAGTCTCCCTTAATTATTGCATCACATCCAGAATTTATCAAGTATCATGCTTTCAATGTGCCTTTAACTCTTGAAATAGAGTGGCTGAAATTGAGTTTTTCCCATTATGATTACACTCACCAGCCGGATTTGTCATGTGGAAATACTGCTATAATGGTGGCTGCATTAAAGTAGCTCTAACAAGGGTGCTACATAAAATTACAGTTTTGCTGCCTGCTGGTGATTGCTGCAGTGTTTTTTTTAATGTTTTGGAAAGTTAACAAACTAGCTGCTATTTCTCTGGCAGAAATCACTTTGCAATTACTTACTTTTTGACGTAAATGTCAAACTGGATAAAGGAACTGTAATATGTTGTTTATGAAGGTATGTAATGGTCACTGTTATTGAGAAAGAAATCAATCCACTCTGTGAAGTTATTTTTCTATTTCCAAAGGTAAAGAAATCTGCAGAAATTTCAATGATTTAATTATAGTGTTCAAAAAAGTTGACTGAACTCTAGTCATCTGAAACACTTAATTCAATAAGTGCTGTGTAATCCAACCCATGCATCAATTATTTTGTAATATAATAGTTATTTTGAAACATTATATATACCATAAAACAGCTTAATCTCAAAGGCCTTGAAGATGGTTTGGATCAGCCCGTATGAGAGATGCTATTTGTGTGTGATGGGAGTGTGGTGGAGGGGAGGTTGTGGTGACTGCAGTAGTCTTTGTAAATGCAGTGAAGCATTTCATATTCTGCAGAATTTTGTTTTGAGCTCCATTAATTATGTTGTGTGTAAACAAATATAAACAATTCAGAATCAGAATCAGGTTTAATATCATCAGCATGTGTCATGAAATTTGTTAACTTTGCGGCAGCAGTACAAAATAATACATAATAAATACAGAAAAGAACTGAATTCCAGTAAGTACAGTGTATATGTGTATATTAAGTAGTTAAATTAAAATAGGTAGTGCAAAAACAGAAACTTTTAAAAAAAACTTGCATGGACCTTGCCATTGTCAAGGAGTTCAAGTTTTGGAAAGGGGATATCATAAGAACATAAGAAATAGGAGCAGTAGGCCATTTGACCATCAAGCCTGCTCCACCATTCTATAAAATCATGGCTGATCTGATCACAACTCATCTCCACCTACCTGCCCTTTCCACATACCCCTTAATTCCCCTCATATGCAAAAATCTATCCAACCTTGTCTTAAATATATTTACTGAGATAGCCTCCACAGCTTCATTGGGCCAAGGATTCTATAGATTCACCACTCTTTGGGAAAAACAGTTCCTTCTCATCTCCATCCTAAATTTACTTCCCTGAATCTTGAGGCTATGTCCCTTAGTTCTAGTCTCACCTACTGGTGGAAGCAACTTTCCTACCTCTATCTGTATGTTTCTATAAGATATCCTCTCAACCTTCTGAATTCCAGCAAGTACAGTCTCAAGCAACTCAGTCTCTCCTCCTTGTCTAACCCCCTCATCTATGGAATCAACATGGTGAACCTCCTCTGCCCTGCCTCCAAAGCCAGTATATCCTTCCTCAAGTATGGAGACAAGAACTCAAGAACTCAGTACTCAATATATGGCCTCACCAGTACCATGTACAGTTGCAGCATAACTTCCCCGCTCTTAAACTCAGTACCTCGAGCAATAAAGGCCAACATTCCATTTGCCTTCTTGATAGCCTGCTGCACCTGCAAACCAACCTTTTGCATTTCATGCACAAGCACCCTAAGTCCTGCTACACAGCAGCATGCTGCAATCTTTCATTATTTCAATAATAATCTGATCTTCCATTTTTCCTCCCTAAGTGGATGACCTCACATTTACCAACATTGTACTCCATCTGCCAGACCCTTGCCCACTCACTTAGCCTATCTATATCTCTTTGCAGACTCTCCGTATCCTCTGCACATTTTGCTTTTCCATTCAATTTAGTGTAGTCAGCAAACTTAGATACACTACTCTCTGCCCCATCTTCCAGATCATTAATGGATATTGTGAATAGTTGCAAGCCAGCATTGACCCCTGTGGCACACCACTCACCACTGATTACCAACCAGAGAAACACCCATGTATCCCAACTCTCTGCTTTTCATTGGTTAACCAATTCTTTATCCATGCTAATACATCACCCCCAACTCTTATATCTTATGGATAAGTCTTTTATGTGCACCTTATCAAACAGCTTCTGAAAATCCAAGTAAATAATGTTCATCTGTTCCCCTCTCTCCTGTGCTTGTTATGTCCTCAAAGAACTCCAGTGTTTGTCAAACTTTGCTGAATCCATATTGTCTCTGCCTGATGGCTCCATTTCTTTCCAGATGCCTCAAGCATTTCTCCAACTATAGATGTTAAACTAAATGGCCTCCATCCTTTTTTGAACAGTGTTGTGACATTCACCTGCTTCCAGTCCACTGGGACCTGTCCAGAGAATTTTGATAAATTACTACCAAAGCTTCAACTATAACCTTTGCCATTATTTTCAGTTCCTGCAGTGCATTCCATCAGGACCAGGAGATTTGTCTATCTTTCAGCCCACAAGTTTGCTCAGCACTACCTCTTTAGTGATAGCTATTGTATCAAGGTCCTCATCTCAGATCATCTCTCTTTGGCATGTTAGACATGTCCTCCACCATGAAAACTGCCACAAAATAGTAATTCAAAGCCTCAGCCATTTCCTCATTACCCAATATCAATTCCCCCTTCTCATCCTCCAAGGGACCTACATTCACTTTGGCTACCCTTTTTACGTTATATAATTATAAAAACTTTTACTATCCATTTTTGTATTTTATGCTAGTTTATTTTTATAATCTATCTTCCCTTTATTGCTCACTTACTGTTTTTTTGTTGCTTTTTAAGTTTTCCCAATCTTCCAGTTTCCCACTAATCTTAGCAACTTTGTATGCACAAGCTTTTAGTTTGATGCCTTCCTTTATTTCCTTCCTTATCCATGGCTGGCTCTCCCCACCGTTACCGTCCTTGCTTTTAACTGGAATATACTTTTGTTCAGCACCATGAAAAATCTCTTTGAAAGTCTTCCACTATTTCTCAATCATCCCACTACACGGCCTGTGTTCCCAGTCTATCCTATCCAACTTCTCCCTTATCCTGTTGTAGTCTCTCTTGTTTAGACATAATACATTAGTCTTAGATTGAATTATTGCACCCTCAATTTGTATGAGAAACTCATTCATACTCAATCATATCAAACTTCTATATGTTATGAAGGAAAGAACAGCAAACAAATATCTTGTACCTCAGCCTTATATATTTTCATCCATTACCACTGTGGCAATAACTACATTTTCAGGAGTTACTGATTGCTGGTTCACCCACCAGATTGAAGAGTTGTAGAATCTTCCCCCTTTGGAATGACTTGTAATCACTAAATTAATGTGCAGTCCATTGTTACATTTAAAGTTCATAATGAGACTGAGTGGTTTTGTTAGCTCAACAGATGTTACTTAAGGCTTTTTCTTCTGAATTAGGCCTTACGACCTTTTCAGGAAACTTATTAGAACACGATCAATTACTCAAAAGAAATGATGAGCGCCTATTATAAATATTCTACACCTGCCACTGCTCAAAATAATTACCTGTTGTGTTGCAGGTACTTAAATTAGGGATCATCTATTGAGTGAGTGAGGGTGGAAGTCAGCAACAAGAAGGAAGAAATCTTTCTATTGGGAGCATTCTATAGACACCACACACCCCAATAGCAACAGGGAAACTGAGGAGCAAATCAGGAGGCAGATATTGGAAAGGTGTTTTCATTGGTGACTTCAACTTCCCTAATATTCATTGGCACCTCCTCAGTGAAAGATATTTACACGGGGCAGAATTTGTTAAGTGTGTCCAGGAAGAATCCCTGAAATAGTATGAACAGACCAAATAAAGGCGAGGCCATGCTGCATCTAGTACTAGACAACAAATTTGGCTATGTGACAGATCTCTCAATGGGTGAGTGTTCCGGAGATAGTGACCACAACTCTCTGATCTTTAGGAGCGGATGGTATGGAAAGTACTTAATTGGTGCAGGATGAGTTCTCATGCTATTAGCCAAGAACTTGGGAGCATAAATTGGGAACAGATGTACTCAGGGAAATGCACATGGAAATGTGGAGGTTGTTTAGGGAGCATTTGCATTCTTTTTCTGGATATGTTTGTCCCATTGAGGCAGGGCCAAGATGGCAGGGAGAAGAAAATATGGTTGACAAGAGATATGGAAAATCTAGTCAAGGGAAAGAAGGAAACATATTTAAGGAATAAGAAGTAAGGATCTAACAGAGCTCTTGAAACCTATAAGGTAGACAGAACAGAGCTTAAGAAAGGACTTAGGAGAACTAGAAGGGACAGCAGAGGCTTTGGCTAGTAATATTAAGAGAAACCCCAAGGGTTCTACACATACATGAATGAAGAAAAGCAGGATGACTAGGATGAGGGATAAAAGAAGAAAAATGTGCTTGGAGTCAGGAAAGGTGGAGGAAGTATTTAATGAATACTGTGCTTCAGTATTCACCAGTAAGAGAGTTATTGATGAACGTGAAGACAGCATAAAACAGGCTGATATGCTGGAACAAAGAGGATATGGTGGAACATTATATATCCCAGGTTACTACAAGAAGCAGTGGAAGAGACTGCTGCAACTTTGGTAAAGATCATTTGCATCCTCACCAATCACAGGAGTAGAACCAGAAGATTGGAGCTTGCAAATGTTATTCTTTTGTTCAAGAAAGTAATAAGTATAACGCTGGGAATTATAAACTAGTTACATAACTGCCCACATCAATGGTGGGAAAATTATTGGAGAAGATTCATAGACACAGGATTTATGAGCATTTGGAGAAATATAAGTTGATAGAGGTGTATAAGATGATAGATTAAGTGGTTAACCAGAGACTTTTCCCAGGGTAGTAAGTGCTAATATAGAAGGACATAATTTTAACGTGATTGGAGGAAAGTATAGAGGGGATATCTGAGACATGTTTTTTACATAGAGTATGGTGGGTGCATGGAAATAGAGAGATGGTGCCAGGGATGGTGGTAGAGGCAGATAGATAAGGGACATTTAAGAGACCGTTACATAGACAAATAGATATAAAAATGGAGGACTATGTGGAAAGGAAGGTTAGATTGACCTTAGAGTAGGTTAAAAGTTCGGCACAGCATCATAGGCTGAAGGGTCTGATGTGTACTGTTTTGTTTTATGTTCTATATGAGTCAAGGGAGTCATTTGAAGATCACAAAGTTTTTAGACCACATAATTCACTCTTGAAGCACTCTTTGGTAATTATAGGTCCTGGAATATTGTAATATGATAGGTAATGCACACAAACAAATAGTGTAAGTCACCTGCCAATTTATCAGTAAGAGCATTCCCCTATTTAAGAGGCAGTGTGCAGAAAACATTTGGGCATGCACATGTTCAGGAGCCAATCTCCACACTGTTTGCTATGGCAGGATGGAGCTTTTCACTCAGTCAAAGTCCTCTACCAAACTACTACACCCCACTGACCACTAACACTGATATTTGTGTAAGGTTCTGGACAAAAAGGGCCATTTTCCTTATCTCATAAGTTGTGTCAGCCAAAGGCAGAGAGTGATAAGGAAATTCACTACCGTCAGTCTAAGTGGTTCTGAGATGAGTGCCAACTGCAGCTGGCATTTCAGGGCTCTGGAAAAATACCACCAAAATTGTCTCAATAAAATCCTCTTGATTCACTGGAAAGACAAGCAAAGTAATGTCGGTGTTCCTCTTTCAAATCAACATTCTCATTATTTTGGCTCCATTTGCACTCGGCTGGCTACCCAGTGAAAGTCAGATTGCATGTATGGCCAACTCTGTACTCCCAAACAGGCAATGAATTGCAAACCCTGCCATGGAAAGAATTACCATAACCCATGCAGGCACTTTATAAAACAATCCCAAAACCCCCTTCTGCACCTAGAGCTTTGTAAATTATTTTTCTTTAAGTGTCTATTTTGATGCTATTTTCATCATTCTTAGAGGCTGTTGTTCTAGATCATAGTCACTGTTAGGGTAAGGACACAATTCCTTATATCCTCTCTATACACTTAGTCCATTGTCTTGAATCTCTGAACTGCTTAATAATGGGAACAGCTTCTCTTTATTTACTTGACATAAATTGTACAGCCATCTCAAATCTCTTTTCAAATTTATTTGCTATAAGCAAAACTCTGGATTCTCATTTCAAATCATGAACCTGAAAATCTTCATCCTTGAAATCTCAGTAAATCTCGTCAGTACCCTTTCAAGAACTTGCTCCTTTTTTTTCTAAAATGTGGGGACCTGTATTTTACTGTTTACTATTCACTACATGAACTTTGAATTATATTTTATTAACTTACTTATGGTAATGTTTTGTTTTCTGTGATGTATGTGTGATATATGTGGGTGCACCATGGTCCAGAGGAACTCTATTTTATTTGTTTGTGTCTGTGTAGGGTCAGATGACGATAAACTTGAACTTGAACTTGTTTCCTGTCCTAGTTCAAAATGATTCAACTTAAGCTCCAGCTTTTTTCCAATATGTTTTCATTTATGAAGCCTGGAAATACCACAGCCTTACTAACCAACACTTGCAACAGGTCGATCCACTATTGAAGATTTATGTGCAGGTAACATCAGGTTGTCATACAGCTTTTAGAACTATCCCATTTAGTTTCTATTTGTTCTCTGTGTACATGCAGCCAAAGTGTACCACTTAATTGTACAGTACAGCCATTTCCCAATCCTTCCTCTCAGTGATCTATCAATTTAATCTATCTATTTAATCTTATCTATTTAATGTCTGAGAGAAAGTTAAATCCATCGATTAAATGTCATCAGTTCAATGTTATTGTGCATGGGCATATCTGTGTCTTCGTGCTGTATTTAAGCATGTTACTAAAAAGTTTAATAAAACAGGTGCCATTTTATGAGCTAAGGACAAGTAGCGAAGCATTAAACATTGAAACAAGTACCTTTAGCTCTATCTTTGAGATTTGTCCAAATCCAGATTGAATTTCAAAGACTATTCATCTCATATTCTTGATTTTTTGTTTGTTTATTTATTTATTCATTATTGTTCCTTCTTATTTTCTCTTTCTTTTTGTATTTGCACAGTTTGTGGGGGGTTTTTTTGCACATTGGTTATTGTCGCCTTGTTGGATATGGTCTTTCATTGATTCTATTGCATTTCTTGTATTTACCATGAAAGCTTGCAAAAAAATGAATCTCAGGGTTGTATATGGTGATATGTGTGTGTGTGTGTGTGTGTGTACTTTGATAATAAATTTACTTTGAACTTTGGAGACAATTAAGTGCAAAAGTGGGAATTACATGTTTATGCTGAGAGCACAGTTAAAGAACTAAATGAAGGGTGAGATGCTTAAGACACTGCATCTGATTGAAAATTAATAAGAATGGAGGTTTGAAGAAGTTTAGCTGCACATGAATATTTAAATCATCAGGATTGCAGCTGAGGATTTTGAGGGAAGTATGGGAGAAATCAGTGGGACACTGACCATAATTTTTTTATTCTCTTTGGATCCTGGGATGGTGCCAGAGGACTGGAGCATCCTGAAGTGTGTATTTTTGCTGTCCAAATGTTCCAGGGTTGTGAGAAGAGCCAATGAGAAAGCATCTGCTGTAGATCTGTTGCTTTGGTAGGCAAACTGGAGCAGATCCAAGTCGCCAATCGGGCAGGAGTTGATATGCTTCAACACCAGCCTCTCAAAACACTTCATCTTTGAACATGTGAGTGCCACTGGGAGATAATCATCTGGACAGGTTAGCAGGCTCTTCTTGGTCATCGGTATTGACTTCTGCTTGAAGCAGGTGGGTAACACACACTACAAGAGCGAGAGGTTGAAGATATCTGTGAATACACCAGCCAGCTGGTCAGCTCACGTCTTCAGTACTCGTCCAGGTACTCCATCCAGACCAGATGCTTCCCTTGTGCAGCCTGCATGTCATCTTCAAATGCTGAGACATACGGATCATTGGGAGACATGGTGGTTGATGATGTTGCCTCCCTGTTCTGCTGATCAAAGCAAGCATAGAAGGCATTGAAATCATTTGGAAGTGAAGCTCCGCTGTCCCCGGTGTCACAAGATTTTACTTTGTATGAGTTTATGGCATTCAAACTCTGCCACAGCTGCTGAGCATCCCTCATTGATTCCAGTCTAGTCCAGGATCTCCACTTTGCCTGAGAGAAGGCTTTCCAGAGATCATATCTGCACCTCTTGTGCATTGTCGATCTCTCGACTTGAATGCCTCTGATTGGGGGAAACTCTGAATGTTTCCATTGGGTCATATTCATCCTCAGCTGTTTCAATAATGTATGTAACGACCCTTGTGTAGTCATTCAGGTTGTCGGATGAGTTCTTAAATATGGCCTACTCCACTGAATCAAGGCACTCCTGTAACCATTCCTCTGCCTCCTGTGACCATCTCTTAACTGTCTTGATCTCTGGAGCCTGGCTCTTTAGGCTCTGACTGCATACAGTTAGTAGGACCCAAATGATCTGACTTGCCAAAATGCAGTCTCAGGGAAGAAATGGAGTTAATAAGTGTGAAGCAATCAATATGGTTTATATGACTTCAAGAATGCTTTTGATAAGGTACTTTCTTGAATTTAAACTTATTGGCAAAGCTTAAGCACATGATATAAAAGTATCATTAACAGCATGGATATGAAGTTATTAGAGAGTCAGAGTGGGGGAAAGTAGACACTGGTGCTCCTCGTGGATCAATGTGAAACCTGTTGATTCTTTTGATTAATTTTCATGACTTATAGTTAGCATGATTTATTGACACAATCAGAATCAGGTGTAATATCACTGGCATATTTGTTGTTTTGTGGCAGCAGTGCATTGCAATACGTACTAATAAAACAGCTATAAATTACAATAAGAAATATATATTGTTTAATAAATTAAATAAGTATTGTAAAAAGAGAGCAATTATGAAAAAAACAGTGGGTTAATGTACAGGGTTCATTGTTTGTTCAGAAATCAGAAGGTGGTGAGGAACAAGCTATTCCTAAAACATTGTGTGTGTATATTCAGGCTCTTCTTCTTGACCGTAGAAGAATGAGAGGGGACTTGATAGAGGTCTACAAGATTATGAGAGGCATAGATAGGGTGGACAGTCAGTACCTGTTTACCAGGGCACCAATAGCAAACACCAAAGGGCATATGTACAAAATTAAGGGAGGGAAGTTTAGGGGAGACATAGGGGTAAGTTTTTTACACAGAGGGTTGTGAGTGCCTGGAATGACTTGCCAGGGATGGTGGTGGAGGCTAAAACATTAGGGGTATTTAAGAGCCTCTTGGACAGGCACATGGATGAAAGAAAAATGGAGGGTTATGGGGTAGTGTGGGTTTAGTACTTTTTTTTAAGGATTATATGGGTCGGCACAACATGGAGGGCTGAAGGGCCTGTACTGTGCTGTCGTGTTCTATGGTTCTTTTACCACAATCTTGATGGTAGCAATGACAAGAAGGCACGTCCTGAGTGATGGGGGTCCTTAAAGGTGGATGCTGCCTTTTTGAGGTATAATTTTTTGAAGAAGTCAGCAATACTGGGGAGGCTGGTGCCCAGGATGGAGCTAGGAAAGTTTAGAACTTTCTGCAGCTTTTCATGATCCTGTGCAGTGGCCCTCCATACAGACGGTGATGC
This sequence comes from Hypanus sabinus, assembly GCF_030144855.1. NCBI lineage: Eukaryota > Metazoa > Chordata > Chondrichthyes > Myliobatiformes > Dasyatidae > Hypanus > Hypanus sabinus. Next base: position 69,921,764 of record NC_082707.1, on the reverse strand, counting down.
GACCAGTTAGAATGCTCTCATGACACATCTGTATAAAATTGAAAGTGTCTTGCCTGACTTACCAAGCCTTCTCAAACCCCTAGTGAAATATAGCCATTTTTATAGAACCATATATCTGTATTTTACAGTCATATTTATACAACCGTATTTGGAGCAAATATTGTGAACTGCAGAGAATATAGTAATAGATAGCAGCAGGACATATACAAATAGAAGATGAATTGATGCTACAATATCAGTTTTTCAGATCATTTTCAAGATTTTCAAATAACTGATTTTAATCATTTATTGAGCCAAAGCAGTAATTGAGCATTTATTTGTGAGCATCAAACTTCCTGATCCAGGACATGTCAGTTTCTGGTTGTCCATAAGTCCACAGGTGTGGGTCCAATCAGGCTGGACAAGATTTTTATAAGTTACTTATCTGCAGCAGAGATTCCCAACCATTTTTTATGCCATGGACCAAAACGTTTAAGCAAGTGGACCATGGACCATGGATCTTGAGCCTAATTGACTGACCCAATCAAATGATGAGGGATCTAACAAAAGGTCTTAGATGTAAAATGTTACCTCTGTCTTCCTTCCTTCCTTCTCTACAGAAGCAGCCTGACTTACTCAATGTTTCCAGCGTTTTCAGATATTTCAGATTTCAAACATAAATATCATAAGAGAAGAGTTAGGACATTTGGCCCATCAAGTCTGATGCACCATTCAATCAAGGCTGATCCTTTTTACCCCTCTTCAACTGCATTCACTGGCCTTCTCCCTGTAACCTCTGGTGCTGTGTCCAATCAAAAACCTATAAATCTCTGCCTTAAATACATCCAACAAGCTGGCCGCCACAGCCCCCTGTGGTAACAAATTCCATAAATTCCCAAACTTCTGGCTAAATAAATTTCTCCAGATCTCTGTTTTAAATGGATGCCCCTCAATTCTGAGGCTGTGTCCCCTTGTCCTAGATTCCCCCACCATGGGAAATGTCCTTTACACATCTACTCTGTCTAGGCCTTCCAACATTCGAAAGCTTTCAATGAGACACCCCTTCATTCTTCTGAATTCTAGTGAGTACAGACTCAGAGCCATTAAATTTTCCTCATATGATAACCCTTTCATTCCTGGAATCATTCTTGTGAACCTCCTCTGAATCCTCTCCAATGCCGCACTTTTCCCATATGAGGGGCCCAAAACTGTTCACAATACTCAAGATGAGGCTTCACCAGTGCCTTATAAAGCCTCAGCATCACATCCCTGCCTTTGTATTCCAGACTTCTTTAAATGAATGCTAATGTTGCATTTGCCTTCCTCACCACCAACTCCAGCTGCAAGATTCCCAATTCCCTCTGCATCTCAGATTTCTGGATTTTCTCCCCGTTTAGAAAATAGTCTGAACATTTATTTCTACTACCGAAGTGCATGACCATGCATTTTCCAACATTGTATTCCATTTGCCATTTTCTTGCCCATTCTCCTAATCTGTCTAAGTCCTTCTGCAGCCTGTTTTCTCAACACTATCTGCTCCTCCACTAATCTTTGTATCATCTACAAGCCTGGCAACAAAGACAACTATTCCATCATCTAAATTATTAACATACAGCATTAAAAGAGGTGGTCCCAACACCGATCCCAGTGGAATACCACTAGCTTCTGGCAACCAACCAAGCAAGTGTCCTTTTATTTCTACTCTCTGCCTCCTACCATCAGCCAATGCTCTAAACATGTTAATAACTTTATTGTAATACCATAGGCTCTTAACTTGGTTAGCAGCCTCATATATGGCACTTGGTCAAAGGTCTTCTGAAAGTCCAAATAGGTATCATCCACTGCATCCTTTATTTATCCTATTTGTAATCTCTTCAAAGAATTTCAACAAGTTCATCAGGCAAGATTTTCCTTTAAGGAATCAATGCTGACATTGTCCTGTTTTGTCCTATGTCACGAAGTACTTCATAACCTTATCCTTAACAATTGACTCCAACATCTTCCCGACCACTGAGGTCAGGCTAACTGGTCTATAATTTCCTATCTGCTGCCTTCTTCCTTTCATAAAGAGTGGAGTGACATTTGCAATTTTCTAGTCCTCTTACATCATGCCAGAGGCCAATTATTTTTGAAAGATTATTTCTAATGGCTCCACAGTCTCAACTGCTACATCTTTCAGAACCCTGGGGAGCAGTTCATCTGGTCTCAGTGACTTATGTACCCTTAGGTCTTTCAGCTTTTTGAGCACCTTCTCCCTTCACACTGCACTCACTTCTCTTCCTTCACACATTACAACATCTGGCACACTGCTAGTGTCTTCCACTGTGAAAACAGATGCTAAATACCCATTCACTTCATCTGCCATCTCCTTATATACTGTTATTATTTCTCCAGTCTCATTTTCTAGTGGTCCTATATGCACTCTCATCTCTCTTTTATTTTCTTTACATACTTGAAACATCTTTTACTATCCACTTTGATATTGTTTGCTAGCTTGCTTTCATATTTCATCTTTTCCCTTCTAATAATTCTCTTATTTGCTCTCCATAGGTTTGTAAAAGCTTCCCGTCCTCTACCTTCCCACTAATTTTTGCTTTGTTGTATGCCCCCTCTTTTGTTTTTACGTTAGCTTTGACATTCGTTGTCAGCCACGGTTGTACTATTTTGCCATTTAAGTGTTCTTGCATTTTTGAAATACATCTGTCCTGCACCTTCCTCATTTTTTCCAGAATCTCACGCCATTGCTGCTCTGCCGTCATTCCTGCTAGCATTTCCTTCCAATTTACTTTGGTCAACTCCACTCTGATACCACTTTGATTTCCTTTACTTCATTGAAATGCTGTTACGTCAGAATTCACTTTCTCCCTATCAAATTTCAAGCTGAAGTCAATCTCTTTGTGATCACTGGCTCCTAAGTGTTCTTTTACCTTAAGCTATCTAATCTATCTGATTCATTACATAACACTCAGTCCAGTATAGCTGATCCACTAGTAGACTCAACAACAAATTGCTCTAAATAGCCATCTCATAGGCATGAAACAAACTCACTTTCTTGAAATGCTTTACCAACCTGATTTTTCCAATCAACCTGCATGTTAAAATCTCTAAGACCATATATTTTGGATATATACCTCAAGAATGGTTGAAAAGAAAAATATTTAATGAAAATACTGTTGGTGGCTGGTAAAAAGACTCTTACTAGGAAATGGTTATCACAGGAGAGCCCAACTTTAAATACATGGATGGAAATTACAATGGACATTTACAAAATGGAGAAGATAACAGCATCTGTTAATCATAAGCTGGAACAATTTGATTCATACTGGGGAAAAATGGTTTAACTACATAATGCCTCATAGGCCTGATTTTATTCTCACAAATCAATGAATCTATTGTAAAAAGAAAGGTCACTCCCTACTTGTACATAGTTCTTTCCTTTTGCTTGTTTTTTTCTCTGTTTTTTTTCTATAAGTGTATACCTCAGATAAATACTTCGTGGAGATTTGTGATATATATGTACAATGTCTGAAATACATCTTATGGATATGTTTGTTTGATGATGAACTTTAATAAAAAATAAATTACAAAATAAAATCTCCCTTAACTATCATAACATTGCACTTTTGACAAGCCTTTTCTATTTCCTGTTGTAATCTGTGGCCCACATACCAACTGTTGAGTGTATTCGGGATGGGTTCCTTGAACAATACGTTACTCAGCTGACAAGGGGGCAAGCAGTCTTAGATCTGGTCCTGTGTAATGAGACAGGACTAATAAAAAATGTCCTAGTAAAGGATCCCCTTGGAATGAGTGACCATAACATGGTCGAATTCCATATTAAATTAGAGGATGAGAGGGTTGGATCTCAAACAAGCGTACTGAGCTTAAATAAAGGAGACTATGATGGTATGAGAGCGGAATTGCTTAAGATGGATTGGGAAAATAGATTAAAGGCTAGATCGGTACTTGATCAGTGGTGTATATTTAAGGAGTTATTTTACAACTATCAAGAAAAATATATTCCACTGAAGAAAAAAGGGTGTAAAAGAAAAAATAGTTATTCGTGGCTAAGTAAAGAAATAAAGCAAAGTATATGATTAAAAAGAAAGTTATATAAGGTAGCTAAATCTAGTGGGAAGATTGAAGATCGAGAAGCTTTTAAAGATCAGCAGCAAATAACAAAAAGATTGATTAAGAAGGGGAAGATAAATTATGAAAGTTAATTGGCGAAAAACATAAAAGCAGATAGTAAGAGTTTTTATAGTTACATACAAAGAAAAAGGGTGGCTAACGTAAATGTTGGTCCCCTAGAAGATGAGACTGGGAAATTAATGGTAGGGGACATGGAGATGGCAGAAATGCTAAACAAATATTTTGTATCAGTTTTTACAGTAGAAGACACTCAAAATATCCCAACACTGGATAAACAGGGGGCTCTAGGGGGAGAGAAGCTAACTACGATTCAAATCACCAAGGAAATGGTACTTGATAAATTAATGGGACTGAAGGTGGATAAATCCCCTGGACCGGATGGCTTGGATCCTAGGGTCTTAAGGGAAGTGGCGGTCGGGATTGTGGATGCATTAGTGATAATTTTTCAAAACTTGCTGGACTCGGCAATGGTCCCGGCAGATTGGAAAATTGCTAATGTAACTCCTTTATTTAAAAAGGGCAATAGGCAGAAGGCTGGGAATAATAGGCCAGTTAGCCTAACATCTGTGGTTGGCAAAATGTTGGAATTGATAATTAAGGAAACAGTAACAGGGCATTTGGATAAACATAGCTTAATAGGACAAAGTCAACATGGCTTTACAAAAGGGAAGTCATGTTTGACAAATTTGTTGGAGTTCTTTGAGGACATAACATATAGGGTAGATAAAGGGGAACCAGTGGATGTGGTGTATTTGGACTTCCAAAAGGCATTTGACAAGGTGCCACACCAAAGATTATTACTTAAAGTAAAAAATCATGGGTTTGGGGATAATATTCTGGCATGGGTGGAGGATTGGCTTTCTAACAGAAAACAGGGAGTTGGGATAAATGCTTTATTCTCAGACTGGCAGTTGGTGACTAGTGGTGTTCCGCAGGGGTCGGTGTTGGGACCCCAACTCTTTACAATCTATATTAATGATTTGGAGAAAGGGACTAAGTGCAATGTATCGAAGTTTGCTGATGACACAAAGATGGGAGGGAGTGTAATGAGTGCAGAGGACATTGAAACCCTGCAGGGGGACATAGATAGGCTGAGTGATTGGGCAGACATTTGGCAGATGAAATATAATACTGACAAGTGTGAGGTCTTGCACTTTGGCAGGAAAAATAATAGAGCAAGTTATTATCTAAATGGAGAGAAACTGTAAAGTGCTTCTGTGCAAAGGGATCTGGGGGTCCTGGTGCAGGAAACACAAAAAGTTAGTATGCAAGTGCAGCAGGTGGTCAAGAAGGCCAATGGAATGCTGGCTTTTATTGCTAGGGGGATGGAGTATAAGAACAGGGAGGTCTTACTGCAGTTTACCGGGTATTGGTGAGACCACACCTGGAGTACTGCGTGCAGTTCTGGTGTCCATATTTAAGAAAGGACATACTGGCTCTCGAGGCAGTGCAGAGAAGGTTCACTAGGTTAATTCCGGGGCTGGGTGGGTTGATGTATGATGAGAGGTTGAGTAGATTGGGACTCTACTCATTGGAGTTCCGAAGAATGAGAGGCGATCTTATTGAAACATATAAGATTATGAAGGGGCTTGATCGGGTGGATGTGGGGAGAATGTTCTCAATGATGGGTGAAACTAGGACTAGGGGGCATAATCTTAAAATAAGTGGATGCCGTTCCAGGACTGAGATGAGGAGAAATTTCTTCACTCAGAGGGTAGTGGGGCTGTGGAATTTACTGCCCCAGAGAACTGTGGAAGCTACTACACTTAATAAATTCAAAATGGAGATAGACATTTTCCTGGATAAAAATGGCATTAGGGGATACGGTGAGCGAGCAGGTAAGTGGACATGAGGCGAGGTTTAGATCAGCCATGTGATCTCCTGGACCAGTTTTCGATAGCCTAGATGGGTCGGAGAGGAATTTTCCAGATTTTTTCTCCTCAAATCAGTTTTTTTTTTCCCAGGTGATCACATGGGTTTGGGCGGGATGAATAATAAAATAAAATGGGCTCCATGGTGCCCTGTTGGTTGGCACTGTTGCCTTGTGGGATTCGGTGAAAACTAGAGTTTTCATGGATCATGGATCAGCCATGATCTTGTTGAATGGCGGAGCAGGCTTGGGGGGCCAATTGGCCTACTCCTGCTCCTATCTCTTATGTTCTTATATTCATATGTATTGTTGGGAGGCCATTGAGGTCCTTTTACCCTTGCAGTTTCTTAACTCAACCCCACAAGGATTCAACGTCTTCCGATCCTATGTTCCACCTTTCCTCTGATTTAATACCATTGTTCATCAGCAAAGCCATGCCACTTCCTCTGCCTACCTTCCTATCTCTCCAGTACAGCGTATAACCTTGGACGTTTCGCTCCCAGCCACAACCATCCTTCAGCCAAGATTCAGCAGTGACAGCCACAACATCATACCAGACAATCTGTAATAGTGCAACAAGATCATCCACCTTATTTCTTATGCTCCGTGCATTGATATATAACACTTTAGAGTACTTTATCTGCTACCCTTTGTGATTTTGCATCCCTAATGCACTGTCACTCACCTTACTGGCTGCAATTTTGTCCTATCTTCTGCCTGCCCTTCCTGAATGTCTGACTGCTTGCTATCCTTGATATTTGTTACCATCCATCCTCCCCTTCATTCCTGTTCCCATCCCCCTGCCAAATTAGTTTAAACTCTCTCCAGTAGCTCTAACAGACCTGTTCACAAGAATATTGGTACCCTTCGGATTCAGTTGCTACCGACCCCTTTTGTACAGGTCATACCTCCCACAGAAGAGATCCCAATGATCCAAGAACCTGAAGCCCTGCCCCCTGCACCAGCTTCTCAGCTACACATTTATCTGTCAAATTATCCTGATTCTCCCCTCGCTAGCGCATAGCACAAGTAGAAATCCAGAAATTACTATCTTGGAGATCCTGTTTCTCAGCTTTCTGCCTAGCTCTCTAATTTCTCTTTTCAAGACCAAATTGCTTTTCCTTCCTAAGTCAAAACATCTGCAGTTTTATTGATTGAACTATAGTGATATCCAACTATATTTATAAGGTTTGGATCATTATTGCATGACAGAAGAATTCTGAGTCCCCGTGTTCTGATTAAGCTTGTACTGGTCTTAGGTTGGATTTAGGTACTAAGAATTTTCTCCAAAGCATCTCCACTTGTTTCTGTTATCTCTTGAGGAATCATAAATTTTTTTCCTCAGGAAACTCCGAGAAGAAATATTTGTTAAAAATCCAATGCATAGGTGGCCTGATGATCTCTCAGAGGACCTACATTCTCCCTAGTCATTAGTTTACTCTTAATATGGCTTAGCTCTTGAGATTTTCCTTAACCTTATCTGCCAGATCCATTTCATTCTGTCTCTGTGCTTTCCCGATTTCCCTCTTAAGTGTATTCTTAATTTTTTAATCGGCATTCATTCCTCCCTTTTCTTGACAAGAGCCTCAATATCTCTCATCGACCAAGGTTCACTAAACTTACCAGGTTTACTTTGACCTTAACAGGAACATGCTGATTCTGGAAATTTGTTATTGCACACTTAAAAGTCTCCCACTTCCCATTCATTCCTCCCCTTTCAAACAGGCTCAGCCCTTGCACCTTTGTAAGACACTGTCTAATTCCCCCAAAATCAGCCCTGCTCCAGTTTAGGGCCCTATAAATCCGTCCTTTTTCTTAAAACTAACAAAATCGTGGTCACTAGAGCCTGAGTGCTCCCTAACTGCCACTTCATATTAATATTACATATTACAGAATATTAGGATTTTGCAGGATTACAGTGAATTGCAATTCATTTGGATACATTGAGACCAGTACATTTTGGACCGATTAGCCAAAGTTTCATGGAAATAGATAAAAAGGTACATAAAAAAAGACAAACTACCTTTTAGCTGAGTAATGAATTATGTATTTAAATGAAATACAGACAAATTAGAACACCACCAATGCTACTACTGTACTATAAAACTGCATAATAGTTCCCAAGAATTGATCCAGTGTGCTGCTGTGGTCTTTTGATTGACTGTAAATTAACAAAATCAGCACAGATGCACAGTATAGATAACAGACTGCCTTTAAACAATGTTTTTGACAATTGTTCCTCCAAGTCTTGATTTTCATTGTAATATTCAAGATGATAGTCAATACCTTCAAATTTGTTTTAATTCTGATGCACCATCAATAACTCTCGGAGATGGGAGGCAAAAGTTAGGCTTTTATTAGCTGCAAACGTGACCACAACATCTTGGAGACTGAGGAAGGAGCAGTGCCTCCAATCACCTTTATACAGGGGTCTGTGGGAGGAGCCACAGGAGCAGTCAGCAGAGGGGCATGTCCAGACAGGTATACGCATAGTTTACCGCATTCATCCCACCCTTTGTTTCAAAAGAGAGTCCCCACGGGGCGAAGTTTCTCACAAGTATATTTACAGGTTAAGTCTATCAGGTGGTTGAGTCCGTCACTGCGATCTACGTAGCACCGGTGGTGATTGCACCAGCGACGGTGGTTGTGCTGGCTCCGGCCTGACTTGAGGTGTCAGCTCGTTAGGCGTCAGTAATCCCTCATAAGTGTGCCTGGCGCCCGGTATGTGGGAGTGTCATGAGGAGTTTGCGTAGGGCTTGGTGTGCACATGGGCCTCAGCTGAGAGGGGAGTGTGCGCGGGGTCTCGTGGGTATATATATACATCAGTGGGTACGGGGTTCATAGTCACCATGGAGTGTTTGGGGTAGGGGTCTGGTGCTCCTGCAGGCACCAGGTCGTGGACGGAGACCGTGTCCTCCTGCCCATCAGGTAAGACCATGTAGGCATACTGGGGGTTCGCATGAAGTAGGTGAACCCTCTCGACCAGTGGGGAATATTTATTGCTCCTCACATGTTTCCAGAGCAGCACTGGCCCTGGGGACGTCAGCTAAGCCGGTAGGATGGTCCCAGTGGCAGACTTCCTGGGAAAAGAGAATAGGCGCTCGTGAGGGGTGGCATTGTTGGACGTGCATAACAGGGAGCAGATGGAGTGGAGCGCCTCTGGGAGGACCTCCTGCCAGCGAGAGACCAGCAGTCCCTTTGACCTGAGGGCTAAGAGTGTGGCCTTCCACACAGTGGCATTCTCCCTCGCCACCTGTCCATTCCCCCGGGGATTATAACTCGTGGTCCTACTAGTAGCAATGCCCCTAGCCAGCAGGTACTGGCACAGCTCATCACTCATAAAGGAGGACCCTCTATCACTGTGGATATAGCAGGGATATCCAAACAGAGTGAAGAGCTGGCGCAGGGCTTTTATGACAGACGTGGCAGTGGTATCAGGGCAGGAGATGGCAAAGGGGAACCGCAAGTACTCGTCGATTACACTGAGGAAGTAGACATTGCGGTCGGTGGAGGGAAGGGGGCCCTTAAAGTCGACACTCAATCACTCAAAGGGGTGGGTGGCCATGATAAGGTGTGCCTTTTCAGGACGGTAGAAGTGCGGTTTGCACTCAGCGCAGACTTGACAGTCCCTGGTCATCGTCCTGTTTCTGCCGCCCACCTCGAAGTCGGTGTAGGGGCGGTCCTCCGGGCGGATGGGGAGCTAATGGTAAGCGGATTTCAGGTCTATGGTCGAGTACACCTTATACTGGGCTATCTGATTGACCATATCCATGATGCGGGGTAGGGGGTACGCGTCCACGACCATCCTATTTTTCTGCCCGGTCCGAACAACAACCACCTGGGCCCTCCAAGGACTTGTGCTTGGCTCAATGATCCCCTCCCTGAGCAGCCGCTGCACCTCCTACTTAATGAAGGCCCTGTCCCCCGCGCTGTACCTCCTGCTTTTAGTTGCCACAGGTTTATAGTCGGGGGTCAGGTTGACGAACAGCGGTGGGGGAGGGATCTTGAGGGTGGAGAGGCTGCAAGTGGTGTCAGTAGCGCGGCCGTTGGCATGGTGTTAGGTGGGATGTGCGGGTCGGTGTGCGGGTGTGTGATCAGCAGTGGGGTATATGATGAAGTCCCACAGAACTGAGGATTCCTGACAGTGATTGGTGGGAGGGGCCCGTCATACTCCATTGTCACACTTTTCAGGTGGCTCTGGAAGTCGAGCCCCAATAGCACAGGCACACACAGTTGAGGCATCACCAGTAACGCAAAGTCCCGATATTCTGTGCCCTGCACCACCGATGTCGCTACACAAACCCCCCCCCCCCCGGATGTCTGTGGAATGCGATCCAGAAGCCATGGTAACCCTCTGGCTTACGGGCTGTGTCACGAGTCCGCAGCGTTGCACCGTGTCCAGGTGAATAAAACTCTCAGTGCTGCCCGTGTCAAACAGGCAGCTAGTCCTGTGCCCCTCCACCAGGATGTCCATCATTGACCTTGCAAGCTGCTGTGGAGCGCTTTGGTCGAGGGTTACGGAGGCCAGAGTTGAATCGCTGTCTTGGTGCCCAGTAAGCGCCCATGGGTCGGAGGCAGGGCGAGGTGGCGCTGACAAAGATGGCCCACCTGGCCGCACGAGGTGGGCAGGCAAGATGGCAACCCCATGCCTTGCACGTGGCGCTGCTCGACCCCGCTCGTGGTTCAGACTTACAGACCTTGGCGAAATGGCCCTTCTTTCTGCAGCTGGAGCAGGTAGCTTTTCAGGCCAGGCAGCGATTTCGGGGGTGCTTTTTGAGTCCACAGAAGTAACATTGCACAGACTTGCGACAGGCAGGAGCCGTGGTCAATTGCGGGGAGTTCATGGACTCATGAGTGGCAGCGGCTGTGGTCGATTTGCCGGCGGGTTGCAGGGAGTTCATAGACTCGCGAGTGGCAGCGGCTGTGGTCGATTTGCCGGCAGGTTGCAGGGAGTTCATAGACTCGCGAGTGGCAGCGGCTGTGGTCGATTCACCGGCGGGTTGCGGGGTCTGCAGCATCCATGGGACCGGCGGGAGATCGCGCGGCTGGACAGTGTCAGCATTTTGCAGAACAGCCTCCAGCATGTTGGCCAGCTCGATCGCCGACTGTAAGGTAAGATCGGCGTTTTCCAGCAGCCGCTGGCACACGCACACTGACCTGATCCCCGTAACGAAGGCGTCTCATACCAGGAACTCCACATGCTGTTCCGCCGTCAGTCGCCTGCAGTCACAGGCCCACTCGAGTGTCTGTAAGGCCCAGACAAACTCAGCGCTCAACTCTCTGGCTTGCTGCCGCCGTGTCGCTAAGCGATGTCTTGTGTAGATGGTGTTCACCGGCCGCAGGTATTGTCTTTTCAGGGCGTCCAGTGCCCCTTGGTAGGTCGGCAGGTCTCTGATAAGGGAGTATACCTGCGGACTGACCCTGGAGAGGACAACTTTGTGCATGATGGCAGGCTCAGTCACGGGAATCTCTTCCAGGTACGATTGGAAGCATGGAAGCCAGAGTTCAAAGGCAACAGCTGCTTCGGGAGCTTGTGGATCAATGTCCAATCTGTCCGGTCATAAAATGCTCTCCATGTTTTAAAATTGCAGCTAATAAAATTGATGCACCATCAATAACTCTCGGAGATGAGAGGCAAAAATAGGCTTTTATTAGCTGCAAATGTGACCACAACATCTTGGAGACTGAGGGAGGAGCAGTGCCTCCAATCCCTAACTTGTTGAAATCATGAAATCATTACATTTTCACTCCCAGCCACTTCTGGCATCTTCAAGCATGAATTCTTGAAATTGTGAGCTAAACAATTCTGAAACATCTTACTGCTTATGACTCATCAACTATCAGTGACAAAAGTCATTGCTTTTTGAATTGATGCTACATAAAAACTGCTCGGTCTAAGCACGGTGCAGAGTCTGATGGTCACACAACCTGCAGGAACTAATACTAGTTAGAAACTGTTTGACAACAGTCATCTGTCCAAATTACATGACATGGTATACCAAATAAATGAAGGGAATCACAGCAATTTTGATGAATTGCTTTTGTTCTTTCAGAGTTGTCCCAACTAAGCAGCTGTCCTATGAGCTGATGGCTCAGCTAACCAGAATCCACTGTAAATAGATTATGAAATACAAGATGTGTGTACTCAAATGAGGATGCTCAGTGAAAACAGTTGGATTTCAAGCAGATGTTTGATATTGTCCTGGTGACAGAGGTAAATATAATTACAGTACATTACACAGCAAAGATCTGGGAGTGTTAAAATGCTGGTGCTGAGTTCTATGACATCCCCCATGAAAATGAAAAAAAAATATATAAAGGGTTATTGTTCTCATTGTGACTTTGAGTTTGAAAACAAGGCATTCTTGGGGGAAAGGTTAAGATTATAGATTCATGTGAACTTTGAATGACAAATTGTGGGTGTGAAACAAAGTTCCACCTTTTAATTGTTCCAGGCCAATGACACAGTTAGATCAACTGGAATTGCATACCAAAGGGAACACTAGAGTGGAGTACACTGAAGATCATGAAAAACCTAGTAGTATTATCGGCATTTGACAAGTAGCTAGAGGCATTTAGTGATGAAAGTGATGGCTTTTAAAATATGAAAGCCAAGATTCACCTGAAGGAGATTGCTACATTTTGGTTCTTCACGCATGACACGTACCTTTCAGTATAAGAGAGAAGGCTATGAAATCTTTTCTTATTGTGCTTATTTCTCTGTGGAAGACAGATGATACCTTTAAGATCTGTGAAGGTTATAAGATGACAATCAACAGAGAAGCAAAGAAGTACAGATACATATTTGACTTATGACTTGTTTGCTTATCTTCATCACTTTAAAATGCCTTAGAGACACATGATACTATAGGTGCTGGAATCTGGAGCCACATACAAAGTGTTGGAGGAATTTGGTGAGTCAGGCAGCATCTCTGGAGGGAAATGGTTAGTCAATGTTTCAGATCTAAACTGGTTAGAAAGAGGAGACGTAGCTGGTATAAACAGATGAATGGAAGGGATGGAACAGGAGCTGGCAAGTGCTAGTTGAATCCAGGTAAGGGGGACGATTGGCAGATGATAGAAGGGAGAGAGTAGGGATGATGTCGGAGGCTGGGACGTGACAGATGGAAGAAACAAACAGTTGAAAATGTTACAATCTGATAGGATGGGATGAGGGAGCATGGAATAAATGGATGGAGGTGCAAAGAGAACCTATGAAAGGAGTGTGTGGGTGATAAACAGTTGGAGCAAAAAAGGTTGAAGGAGTAGAAAGACATGGGTGAAGGAGACTAGTTGGATCAGGAAGAGAGAGAAACAAAATGGGAGGGATAAAGGGACAGGGAGGAATGAATAGCAGAAGTTTAGAATTCAGTGCTCATGTCACTAGGCTGGAAACTGCCTGGGAATATAGCATGTTGTTCCAATAACTTGTGCTTAGCCTCAAGCTGGCAATAAAAAGCAATGGAAAAGGCTATGATCAGACTCATTAGTATGGAAATGAGAAGTGAAATTAAAATGCTTGGCCATTTTAATGTGAAGCTGCTCAACTAAGAGATCCATTTATTGGTCAAGGAGTTAGGTTCAAGAGTCATGAAGTTATGTCACAGCCTTATAAAGCTCCAGTCAGGCAGCATCTGGTGTATTGCTTTAGATTGTTGTCCCAAGAAAGGAAACATTTTGATGTTTTAGAAAGAATGCAGAAGACCTTTACCAGGACGCTGCCAGGATTCAGGAGTATGTGCTATAAGAAGAGTTTGGACAAACATGTGTTGCTTTCTCTGAAGCAGTGAAGGCTGATAGAGGCTTATAAGAATATAAAAGGCATAGACAGAATAGACAGCCATTATCTTTTTCTCAGGGTTGAATTTTCTATACCAGAGGTGGCCATTAAAGATGAGAGAGGAGGAGTTCAAAGGAGATGTAAAGGACACTTATTTTTTACACAGAGAGTGGTGGGTGACTTGAATGTGCTACCTCATGTGGTGGTGGAGGCAGATATAATAGAGGCAGTCAAGAGACTCTTAAATTGACACAAGACTGGAAAGAGTTGCCTGCTGAATTCAATGGTTTTGTTCGTAATGATACAGTGAATTAATTGTCACTATCATGCGACGTATCAGCTTTTGTTGTTACTGTACTATTAGGGAGAAAAACAATCAATTAGTTTTGCATCTAAGTCACATCCTATGGCACCATTACTCTCCATTGGGCAAAGAAGAACTTGGTATTATTTATTGAGAGTTAAAGTTCCAAAACTACAATAATGGCAGGATTCCTGCCTCAGCAAGGACCTGGACCCATTGCAATTTGCCTATTGCCACAATAGGTCAATGGCAGATGCAATCTCAATGCCTCTCCACACGGCTTTAGAACACCTGGACAACACAACATCAGGATGCTGCTCATCGACTATAGCTCAGCATTTAATACCATCATTCTCACAATCCTGATTGAGATGCTGCAGAACCTGGGCCCCTGTACCTCCCTCTGCAAATGGATCCTCGACTTCCTAACTGGAAGGCCGCAGCCTGAGTGGATTTATGATAACATATCCTCCTCACTGATGATCAACACTGGCACACCTCAGTGGTGTGTGCTTAGCCCACTGCTCCACTCTCTGTATACACATGACTGTGTGGCTAGGAATAGCTCAAATACCATCCATAAATTTGCTGATGATACAAACATTGTTGGTAGAATCTCAGTGGTGAAGAGAGGGCATACTGGAGTGAGATATGCCAACTAGTGGAGTGGTGCCACAGCAAAAACCTGGCACTCAACGTAAGTAAGACAAAAGAGTTGCTTGTGGACTTCAGGAAGGGTAAGACGAAGGAACACATACAAATCCTCATAGACGGATGAGAAGTGGAGAGAGTGAACAGCTTCAAATTCCTGAGTGTGAAGATATCTGAGGATCTAACTTGTCCAAACATATCGATGCAGTTTTAAAGAAAGCAAGACAGTAGCTATACTTATGTAGGAGTTTGAAAAGATTTGGCATGTCAACAAATACACTCAAAAACTTCTTTAGCTGTACCGTGGAGAACATTCTGACAGGTTGCATCACTGTCTGGTATGGAGGGGCTACTGCACAGGACCAAAAGAAGCTGTAGATGTTTGTAAATCTAATCAGCTCCATCTTGGGCACTAGCTTACAAAGTACCCATGGCATCTTTAGGGAATGGTGACTCAGAGAAGCAGCATCCATTATTATGGACCTCCAGCACCCAGGGCATGCCCTTTTCTCACTGTTACCATCAGGTAGGAGGTGCAGAAGCCTGAAGGCACACACTCAGTGATTCAGGAATTGCTTCTTCCCCTCTGCCATCCGATCCCTAAATGGACATTGAAGCTTTGTGTGGTGAACTGCATATACCTGTCTGGACATGCCCCCCTGCTGACTGCTCCTGTGGCTCCTCCCACTGACCATGGCTCCTCCCACGGACCCCGGTATAAAGGCGATTGGAGACGCAGCCCCAGCCTCAGTCTCCAGGATGCAGTGTGGTAGTCAATTGCTGCTTGTTCTTTCTTCCAGCCAATAAAAGCCTATATCTTGCCTCACGTCTCCAAGAGTTATTGATGGTGCATCAATTTTATTGGCTGGAAGTTTTAAAACATGGAAAGCATTTTACATCCGGAAAAATTAGACCTTGATCCTCAAAACTCAGAAGCAGCTCATGCCTTTGAACTCTGGCTTGCATGCTTCCAATCATACTTGGAGGAGGTTCGTGCGACTGAGCCCGCTATTATGCACAGAATTCTCCTTTTGAGGGTCAGCCCCAAAGTTTACTCACTTATCAGGGACCTGCCAACCTACCAAGGGGCACTGGACGCCCTCAAAAGACGGTACCTGTGGCTGGTGAACATCGTCAATGCAAGACATCGCTTAGCGACGCGGCGACAGCGACCCGACGAGTCGAGTGCCGTGTTTCTCCAAGCCCTACAGACACTCTTACGGGCCTGCGACTGCAGGGGACTGACAGCGGAACAGCATGCGGAGCTGCTAGTATGAGACGCCTTCGTTACGGGGATCAGGTCAGTGTACGTGCTCCAGTGGCTGCTGGAAAATGCCGATCTTACCTTACGCTCGGCGATCGAGACGGCCAACACACTGGAGGCTGCTCTGCACAACACTGACGCTGTCCAGCTGCGCGATCCCCCGCCGGTTCTGTGGACACTGCAGACTCCGCCACCGCCGCCCGTGAACGAATTCACCAACGCCGCTGCCAGTCACGAGTCCACAAACTCCCTGAAACCGACCACAGCTGCTGCCAGTCACAAGTCTGCGCAGTGTTACTTCTGCAGACTCGAAATGCACCCCCGAAAACACTGCCCAGCCCGAGAAGCGACCTGCTCCTGCTGTGGGAAGAAGGGCCATTTCGCCAAGGTCTGTAAGTCTGAACCACGAGTGGGGTCGGGCAGCGCTGCGTGTGAGGCATGGGGGCCGCCATCTTGCCTGTCCACCTCGTGCGAGACATGGAGGCGGCCATCTTTGTCAGTGCCACCTCGCCCCGTCCCCGACCCACCGGTGCTTACCGGGCACCAAGACGGCGGTTCAACTCTGGCCTCCATAACCCTCGACCAAAGCGCTCCACACCAGCTCGCAAGGTCAATGATGGACATCCTGGTGGAGGGGCACAGGACTAGCTGCCTGTTTGACACGGGCAGCACTGAGAGTTTTATTGACCTGGACACAGTGCAACGCTGCAGACTCGTGAAACAGCCAGTAAGCCAGAGGGTCACCATGGCTTCTGGGTCACATTCCATAGACATCCGGGTGGGTTGTGTAGCGATATTGGTGGTGCAGGGCACAGAATATCGGAACTTTGCGCTACTGGTCATGCCTCAGCTGTGCGCGCCTGTGCTATTGGGGCTCGACTTCCAGAGCCACCTCGAAAGTGTGACTATGGCATATGATGGGCCCCTCCCACCATTCACTGTCAGGAATCCTCAGTTTTGTGGGATTTTGTCATATACCCCGCTATTGACCACACACACACACCGACCCACACGTCCCACCCAGCACTGTGCCGACAGCTGCGCTACTGACACCACTTGCAGCCTCTCCACTCTCAAGATCCCTCCCCCACCACTGTTCACCAACCGGACCCCCAACTGTAAACCGGTGGCAACTAAAAGCAGGAGGTACAGCACGGGGGACAGGGCCTTCATTCAGTCAGAGGTGCAGAGGCTGCTCAGCGAGGGGATCATTGAGCCAAGCACAAGTCCTTGGAGGGCCCAGGTGGTTGTTGTTCGGACCGGGCAGAAAAATAGGATGGTCGTGGACTACAGCCAGACCATCAATAGGTTCACGAAACTTGACGCGTACCCCCTACTGCGCATCGCGGATATGGTCAACCAGATAGCTCAGTACAAGGTGTACTCGACAATAGATCTGAAATCCGCTTATTACCAGCTCCCCATCTGCCCAGACGACCTCCCCTACATGGCCTTCGAGGCAGGCAGCAGGCTCTATCACTTCCTGCGCGTCCCCTTCGGTGTCACAAACGGTGTCTCTGTCTTCCAGAGGGAAATGGACCGGATGGTGGACCAGTGCCAACTGAAGGCCACATTTCCCTATCTGGATAACATCACCATCTGTGGTCACGACTGGCCGGATCACAACGCCAACCTCCAACGATTTTTCCAAGTGGCCAAAGCCCTGAATTTTACTTATAACAGGGACAAGTGCGTTTTCGGAACCAGCCGACTCGCTATCCTTGGGTATGTCGTGGAGAACAGGGTCATTGGCCCTGATCCCGACCGTATGCACCCCCGGTTAGAACTCCCTCTTCCCACCACCCTCAGAACCCTCAGACGGTGCCTGGGCTTCTTTTTCTATTACGCTCAATGGGTCCCCCATTACGCAGACAAGGCCCGCCCCCGATCAAGTCTACCACATTTCCCCTCTCTGCTGAGACCCGGGCGGCTTTCAGCCGCATTAAAGGGGACATTGCTAAAGCAACAATGCATGCAGTGGACGAGACCATTCCCTTCCAAGTAGAGAGTGACGCCTGCAATTTCGCGCTGGCTGCTACCCTTAATCAGGCAGACAAGCCAGTAGCATTCTTCTCTCATACCCTTCAAGGCCCTGAAATTCGGCACTCCGTGATAGAGAAAGAAGCCCAGGCCATAGTGGAAGCTATTAGGCACTGGAGGCACTATCTCGCCGGCAAAAGATTCACCTTGCTGACCGACCAACGCTCAGTTGCGTTCATGTTCAGCAACCAACAGCAGGGCAAAATCAAAAATGATAAAATTTTGCGGTGGAGAATAGAACTCTCCACCTACAACTATGACATCCTGTACCAGCCTGGAAGGCTCAATGAGCCCCCTGATGCCCTATCCCGGGGATTGTGTGACAGCGCACAGCTCGACCAGCTATACTCCCTCCATGCACATCTTTGCCACCCGGGGATCACCTGATTTTACCATTTCATGAAAGCCCGGAACCTACTGTACTCCCTTGAGGACATCAGGACGATGACCAGGGACTGCGCTGAGTGCAAACCGCACTTCTACCATCCTGACAAAGTGCAACTGATCAAGGCCACCTGCCCCTTTGAGCGACTGAGTGTTGACTTTAAGGGCCCCCTTCCCTCCACTGACCGCAATGTCTACTTTCTCAACATTATCGACGAGTACTCGCGGTTCCCCTTTGCCATCCCCTGCCCTGACACCACTGCCACATCCGTCATAAAAGCCCTGCGCCAGCTCTTCATTCTGTTCGGATATCCCTGCTATATCCACAGTGATAGAGGGTCCTCCTTTATGAGTGACTAGTAGGACCATGAGCTATAATCCCCGGGGAAATGGACAGGTGGAGAGGGAGAATGCCACAGTGTGGAAGGCCACACTTTTAGCCCTTAAGTCAAAAGGGTTGCCGGTCTCTCGATGGCAGGAGGTCCTCCCCGAGGCACTCCACTCTATCCGCTCCCTGTTATGTACGTCCACCAATGCCACCCCTCATGAGCACCTATTCTCTTTTCCCAGGAAGTCTGCCACTGGGACCACCCTACCAGTTTGGCTGACATCCCCAGGGCCAGTGCTGCTCCGGAAACATGTGAGGAGCAATAAATACTCCCCGCTGGTCGAGAGCTTTCACCTTCTACATGCCAACCCCCAGTATGCCTATGTGGTCTTACCTGATGGGCGGGAGGACACGGTCTCCATCCGCAACCTGGCACCCGCAGAAGCAGCAGACCACTACCCCAAACACTCCATGGTAACTATGAACCCTGTACCCGAGGTGACACAGCGCACACCGAACCCTACACAGACTCCTCACGACACTCCTATACCGGGCGTCTTCTACGCGTATATACCAGGCGTCTCGCACACGCATGAGGGAACACTGATGCCTAGTGGGCTGACACCTCCAGTTAGGCCGGTACCAGCACAACCACCATCTCCTGTGCAATCACAGCCGGTGCTACGTAGATCACAGCAACAGATTCAACCACCTGATAGACTTAACCTGTAAATATACTTGTAAGAAATTTCGCCCCATGGGGACTCTCTTTTTAAACAAAGGGGGGTTGCTAGTGTGGTGAACTGCATATACCTGTCTGGACACACACCCCTGTTGACTGCTCCTGTGGCTCCTCCCACTGATCGTGGCTCCTCCCACGGACCCCGGTATAAAGGCGATTAGGGACTCCGCCCCGGTCTCAGTCTCCAGGATGCAGTGTGGTGGTCAATTGCTGCTTGTTGTTTCTTCCAGCCAGTAAAAGCCTATATCTTGCCTCACGTCTCTAAGAGTTATTGATGGTGCATCACTTTGGATACTACCTCACTTTTTTAATATACAGTATTTCTGTTTTTGCAAATTTTTTAAAATCTATTTAATATACATAATTGATTTACTTGTTTATTTATTATTATGTTTTATTTTATTTTTTTATTCTCTCTCTGCTAGATTATGTATTGCATTGAGCTGCTGCTGCCGCTAAGTTAACAAATTTCACGTCACATGATGGGGTGATAACAAACCTGATTCTGATTCTGATGTTTTTCAGATAGTACATACAAATATTGACTGGATATTATCACAGATGTCCTGCAGAGAATATAGAGATGTGCATTGATGACATATGAATATAACCACATTTGGAGTCGACTGTAGGCAGGGCAATTAGAACATGGATGTGCTAAATTGATTTCCAGCTGGTGTACTTCCAATCAGATGCTATCACAATGAAACATGAATTTACCCTCTTGTAGTCCATGAACCTATCAAGAATGAGCAGAACAGAAATGTGAGGGTAAGACAGAAGCATAGCACCCTGATTGAACTTAAGGAATCCAGTGCTTTTGCTCCACCACACACTCCCCTCCATTGAGCACATCTATATGAAACACTGTCAGAGAAAAGCAGCATCCATCATCAGAGACCCCCACCACCCAGGAAATGATCTCTTCTTGCTGCTGCCATCAGGAAGAAGGTGCAGGAGCTCAAAGATCATGTCACCAGGGACAAGAAGAGTTATTACCCCTCAACCATCAGGCTCTTGAACCAGAGGTGTTAACTTCACTTAACTTCATAACCCCCATCATTGAAAAGTTCCCACAACCTATGGAATCACTTTCAAGGACTGTTCATCACATTTTCTCAATATTTATTGCTAATTTATTTACTATTATTATTTCTTTCCTTTTATATTTGCATAGTTTGTTGTCTTTCGCACACTGGTTGAACATTCAAGTTGGTGCGGGTCTTTTACTGATTCTGTTATGATTATTATTCAATCGATTTATTAAGTATGCCCACAAGAAAAAGAATCTCAGGATTGTATAATGCGACATACATGTATTTTGATAATAAATTTACTTTCAACTTTAATAAAAAAATCATAAGAGATTCAATTTTATGATAGGTAAAAGCAAAGTTCTTAAAACAAGAATGATAGCATTCATTATTCTGAAGAACATAAATGATTAGCAGATGGATTGTTAAATGAGGGATAATCCAGTCCTTCTGAATCCTTTAAATGAAAGCTTCTTATACTAGGGGAGCTGAGTAACAAAATCAAAATAGTTTCATTATATGTTCATTGTGATATTGGAATCAATCCAGGGATCAGAACAGAAACATAGCAGACACAATTTTGTACCATATTAAATGTAAAAATTAAAACAAAGCATTTCTCCCGTGGTTTGTCAGGTTGTTTAAAGTATGTATTATTTCTACTTAGACTGGATTTAATTCCATGGCTTGATAATGCAATTATCCCTACTGGAAGATGTGGTAGGGCAGGGTTATAATAACACTGAAAATATAAAACATTTCTTTGAACTTCATCTAAACAAGTGAAAGGTTAAAAAGAGTAAGAAATTTAAGATGGTACAACCCTGTGACATGAAAGGTTTACGGAATAGAATCTTAAAAGTATTGCTGCAAGCTGAATTCATTTGAGTCAGAGAATTTCAGCCATGTTGATTTCAGAATTGTGAGCAGTAGGATGAAATTAAACTCACTGATACACTGGGAGAGTAGTTCAGCTGCTCAGGACTGGTGGTGGGAGGGGAGGATTTTAATCATTTCACTTCGAACACCTTTAACTCAGCTGTTCCACTAACCTATCAGTCTGGGCTTCCTGGACAGTTAGGAAGAACAACTGCAATGGCAACATGGCACATTCAACTTCAATCATATATTTAAAAGCACATTAAAAACATTACATTTGATGGAAAATAACAAATACAGAAGGTGGAAATCTGAAATCAAAATGCAAATTCAGGATATTCTAACCATGTCAGGCAGTTTCAGTAGAGAAGGGAGTTTTTTTTTTTTGTTTTTTTTTATTGAGTTTTCAAATAATTACAGAAATAAAAGAAAATATTTGAAAAAATTTATATATATACCCTACCCCCCTCCCCTTAACCCCTCCCCCCTAACATCCCTATATAAAAAAGAAAGAAAGGAAAAAAAAAGAAAGGAAGAGTGTCTGGAAAAGGGAGCTTTGATGACATTTCAAGTTTCTTCAGAACTAGAAAAAAATATGAATTTGCATCCCAATCAGAACCTAAAAGTTTCACTTCCTTTGCTGCCAATTTCCATTTCTCTCCCACTCTCATGTGACCATCTCTTCCCTTCTTTCACAAATTCGTAACCTACATTCTCATTGAGAGCCTGTACACTTAAACGTTCTTTAATAGAATGGCCGAGACGTTAACTTATTGACCCTGTAATTTGCAGTGCATAAGCGTGGGTAACTTTTAACTCTTCCAAAATGGCCCAGCAAACTTTTCAGCTCAGGGTCAAAGAAGGGGAGCCAAAAGCAGCAATGTACACAAATTGTGAATTAATGAATTATATGAAAAATACTTCTGAAGCTTTTTTCAATGATTTACAGCATTTGCACTATTTTCCTAAAGGTTTATCACACTGAAGTCAATGGAATGAAATGTGAAAACAGAGAATTAAGCCCAGGCATGTGTATTAACTGGGCTTTTAGTGCATCTGACTGCAGAATAATATCTCAGCATTTGTTCTAAGAATAATGAAGCAGAAGGAAATAAACATGACAACATTGTATGAGGATTGAAATGAACATTCATAAATATATGTAAACGTATTTTTTTTTCATGATGTGTATAGAACAGGCAAAAAAAATCAACGCGCTGCAAATTGATCTGTGCCATAAAGGTGTACTAAATAATTATTGTATGAGTCACCAAGAACTGGTTCATTCATGGGTTCACCACAGCAAAACTCAATAGTCACCAGGACTTCCATTGTCACTGATTGGCAAGTACGCACTTTATGTTGAATGCGCGTGGGCATAAGAGAGGACCAGCAATCAGAGCCCATTTGAGCCCAGGGACGAAGGTGCACATACTCTAGACCAAGTCCTTATAAATGAGGAAATGTGAAGGACCAGAACTTGGATCACAAAATCAGAGGGCTGATGGAACTGGGGAGCTTATGGGAGGATTATCAGGAAGTTACATTGAGGATGAGGCACCTGAAGATAGCAAACAAGCACAAAAATGAAAGAGCCTGGATTGTTCCTGAATCTTGAATAAGTTACAAATTTTAAACTGTGATGTACTGAAGAGGAAAACTGCAAAGCTGCAACAAGAGTGCCAGATGTTCCTTGGTACAAAGTGACCTAATCTGCCAGCAACACCCCAAAGAAAAAATGTATGGAATGACTCATTTTTGTATGTTTCTAATGTAGAAATCATGCCATGTTTTAACAGGGAATTGCAACCCCAAAGTGTGCAGTTGAATTTTCAGAGATGGGACTGTTGAACCAGACATGTTCACAAACACAAACCGCTTTGGGGGAGAAAAGTAAGCTTTCATTTACATAGCATTAAAAAGGCAGGCTTTTAAATCTGAGAAGGAAATGTATTGTGATAAATTGTCTATGAACTGACAGAATGGAAGTTCATTCAGTAAGGAAAATGTTCAGTCATAGCCAATTACTGAGAGTCAAGGGAACACAGAGAAATAAATTATGCTGTAACAAAGTGTCTATAAAGTAGACTTAAACATTTGTAGTGCATGAACTGTTGTCCTGAAGGAAATGAAGACTGAAAGAACAGCAATTGTTTATGGGCTAAAGGTGGTTATTTGAAAGCCTTTAAGTGTAACCTTTTTAGAATGAAAACCAGACCAGGCAGCATTGAACCCCTATTACCAGTAGCCATATAGGTGATAATACATATGATGACATACTTCGATAATAAATTTACTTTGAGCTTTGGCTTTTGAGAATTGTTTGAAGTTGATGGATTCTGATAGTTTTAATCATCGGTTCTTTCAAAAGTCAAAAATGACACATAAAACTTGTTGTTTCATGATCATTTCATTAAGCACCAAAAGAACAAAGGAATTAGAAGTGGAGAGGAGCAAGAGTCTAGTAGTGATGGCAGGAAAGAACAAAAGGAAGAGAAGAAAGTAAAGATGGCGAGCCAACATGCTCTGTTCTTCCTATACCATAGATGACAGGCAGTCCATTCAAATTTGTAGATTCTAAATCATACACTTAGAATTATTATATCTGAAAATTTAAAGGCAGCAAAACTTGAATTTGAATAATCAAAAAATACCTTAATTATGGAAATATCAAGTGTATTTGTTATATCAGATTATATCATTGCCAGGTAGATTAGTCGGTATACACACGTGAGTTTGAATTGCTCTATTATTGATTGTCCTTATACAAGTAAAACATGTAAATTATGATAAATGATATCAGGACAAATGTTACTAGAATAAGCATCATTATGTCCAGTAGCTGTCAACTTTGCTTGAACTTTTCTGGCTGGTTAGTGATTTACTCACTCTAACCCAGCAGCGTAGGCACTGGGTCAGAGGTTACTAGCACATTAACCACATTGTTGTTGTCCTTGTCAGATACCTCTTTAGCTCACTTGCAGTGGCTGGCATGTATCCACTTGTTTTTAACTTATGCTTTCACCGTTGAGTTAGTAATTATCAGCACTTGATAAAGACCTTTCCATCAAGCTCCCACTGGTTCCTTATGTGGTTTCTGCATCAGGACCCACTCACTAGGAATCAGGGTGTGTCCTTCTGTTGGATCATTCCAAGCAGCAGAAACCTGTTGTAAAGCAGACTGGACAGCCTGGGATAATTTCACACAATAATTAATGAACCTGTCCGCCATAAAGTGTATATCAGCCCATCTGAGTTCAAGAACTCCTGGCAGTGATATAGGAAGCCCTGTTTTCTTGTTTTGCATTGCTCTGTGCTACAATAAGACCAGTGAAGTGTATTCCTTGGTCAATCAATATAAAATGTTGATCCCTATCTAGGAATACAGCCTTTGATCAGAATTTTTGCTGTGTGTGTGGCAGTAGCTTCACTTGCTGGGATAGCTTCCACACAGCTGGAAAATTAGTCCTCTAATACCAGTACATCTGAAAATCCTTGTCATCTTGGCAGAGTAATATAGTCCACTTATAAGTGTAAAAATGGACCAGATGGGGCAGGAGCACTTAATTGTGGTTGCTTTTCCACTGTTCCAGAATTTGTCTTCTGGCATGTCATTTATCTTTTAAACATTTGTCTAGCTTGCGCCCTGAACTTGGGTTTTCCCTCTCATTAGGAGAATCTGTTAATCATCTTTTCCACTCCAATATGTCCAAGGGAATGTACCTGCTGTGTCAGCTAAGACACAGTGCCATATCTCCATGCTCCATCACTATTTAAACTCCCACCATTCTCCATCTAGAAATACTTTTCCTGGTTAGACCATTGAACTTGCATCGCTCATATATCTTGTTTGTTCATCTGTGATCCATTCCAACTTTTCTTCCATAGTTTCATTTCCATAGGTTCACTGCATATGTTCACAGAACAATTTTTATTTCTTAGACTCTTTTAACTTCTTTAATTTCTTTTATTCTACAAAAGCATTTCCATGCCTCTGTAGTCATTTTGGAGTGGTTTTTACATTTTAATAGAACAACTTCTGATGGCAATTGTATAGCATTCATGGATTCTTGCATTAGTTAGACATATTTGATAAGAGATCCATCAGCCATAAGAAATCCTGTTTGGCTTCATAAGTTTCCAAAATCATGAACAACTCCAAAAGCATATCGAAAATCAGTGTAGATATTAGTTGGTCATCCTTCTGTCACCTTACAGGTTCCAATCAGAGCTTCCAGTTACACCTATTGTGCAGAGATACCAGTAGCCATACTTCCTAATTTCAGTTTCAGAATCAATGACCCATCCAGCCATTCCAATTCCTCCCTCAATCACTGAGTGCCATTGGTGTATAGAATCATACCTGGGTTCAATAATTTGCATCATCATGGCATGTTATTGTTCTTGTGCAGTCATGGTCATCATAGACTTCCATGCTCAACATTGAGCATGTAGCAACATCTCTCATTAAATGATGACATGAGGTGCCTCAAGAACAGTAGACCACTTTGACCACCAAGCAGCTGTAACTTGAGAGGCCCTATTCATAGTCAGAGAAATGCGTACTGAATGTGGACATCAAACATTTAAAGCTTGGTCAAGTGTGATGCTAGAAACAGCCAGGGCTTCCAGAAAGGATGCGTGCACTGCTTGTAAACACCCACCCCATCCTAATGCTACATTATCCAATTCATGAGAGGATTAACCAACAGGACATTGGTGGTCTCCATGTTCTTGAGTTAAGACTGTCATCATGTAGTAATATTTCCCATTGACACACAGGTAAATGGCAATTTTAGTGACTGTTGTCAGTGGCTTTGCAGACTTAATGGCTTCTGTAAGATCTTCACCCATTTTCCACTTACCTTGGGAAATTTTCTGTCTTAAGCAAATTCTTCTTGTTGTAATTGTGCCTTATCTAGATTTGTTTTAAGACCTTTGGAGGATAGATAATTGTACAAATAATGCACACCATGTTCATGTTGGTCTGCAGCTTCTGATATCAACCACATATTGTACAACAGTCAAATCAACAGCTGGTAAGTCCCACAGGTGTTGTCTTAAAGCCATGTGAATGAGAGTGGGACTGTTGTGGAGCCCTTGTGGTAGCCACATCTACCGGTATTGTTGACCATCAACTGTAAAAGCCAACCACAGTTGGCATTCAGTTGCCAGTAGCACTGAGCAGAATACATTGGCCACATCAATAATTGCAAAACACATAAGTGAGGCTTCAGGGCATTGAAAATGGTTGATGAATCTGCAACTAAAGGGTATCATAGAATGAATGCTTGTCAATACTTTGATTAGCAACCCAGTAATCCATAGGCAATCTCCAGGCACCATTTGCTTTCTCAACAGGCCAGTCTGGACTGTTCAACAGGTTGTGAATTTTAACAAGAATCCCTTGCTTCACTAGCTGATTAACAGTAATTAAAATATCTTCAATAGATGTTCTGTTCAGAGGATACTGCTTTGTATAAGGTGGCATCTTACTAGTAAACTGTTGGATTCATTTCCAGTGGACCATGGTGATTTTTATCTTTTGGTCATTGGTTAATTCAGATTTAGCTAAGCACATGACCTTATCCTCCACAAACTCAAGTATAGAATGTAAAATTAATTAGACATCCATTCCAAGAGGAGATTGTGAGACATCTTTTACCCAAAATGTATGTCTCATATGTGAGGATCAAATTTTACCTTGACTGATTTGCTTCTGGTTAGTGTAACTTTCTGTCCTCCTGCATCATGGGCACACTTACTGATATTAGTCAATGGTAATTTACACCTTTGGGCAATATACTTATTCATACATTTTAGCTCAGCCCCAGTATCCAATAAGAATTCAGCACATTCATTTCTAATCAATGTTAACATACAGTATGTGCCATCTAATTTTTGCTTTGTCAAGGCATGCACGGGCTGCAGGGAAGAGCCTAGTCATTTTTTCTTATTGTGGCAATACTTCCATTACATCCAACATGGTTTGTTGAAACCAGATCATCAAATTAGAATTTTGCAATGTTTGCAAAGCAGTGGATTCAACTTGCTGAATTGCAGTCCAAGTTCTTCTCTTGGTTAATAGATTTTGGCTGTTGACTCACCTACAGCAGCTATGGCTGTTGACTAGTGAATAATGGACAGTGGCTGTTGATCAAAAGATAACTGAACTACATGTAATGATCTTATTTGGATTTCAATATCTTGTTTGTCAGCTCGCACTAGTTCACTATGTAATGCACTATAAGGATTCACTGCTAATGTAATGGCTTCTCTGTAATATTTCACTGCTAAGGAAAATGAAATGGCTTCTCTGTAATGTTCACTGCTGAGGTAAACTTTTCTCTGTAGCAGCAATGTTTGGGTTATGGCTGGAGATAACATGGGATGCATGTTAGTTAATCAGGAGATTCTTACTCTGTCTTGTGGATCTGGAAGGAGACTTTTTGCGGTTTTTGGTTGAGGAGAGATGAAGAGAGAAGACACGCGTGGACAGAGCTGATAGAGCGTCAGACAGAGTGGACTAGGATCTAAAGGCCCAAAGGTCAGTGATGCACAGAGGAAATCGATGGTAGAAGAGTGGTGAATAACTGAGCTCCAACGTGCACTTTTGACTTTTCCTTGAAATGGGCCCTTTTTTATTTTCATTCCTAACCCTATATTCAGATTACTATTCATAAAGCTCAATTATTTAATTGCATATGGTGTACTGTCTGATATTTTGTGTTGTGGGTTTGTAACTGAGCGGTACATTACACAGCATCCACACAAACGTGATTTCTCAGATTGGTGGGGCCAAAGGCTGTTTTCCCCTAGACGAACACATGCTGGCCGAGCCTGAGGGTTACAACTATATGATACTCTATCTCACTCCAATTCAATTTTGTCAGCTTCACTATCATTGCACATTTGATTTTAAACCATTCATAAAAACTGACTTCAAGGAGACATATGCAGTGTCCTCTGTGTTAACTTCATTTATTTTCAAAACTCCAGAATAACTTAACCATGCAATCCTGTAGGATTCATTATATATTGAAACATCCTCAGAAATCTTTTGCTTACAATCAACCACTTTCCTCCAATCAGTCTTCCAACCACCTCTTAATAGCATTGCAATCACCTTGTGCATGTTGTTTATCATCTCCCATGTTGCTCTATAAATCAACTATGTGGTTTGATGAGAAGACAACATAGTAGCCAAAATTTGGATCCCATCATAAGGGTGCATCTTGTATATGTTCTTATTACTTCAAGCTAAGCACAGGTCTTTGAGCCTTAGACCGCTTATCAAGCTTTTCCACTCTAGGTGGTTGCTGGAAAACTATCAATCTCCTTTCATAGGATCCTTATGTGTCTTTGTTCCCTTGATCTTTATTGGAGAAAGAGGTGACATGGCTGTCAATCCTATTGTTTCATTACTGTCATCCTCTCTTGAGTCTGTAGAGTCTGTCATGTCCATCCTGCAGTTCCTTGGAGTTTGGATGGTGATGCTGCCTCGGACAACTGTAGGGGTATTTTCCAAGAAGAAGTGTTACTGGCAGGACTGCCCACTTGAAGTGCCTGCAGAACGTTCTCCTATTGCTTCACTTTGTTTCAAAACTCCGTACACCACACCTCAATTCAGTTACACTAATCACTTGTTCAGTTAATGTTCAGTTAACGAAGAAATCTGTTTTTTAGTCTTTTTACTGTTTCTGTTATACTGTTTTTGTGATTTATCACACATTCATTTATCTTTCCCTAATTGATTAGCTAATTCCTTCATAAAGATGCTGCCTGGCCTGCTGCTTTCCACCAGCATTTTGTGTGTGTTGCTCTAATTCCTTCACTTGCTCAGTTAACTCACAAATTCAGTTCTCAAGCTGACTACCCATTGGCTTTAACTGTTCAAACTCAGTGCATTTGCGGCTGCTTAACTGTGATAAAGTTGCCATTATTCGAGAGGGGTTTTTTTTTACCCGAAGTCATTTTCTGGATCTTATCCTATACTTCCACAATACCACTAGAATCAACATTGATGGCATATTTCATCCAGAATATTTCATTAATCTTATCAAACTGAAATATTTATTTCAGATAAGAATTCAAAACTTCTATAATCTGTTCTTACATAACTATAGATTCTGTGGTAGGGTTCGCAACTTTGGCCATTGTCTTAATTCAATATTATGTTACATTTAATTGGTGCATTTTTTATCACTTTGACTGTGATCTAAAATATTATTATAGATAAGAATATTATAATATATAATAATATAGATAATAATAACTAAAACCTAATTTCAGTACTATGCAATAGATTACAACCAAAAACTGCTCCGTATTCCACTGGCAGATACAAATATAATTTGAGCACAATATTAATTTCACCGCTGGTTTGATTTTTTAACATCTGTTTTTTAAATAACAATAAATGATAGTTTAATCACTCTTAAACTTCCACTATATGAAGCAGAACTAGGTGGTTTTCTCAGATGATTTATAATTTATTGAGTAGACTATTATGTCCTTTTATCGTTATGCAAGAAATACCATTTTGCCCAGGATTCTTCTGAGTCATTAAATCTTCGTAGCCATCCTGCTGACGATGCCAAATTGTTGAATTCTGAAGTTTTAATTCAAGGTTCTTTCAAAAGTCAAGAATGAGACATGAAACTTGTAGCTTCATGATTGTTTTGTTAAGCACAAAGTGAAAAAAGGAATTAGAAATGGGGAGATGCAAGACTCTAGTAACGATGGCAACAGAGAACAAATGGAAGAAAAAGAACTAAGCTTGCAAGCCAACATGCTCTGATCTTCATATACCATAGATAACAGACAAATTTGTAAATAATAGTTAACCAATCAGATAGCTCATGTTCAAATAATGTGTTACCAAGAAACTTCCTGAATAATACAAAGAACTATAACCATTAGGGAACACACTGAACAATTGCATATGCATAAGTAATTATATAGAAATAGAAACAGGCATAAGAATGTTAAACAGCAAAGAAAATAACAATTATACAGTCTAATCCAGAAAGGTGGACTCCTCTCTTTGTCAGTAATGCCTGAAATTTATAAATGGGACTTGGAAAAATAACTAAACACTTTTGGTTCAGAAAAACTCAAGTGAAAAAAATGATACTTGAACTACTGTAGTTCCAACTCTGACATGCGAAGTCTAGTCAAATTATTGGTTTCAACTATTGCTTGGGAGCTTGATGCTCAGTGGACAGCATGGATTTCTTGGAAAAATTGTATAATTTTGTTGAAAATGTTCAAAAGGCATACCACAGTTTTTTCTGATTTCTTTTTAATAGAGTGAAAGAACTCTGTTGCTGTTTATGTGAAGCATTTGAATGATAAGATCACAGTTAATTTTGGTGTGAAAACTAAGGATGGAAATGATTAAGAGAAGCCAGCAAAAGAAGAAACTCATCAAAAACTGGTCACATTAGTAACGTGGAACATATTCCTTTTGAAAAGAGTCTAGACTTGAAAACTGAATCTTATTTTGCTCTCTTTTCAGAGAGATGCATCTTGTTAGCATTTCTATGATTAGTCGATATTAATATGTCCAATATAAATAATTTATCAGTAATTTACAAGAGATGCAATACTTTGATTTGGTGTATTTTAAATACTGCAATGGGGTTGGCTTAAGGGGTGATCAATAGTTGTGTATTTGAATTACATACACCAAGTGGCTATTTTATTAAGTACAGCTGTGCACTACTCACTAATGCAAATATCTAATCAACCAATCATGAGGCAGCAAGTCTATGCATAAAAACATGCACACATGGTCAACAGGTTCAGTTGTTGTCCTGGCCAAACATCAGAATGGGGGATGAAATGTGATCTAAGTGACATTGGCTGTGGAATGATTGTTGGAGCCAGATAGGGTGGTTTGATTATCTCAGAAACCACTGATCTCCTGGAATTTTCATACACAACAATATCTACAGTTTACAGAAAAAGTTGCAAAAAACAAAAAGTATCCAGTGAGCAGCCATTCTGTGAGTGAAAATGCTTTGTTAATGAGAGAGGTCAGAACAGAATAATCAGAGCTGTTCAAGCTGACAGGAAGTTGACAGTAACTGAAATAGCCACACGTTACAACAGTAGTGTGCAGAATAGCATTTCTGAATGCACAACACAACAATCCTAGAAGTGAATGGACTATAGCAGTAGAAGACACAAACATATACTCAGTGGCCACTTCATTAAGTACTTCATGTACCTAATAAAAGTGGCCACTGAGTGTATAGTGAGCAAGTATCTCGGTATTAAAAAAAACAAGATTCTCTTTCAGTGACGGGGAGATAAATTTTGACCTCTTAAAAGATACCTAAGATATCTGACTTTAATGGTTGATCTCATTATTTATAAACAAAACTTTCTTCAGTGTGAGGGGCAATACTGAATGCTGAAAACACTTCTGACAATTTTGACAGCATATGTTTGGCCAAGAGCATGATTTTTTTTTCAGTTTGAAGAACATAGCTTCCAAAAATCTCACAAGAGACAAAATTAATTAATTCAGGTCAATCCCAGAAAGTTTTGCAGAGATATAAAATGTTAGACATAATTATTTAATGAGTTAATTAAGCATTAACTTGGACACTTCATTTCCAATTTTAAAAAGTTTTCTCAATCTTAATTTGTTTCAGCTGAACCTGAAATACAAAGTTCATGTCAATCCCTGAGGAACACTTAATCTATTAAATTCCTTGGCTAGCTTGCAAATTGAATAGCAACATTTGATTTGTTTCTTTTCCAGAATGTTTGAATGCTTTTATTCAGAAAATTATTCAAAGAAATTATTCTTAGAATAATTTTCTGAATAACTTAACCATTGCTAACTCCTGTGAAATTAAATAATGAAAACAAAATTGAATTTGGTTGAGTTCAGTAGGGATAACGTTCAGCCAGAGCTCTAAAATGGTGTCCCTGGTGTACTCTTGCTGTTACTTACACAATCTGCAGTATTGGTGAGTGTATTATTGCATGCACACTCAAAGCTCAGCAGTGGTATGCTACAAAGGCAGATTCGTATGTCAATCAATACCCAACATTTCTTGACATTGTGCTATAGTATACAAGCTCAATTTAATATCCTTCCTTAAACCTGCCCAACAGCACACCAATTCAACAGCAAGGAATTCTTGATTTCTTGTCATTGATTAGCCAGGGTTGCATTGTTTTTGACACTAGAGAGGGAGGGATTAAAGGAGGGGGGATGGCATTATGAATCAGGGAAAATGTCACTGCAGTGCTCAGTCAGGATAGACTGCAGAGCTTATCTAGTGAGGCCTTGCGGGTAGAAATAAGGAATAACAAAGGCATGACCATATTAAGGGAATTATATTATAGACCAACCAACAATCCATGGGATTTAGAGGAGCAAATGTGCAGAGAGATTGCAGACTGTCTGCAAGAAACATAACGATCTGATAGTAGGTGATTTTAACCTTCCATGTATTGACTGGGAATCCCATACTGTAAAAGGGCTGGAATCAAACCAGTTTGTCAAATATGTTCAGGAGAGTTTACCTAACCAGTACATCGAAGTCCCAACTGGAGAGACTGCCATACAAGATCTCCTAAAGGGATTGCATTGGACACAACAGGTTCTCTGGAAGATCAGCTTGATAATCTATATGTGGAGCCAAAGGAGATGGGGTAGATCTTAAATGAATTGTTGGTATCTGTATCTACTCAGGGGATGGATACAAGGTCTATCGAAGTAGTAGTGAGGTCAAGGATCCATTCCAGATTGCAGAGAGGTGTCTGCTGTTTTAAGTCATATTAGGGTGGATAAGTTCCCAGCACCTGACAAAGTGTTCCTTCAGACCCAATGGGAGACTAGTGCAGAAATTGTAATGGCTCTAGCAGAGATATTTAAAACATCCTTAGCCATGAGTGAGCTGCTAGAGGATTGGAGGATAGCTAATGTTGTTCCGTTGTTTAAGAATAGCTCTAAGAATAAAGCAGGAAGGTACAGGACAGTGAGCCTGGCATCACTGGGGAGGAGGGGTAGTTATTGGAAGGAATTCTAAGGGACCAGATATTTAGTATTTGGACAGACCGGTACTAATTATGCATAGTCAACATGGGCTTTATGAGTAATGAGTCAAGGCTAACCAATCTTACAAAGCTTTTCAAGGAAGATAGCAGCAAAGTGCATGAAGGCAAGGTGGTGGATGTTGTTTACTTGGACTTTAACAAGGCCCTTGACAAGATCCTGAATGGGAAGTTGGTCAAGAAATTTCAGTCACTTGTCATTAAAGATGAGGTAGTAAACTGGATAAGACATTAGCTTTGTGAGAGAAGCCAGAGAGTGGTAGTAGATGGTTGTTTCTCTGTCTGGAGACCCTGTGACTGGTGGTGTGCCGCAGGGATCGGTGCTGAGTCCATTGTTTTTTGTCATTTATATGAACAATCTGGATGACAATGTGGTGAACTGGATCACCAACTTTGCAGACGTCACCAAGATCGGGGTGTAATAGACAGCAAGGAAGACTATCAAAGCTTGCAGAGGGATCTGGACCTGCTGGAAAAATGGGCTGAAAAATGGCAGATGGAATACAATGCAGACAAGTGTGAGGTGTTGTACATTGGGAGGACCAACCACAGCAGGTCTTACATGATGAGTAGTAGGACACAGAGGAGTGCAGTAGAAAAGGAGAATCTGGGAATACAGATCCATAATTTCTTGAAAGTGCATGCACAGATAGATAAGGTCACAAAGAAAGGTTTTGGCATATTGGCCTTCATAAATCAATGTACTGAGGAGAGGGGATGCCATGTTGAAATTGTATAACACTTTGGTGAGGTCTAATTTGGAGCATTGTGTGTAGTTTTGGTCAACTATGTAGAAGAAAGATGTAAGTAAGACTGAAAGAGTACAGAGAAAATTTACAAGGACGTTCCTCGACCTGAGGACCAGGGTTATAGGGAATGGTTGAGTAGCTTAGGACTTTATTCCTTAGACCATAGAAGATTAAGAGGAGATTTGTTAGAGATATACCAAATTATGAGCTGTATAGAGAGGGTAAATGCAAGCAGACTTTTTCCACTGAGGTTGAATGAGTCTACAACTTGAGGTCATGTGTTAAAGGTAAAAGGTGAAATAGTTAGGGAGAAAATAGAACATAGAACTTGGAATAGTACAGCACAGTACAGGCCTTCTGGCCCACAATGTTGTGCTAACCTTTAAACCCTGCCTCCCATATTACACCCCCACCTTAAATTCCTCCATATACCAGGCTAGCAGTCTCTTAAATTTCACTAGAGTATCTGCCTCCACCACAGACTCAGGCAGTGCATTCCACACACCAACCACTCTCTGAGTAAAAAATCCTTCTTCTAATATCCCCCTTAAACTTCCCACCCTTACACCAAAGCCATGTCCTCTTGTATTGAGCAGTGGTGCCCTGGGGAAGAGGCGCTGGCTGTCCACTCTATTCCTCTTAATATCTTGTATACCTCTATCATGTCTCCTCTCATCCTCCTTCTCTCCAAAGAGTAAAGCCCTAGCTCCCTTAAACACTGATCATAATGCATACTCTCTGAACTAGGCAGCATCCTGGTAAATCTCCTCTGTACCCTTTCCAATGCTTCCACATCCTTCCTGTAGTGAGACTACCAGAAATGGACACAGTACTCCAAGTGTGCCCTAACCAGAGTTTTATAGAGCAGCATCGTTACCTTGTAACTCTTAAACTCTATCCCTCAACTTATGAAAGCTAACAGCCCATAAGCTTTCTTAACTACCCTATCTACCTGTGAGGCAACTTTGAGGGATCTGTGGACATGCACCCCCGGATCCCTCTGCTCCTCTACACTACCGAGTATCCTGCCATTTACTTTCTACTCTACCTTGGAGTTTCTCTTTCCAAAGTGCACCACCTCACACTTCTCCGGGTTGAACTCCATCTGCCACTTCTCAGCCCATTTCTGTATCCTATCAATGTCTCTCTGCAATTTTCGACAATCCTCTACACTATCCACAACACCACCAACCTTTGTGTCATCTGCAAACTTGCCAACCCACCCTTCTACCCCCACACCCAGGTCGTTAATAAAAATCACGAAAAGTAGAGGTCCCAGAACTGATCCTTGTTGGACACCACTAGTCACAACCCTCCAATCTGAATGTACTTCCTCCACCACGACCCTCTGCTTTCTGTAGGCAAGCCAATTCTGAATCCACCTGGCCAAACTTCCCTGGATCCCAAGCCTTCTGACTTTCTGAATAAGCCCATCATGCGGAACCTTGTCAAATGCCTTACTAAAATCCATGTAGATCACATCTACTACACTACCATTATCTATATGCCTGGTCACCTCCTCGGAGAACTCTAACAGGCTTCTTAGACATGATCTACCCTTCACAAAGCCATGCTGACTGTCCCTGATCAGACCATGATTCTCTAAATGCCTACAGATCCTATTTCTAAGAATCTTTTCCACTAACTTTCCCACCATAAGGCTCACTGGTCTATAACTACCTGGACTATCTCTACTATTGTTTCTGAACAAGGGGACAACATCCACCTCCCTCTAATCCTCCAGTACCATTCCCATGGACAACAAGGACATAAAGATCCTAGCCAGAGGCTCAGCAATCTCTTCCCTCACCTCATGGATCAGCCTGGGGAATATTCTGTCAGGCCCTGGGGACTTATCCATCCTAATGTATTTTAACAACTCCAACACCTCCTCTCCCTTAATATCAATGTGCTCCAGAACATTAACTCTCACTCATATTGTCCTCACCATCATCAAGTTCCCTCTCATTGGTGAATACCGAACAGAAGTATTCATTGAGGATCTCGCTCACTTCCACAGCCTCCAAGCACACCTTCCCACCTTTATCTCTAATCAGTCCTACCTTCACTCCTGTCATCCTTCTGTTCTTCACATAATTGAAGAATGCCTTGGGGTTTTCCTTTTCCCCTACTCGCCAAGGCCTTCTCATGCCCCCTTCTTGCTCTTCTCGGCCCCTTCTTAAGCTCCTTTCTTGCTACCCTATATTCCTCAATAGACCCATCTGATTCTTGCTTCTTCCATCTTACTAGATTCTCCACCTCACTTGTCACCCATGGTTCCTTCACCCTACCATTCTTTATCTTCCTCACCAGGACAAATTTATCCCTAACATCCCGCAGGAGATCCCTAAACATCGACCACGTGTCCTTAGTACATTTCCTTGCAAAACCATCATCCCAATTCACACCCGCAAGTTCTAGCCTTATAGCTTAATAATTTGCCCTTCCGCAATTAAAAAGTTTCCTGTCCTCTCTGATTCTATCCTTTTCCATGATAATGCTAAAGGCCAGAGAGCAGTGGTCACTGTCCCCCAGATGCTTACCCATTGAGAGATCTATGACCTGGCCCAGTTCATTACCTAATACTAGATCTAGTCTGGCATTCACCCTAGCCGGCCTGTCAACATACTGCGACAGGATTCCGTCCTGGACACATTTAACAAACTCTGCCCCATCGAAACCATCAGAACCACTCAGGTGCCAATCAATATTAGGGAAGTTAAAGTCACCCATGATTACAACCCTGTTATTTTTGCACCTTTCCAAAATCTGCCTCCCAATCTGCTCCTTGGTATCTCTGCTGCTATCAGGGGGCTTTAAGCATACTCTCTATAGGGTAACTGCTCCCTTCCTATTCCTGACTTCCACCCCATACTGACTCAAAAGAGGATCCTGCTACATTACCCACCCTTTCTGTAGCTGTAATCGTATCCCTGACCGGTAATGCCACCCCTCCACCCCTTTCTCCCCTCCTCTCTATCCCTTTTAAAGCACTGAAATCCAAGAATATTGAGAATCCATTCCTGCCCTGGTGCCAGCCAAGTCTCTATAATGGCAACTACATCATAATTTCATGTATGTATCCAAGCTCTCAGTTCATCACCTTTGTTCCTGAAGCTTCTTGCATTGAAGTACACATTTTAGCCCTTCTACCTTACTACCTTTACACCCTTTATTCTGTTTCTCTTTCCTCAAAGCCTCTTTATATGTTAGATCTGGCTTTACTCCATGCACTATACTTGCAGTTCTCGCATGACATTTATCCTCCTCCACCTCACTATCTGCTCTAACACTCTGGTTCCCCTCCCCTTGCAAATCTAGTTGAACCCCCCCCCCCCCCAGAGCAGCACTAGAAAACCTTCCCACAAGGATGTTAGTCCAACTCCAGTTCAGGGGCAACCTGTCCCATTGGAACAGGTCCCATCTTCCCTGGAACAAGGCCCAATTGTCCAAAAATATGAAGCCCTCCCTCTTGCACCAACTCCTTAGCCACATATTTAGCTGCATTATCTTCCTATTTCTAGCCTCACTAGCATGTGGCACAAATAGCAATCCTGAGATTGTAACCCTGGAGGTCCTGTCCTTCAACTTTGCACCTAACTCCCTGAAATCTCTTTGCAGGACCTCCTCCTTCTTCCTATCCACGTCATGGGTCCCTACATAGACCACAATATCTGGCTGCTGACCCTCCCTCCTGAGAATGCCAAGAACTCAATCCGAGATTTAGTTCACCCTGGCACCAAGGAGGCAACAGACCATCCGGGATTCTCGATCTCTCCCACAGAACCTTTTATCTGTCCCTCTAACTATCAAATCCCCTATCACTACTGCTCTCCTCTTTTCCCTCCTTCCCTTCTGAACTGAGGGTCCAGTCTTGGTGCCAGAGACACGCCCACTGCAACTTGTCCCTGGTAGGTCATCCCCACCAACAGTATCCAAAACGGTATACTTATTATTGATGGGAATGGCCACAGGGGTGATGTGCCCATTCTGTCTATTCCCCTTCCCTCTCCTGACAGTCACCCAGTTACCTGCCTCCCGGTTTTTAGAGATGACAATCTCCCTGTAACTCCTGTCTATTTCTGCCTCTGCCACATGAATGATCCGAAGTTCCTCCAGGTCCAGCTCCAGCTCCCTAACTTGGTTTGACAGGAGCTGCAGCTGGATGTACCTTTTACAGGTATAGTCATCAGGGACAATTGTGCACACCCTGACTTCCCACATACTGCAAACAGAGCACTCGACTGTCCTAACTGCTGCCTCCATTACCTACTTCTAAGTTAATTAGATTAATTGGAGGAGCTTACCCAGCCTTACTTCACTGGGAGCAAGCTTGTCCTCAGCCTCTGCTCGCCGAAGCCTCTCGAGCCACAGCCTTCTTACTCTGTCTCCCACTACTCCGTCGCCCGCTCCTACAATGCCCGCTCCATTAATCTGCTCGCTTTTTAAACTCTCCCACTGTTCTCACACGCCGAACTTCACGCGCTTGTGCAATTGTGCCCCATTTAAACTACCAAAGAAATTACCTCAATAAGGGGCACTTTTTCACTCATGGGTGGTGAGAGTAAAAGATCCAATTGCTGGGAGGTATGAATATATAGGCAGTCACCGGCTTACAAAAGAGTTCCATTCCTGAGTCCGTCTTTAATTCAGATTTGTACGTACATTGGAACAGGCACATCCGAGATTATTTAGCATCAGTTAGTCAAACGTTTGTCTTAGTATATAATATATATTTTACCTTTCTATGCATATAAATCACTTAAGAAATGTATGTATTTCAATAATTAAACCACTGCTTTGCTTAGTAATAATTGTAGCTTTCATCTGGACAGGGCCTTTTACATGCTTCATTATCCTCACTTCATCCTTTACCTGTATCCTTTAAAGTTGTTCTGATCATTGACTGAATGTAGCCTAACGCTTTTCCAATGACCAATGGTATTTCACCTCTTTCCGATCACTTTATCAGTTCCATTTTGTTTTCAATCGCAATCATTTTCCGTCAATGGAACAGAAAACTGTGGATTTTGTGTTCTATTGCTGAGCAGCAATGAACCGTCTGATTGGCCTATCAGAGTTTTCGTTAGGAATTAGTTGACTTGATCAGCATTTCTGATCTGGCTATTGTTCACGATCGCGTTTAATAAAAGAGAAATACAGCAGTATCTGCGGGCGGAGGGTTGCTCAGGGTCCTAAAGTCCACCCGCACTGAGACAGGTTAAATAGGACAAATGAGGGCAGTGCTGACTGGAAAAGGGGGATCAGGGTGAATCTTGCTAAGAAATATTTAAGCCAAATACAACGTTACACACTCAACACAGTGTTAATAGCAACGACTTAAAATGGCGGACGGTGTTGTGGTCTGACTTAAAATGGCAGATGGCGTTCTCCTCCCTCCGTTCATAAGTACAACTTGTCCATAAGTCGGATGTTCGTAACTCGGGGACTGCCTGTCTCTATTTGTATTCCCACTGAAATGCAGAATGTCCAGAATAATGAATATGAGGAACAGGGCAACTTTTAAAAAGTAGGAGAGGAAAAAGTAGCCTGCAACACAGCAGCAGCCCATTCAACTTACTGACCTACAATATTCATCACAGTTAACTGAAGTTTTGCCGTGTTTTTCCCACAGTACAAGTTATGGGGACACACACTTTGCCAACAATGAATTCTGAGCACTCAAGTTGAGTGAAAATGAGGAAAAGGAGAAAGATGAAGAGGAAGAAGACAGTTGGCTGCATCCTCTATGAACTCTTTCCATCCAGACAGTACATAAATCATTAACCTGAAGTTAATTTTATTAACAGAAAATCCAATAAAGATCCTGAATTGTTGATGACAGTTGTGGAAGAGATGCTTGATTGGAAGCCAGACAAGCTTCATAGCTTCCAAATCGTACCACTTGAACAAACATTTTATCATTTTTTTCATACCATATCCAAAACAATTCACTGTTAATGGTACATTGTCTTGGTTTGTTACATGGAAAAGATTCTGAACAGAATTGACCATGCTACCTACTGAGCAAAGGTGGCTCATTGAAATTGAAACCAGCTACTAGTAAATTCAATGTCTGTTAGCTAAAGTGTCAACCTTTGTCTTAATATTTACTAGTTAACATCTAGAGCAGTGGTTCCCAAACTGGGGTCCATGACCCCTTCCTTAATGGCATTGGCCCATGGCCTAACAAAGGCTGGGAACCTCTGACCTAGAGTTTGCATAGACTGACTAAAAATATATTTTTAAACCAACAGTACATGGTCAGTCTTTTAAGATGGGTAGATTTTATGGAGAATGGAAATGTCAAGGAGGGATTTACTACTAACTTAGGAAAGGTATTAACTGGGTAGTTTAGCTTATGCATGTAATTGAGACTTCTATTCAAAATTGAATTAGATAATGATCTTTTTAATTACATTTATTTTCTGTTTTGTTTTCATATCAATGCCCTTGAACATCTGTGTCCTGACTCTTAGTGAGATTGCTCAGCAATGTCAATTCTGCATTTTCCACTTAAATAATTTCTGCTGTTTTAAACACATAATATTCCTGTTCTCCCAATAATTTGATCACCTGTTATGATTCTTTTGCAATTTCTGGATGTGTGGAAAATAGTTGGAATAACGAAGAATCCCACTTTAGGGAAAAACACAGCAAAGAATTAGCTTGTGTCAAAAATTAATCATTGTTTTCATCTTCATCACTCATCCTAAATGTTTATTCTACCTACAGCAGCTGTCTCATCAGAAAATTGGTTTGTCAGCTGCACAATCTAATAATTTTATTCATGGTCACCTGTTAAAACCTAAATGATAAGTTTTTCTAAGCAAACAATTAATTTGGACTAGTTCAGGAAAATTAATTTATTCAAGGAATGATTAACCAATTCCAAAAAGCTCCTTTGCCATTGTTTTTGTTGAGTTATCTTTCAATCCATACTTTAGTGTAAACTTCACGTCCTCCCTTCTGTTCATTATAGGTGAAAAGGAAATTTACTATTACCAAGACAGTAAGTCAAAATTATAATTCATAAATCCCCCATATCTGAAACTGATCTTCATCCAGTCTCCTGTTACCTTTAAAAGAGCAAAGG
Source organism: Hypanus sabinus (assembly GCF_030144855.1). NCBI lineage: Eukaryota > Metazoa > Chordata > Chondrichthyes > Myliobatiformes > Dasyatidae > Hypanus > Hypanus sabinus. The sequence goes on along the minus strand of NC_082707.1, from coordinate 69,880,434 downwards.
TGAACTGCTACATCCTGTCTTCATTGCAAACCACTCTGTCATTAAAATGTCTCCTTTAACTTCAGGCTCACAACCTGCATGGAAACCTTTTATCACCCTCACAGTGTTTTCTGGAATGTTATATTTTGTTAAAATTTCCACCTTCTCTGTCAAAGATTTCTGAAATTTAGAAAACTTGATAATATCTTTAGAAATTCCACATGATTTTGATGAGAGATATCAACACAAATACGTTATCATAGCTTAAAGGTTAACATTATTTTGTAGTTTATTGAATTTTGTAAGAAAACCAAAATTTGAAATCTATCTTTGCAAGAAGGGGGACAGAGCAATAAGTATTTCAAACGTAGATTTAAAAACTGCATGCATAAAATTTAAAGAGTCTAACTAACAAGAAGGATAGATTGGGAAAAAAAAAGAAAATAATTGGAGTACAGCACAAACACAGTAGAAACATTCCCATGCAAGTCTGGCAAAGATCTTTAAAAAGCAGGAAGTTTTTCTGTGGGAGTCCTTAATTGGAGTATGGCACAAATGCAGTTGAAGTGTTCCTGTGCAAGTCTGGTCAGGAGCTTTAGAAACCCAGTCTCCATAAAAGAGGGGCACCATCTAGTGGAACGGTTGACGTCGGAGTGCTCTGACTCAGAGCGATAAGGCTTTGGCTCAAGAGGCTTCGGCAAAATCAGGAGGAAGAAAGGTAACTAAATTCATTCCTTATTCCTTATGTCTTATTTATTTTTTCTTATTTAACTCTTGAGAGAGTAGGAGTATGTCTATGGGGCCAGTGTTCTGTTCTGGGTGTCAGATGTGGGATTTCCGGGAGATTACCAGCCTCCCCGATGACCACATCTGCACTTGGTGCATCAAGATGACGCTCTTTACATACCATGTTAATGAAATGGAGCTGCATCTTGATGACCTTTGGCTTGTTAGGGAAAGTGAAGAGATAATAGGCAGGAGCTACAGGGAGATAGTCACCCCAAGGCTACAGGAGACAGGAAAATGGTTGACTGTCAGGAAAGGGAAGGGAAAATAGCAGCCCATAGCAATCCCCCTCAACAATAAGTTCTTTATTTTGACTACTGTTGGGGCGGTGGGTGGGGGGCTTACCTGGGGGAAACAACAGCAGTCACTGAGACTGGCCCTGTGGCTCAGAAGGTAGTGAACTGAAGAGGACTCTATAGTTAGGAGGACAGATAGGTGTTTCTGTCGATGTGAGAAAGAAACTTAGATGGTGGTTTGCTTTTCAGGTTCCAGGGTCCGTGATGTTTCTGAATGCATCCACAATATCCTAAAAGGGAAGGTGAGCAGCCAAAGTCGTGGGACATATTGTTACCAATTACATGGGTAGAAAAAGGGAGGTGGTCCTGAAAACAGAATACAGGGAATTAGGAAGGAAGCTCAAAAACAGAACCTCAAAGGTAGTAATCTTGGAATTGCTGCCTGTGCCATCCGACGGTGAAGGTAGGAACAGAATGAGGAGGCAGATAATGCATGGCTGATTTGTAGCAGGGGCAAGGGATTCAGATTTCTGGATAACTTCTGGGACCTGTACAAAAGGGAAGGTTTGCACTTGAATCCAAGGGAGACCAATATTCTAGCCTGCAGATTTATTAGAGCTACTGGGAGTGGCTTAAACTAATACGGTAGGAGGGTGGGAACTTCTATGACAGAGCTGAGGATGAGCCAGCAGGTTTACAAGTAGATGATGGTTGTAACTGAATGGAAGGAAGAACAAGCCAATAATTATGTACAAGTGCAAACAGAGCAAAGAGATAAATTGTACCACAGAGGCAAAATTCAAAAGGGCGAAGAATGTAGGACTGAAGGTGCTGTATTTAAATGTGTGTAGCATTTGGAATAAAGTGAATGAACATGTGGTGCTATTAGAGGCTGTTTGGTATGATGCTGTGGATATCAGTGGCTGAAAGGAGGCCATAGTTGGGAACTTAACATCAAAGGATATACAGGCAGGAAGGCATAGGCAGTGGTTTGATTCTGATGTTAAGAGATGGAATTACATCTTTAGAAAGAGGTGAGGTAGGATTAGAGAATGTTGAATCTTTGTGGGTGGAGTTAAGAAACTACAAGGGTTAAAAAAACCATTATGAGAATCATACATAGGCCTCCAAATAACAGCCAGGATGAAGGGGTTGAGATTGCAAAGGGAGCTGGAAAAGGCATGTAATAAGGGTAATGTCACAATTGTAATGGGTGTCTTCAATATGCAAAGGGAATTGGAAAATCAGGTTGGTGTTGGATTGCAAGAGAAGGAATTTTTTGAATGCCTATGAGATGGCTGTTGGGAGCAGCTTGTGTTAAACCTACTCGGGGAAAGGCTTTCTTAGATTGTGTGTTGAGTAATAACCCAGATCTTACTAGAGAGCTTAACATAAGGGAACCCTTAGGGGACAGTGTTCATAATATAATTGAATTCATACTGCTGTTTGGGAGGGAGAAGCATAAGTCACATTTATCAGTATTGAAATGGAATAAAGGGAATTACAGAGGCATGAGAGAGGAGATTGGCCAGGTGGATTGGAGGAGGATACTGGCTATGTGGACAGCAGAGCAAAGGTGGCTGAAGTTTCTGGTAATAGTTCAGAAAGCGCAGGATAGATACGTCCCACAGAAGAAGTTCTCAAATGGCAGGAGTAGGCAACCATGGCTGACAAGGGAAGTTAAGGACTGCATAAAAGCCAAGGAAGGAGCATATAAGGTAGCAAAAGTGACTGGAAAGTTGAATGATTGGAAAGCTTTTAAAATCCAACAAAAGGCAACTAAGTAAGCCCTAAGAAAGGAAAAGATGAAATACGAGGGCAAACTAGCCAATAATATAAACCAGTATACTAAAAGATTTTCAGTTATATAAAGAGTAATAGTGAGGTGAGAGTTGACATTGGCCCACTAGAAAATGATGCTAGTGAGGTAGTAATGGAGGACAAAGAAATGGGAGATCTTTATGGGTACTTTGCATCTGTCTTTATTGTGGAAGACACTAGCAGTGTGCCAGATGTTTGTGAGTATCGGGGAGCAGGAGTGAGTGCCATTGTTATTACAAAGGAAAAACTGCTAGGCAAACTCAAGGGTCTTAAGGTTGACCAGACAGACTACATCCCAGAGTCCTGAGAGAGGTTGCTGAAGAGGTAACGGATGCATGGGTGATGATCTCTCAAGAATCACTAGATTCTAGCATAGTACCGGACTGGAAGATCACAAATGTCACTCCATTCTTTAAGAAGGGAGGAAGGCAAAAGAAAGGAAATTATAAGCCGGTTAGCCTGAGCTCAGTGGTTGGGAAAGAGTTGGAGTCTATTATTAAGGATGAGGTTTTGGGGTACTTGGAGACTAAAGATAAAATAAGTCAAAGTCAGCAGGGTTCTATGAAGGGAAATCTTGCCTGACAAATCTGTTAGAATTTTTCAAGGAAGTAACAAGCAGGGTAGACAAAGGAGAGGTAGTGGATGTCACTTACTTAGATTTTCAGAAGGCATTTGATAAGGTGCCACACATGAGGCTGCTTAACAGGATAAAATCTTATGGTGTTTCAGGAAAGATACTGGCATGGCTGACAGGTAGGAGGCAGCGAGTGGGAATAAAGGTGGCCTTTTCTAGTTGGCAGCCAGTGAAAAGTGGCATTCCTCAGAGGTCAGTATTGGGGCTGCTACTTTTCACATTGTTTGTCAGTGATTTAAATAATGGAATTGATGGCTTTGTGGCAAATTTACGGATGATACAAAGCTAGATGGAGGGGTAGGTAGTGCTGAGGAAGCAATGCAATTGCAGCAGGACAAATCGGAAGAATGGGCAAAAAGTGGCTGATAGAAATGTATGATTATGCATTTTGGTAAAAGGAATAATATTTCAGACTATCATCTAAATGGGGAGAATATTCAAATACCAGAGGTGCAAAGGAACTTATGCACATCCTTACGCAAGACTACCAGAAGGTTAATTTACAGACTGAGTTTGTGGTAAAGAAGACAAATGCAATGTTGGCATTTTTTTCACGGGGAATGGAATATAAAAGCAAGGAGATAATGCTGAGGATTTATAAGATACTGGTCAGGCCACACTTGGAGTATTGTCAACAATTTTGAGCCCCATCTCTCAGAAAGAATATGGTGTCATTGGGGAGAGTCAAGAGGAGGTTCACAAGGATGATTCGGAGACTGAAAGGGTTAACATGTGAGGAGTGTTTGGCAGCTTTGGGCCTGTACTCACTAGAATTTAGAAGAATGCGGGGGCATCTCATTGAAACCTACCAAATGTTGAAAGGCTAGATAAGATGGATGTGGAGAGAACGTTCAAAATTGAGGGGTGACCTTTTAGAACAGAAGTAAGGAGGAAATTTTTTAGCCAGAGAGTAATGAATCTGTCAAATGCTCTGCCACAGACTGTGGTGGAGGCCAAGTCTGTGGGTATATTTAAAGCAGAAGTTGATAGTTTCCTGATTAGTCAGGTCATCAAAGGATATGGCAAGGAAGCAGGTACATGGGGTTGAGTAGGAACCTGGATCAGCCATGATGGAATGGTGGAGCAGACTTGATGGGCTGAATGGCCTAATTCTGCTCCTATGTCTTATGGTCTAATGGTCTAAAATGCAGAAATGGGGGGTTACTTGGACAACTTTCTTACTGAGGTATTTTAAGAAGGTAAATGCTAAATAAATTTGTTAAAACAGATGTGCATTATTTTTAGCAAAATTGCTGCATGTGAGATACTACATGTCACTCAAAATTAAGATTGAAATAAAAATTGTTCATGTAGGTAACAACATCATTGATCAATATTGTAATACTGATTTCTTACAATAATTTTAATCATATAGCTAATGGTACAACTGTTTATGAAATTCAACTGGACCATCATATCATGATATTTCTATCAATAAAAATAATCTGTAATTGTCTATTTTGTCCTGCAGGTTTAGGAGGTTCATTTTTCCATTAAGGTGATAAAGGACTAATCCTAATATTCCTCACATGTAATGGAGAACCTAGACCGTTGCACCAGTTCCCTGCTTCATTTCCTGCTCTCCCCTTAATCCCTCTGATGGATCCCATGAGCCTGAGCTCAGATCTGCGACTTAAGCCTTCCCATCTGTTGCAGTCTCCTGGTACCAGCTCCTGTCCCCCGGTTCTCACTAAAAACAGGACCCATTCATTTTCTCAAAGAAAAATTAGGTCATTTCTGTCACTAACAGAGATCAGAATCTGAGGAACAAAACAATATACTTGTACAGTGAAGAGATATTCAAAGTAGGAAAGATGAAGAATATGTGAGCAACACTATGAGCAGGAGGCAGTTGTCAAAAACAATGAGAGATAAGTAAAGGTAGAGAAGAATAAAGCCTCTTAAAGCTTGGTGCAGATCAGTTGGACTGTGAGACATTGCAATCACCTACCCAATTATATTGTCAGAGAGAGAAACTGACCCCACCATTCATCAAGTCCATACCAACCATCAACTCCACATTTACACTAACACTATTGTTTTGTTTTTAATTACACAAGAGATAAAAGAAGTATTTTCATACATATGCTCATTGTGGTGAACCAGTATTTTGGAAGCAAAGGGCATCCAGCGGAAGGCTTGGCCCTGATAGGCAACATAAATAAACTGGAAATATTGGTCATTACTGAGAACAAAATTATGAAAGCAAATTAAATAGTGACTTGCATTGAAATCATATGCAAGATGCCCCACTTTCATAACTTGCACTGGTGAAGGACACCGTTTAATTATCTACCTAGGTTTCTTTACTAACCATATTAAGATTAAATAGCTACACATCAAGTAGGTAATTTGAAATCTTCTTTTTCATTATTTGTCTAAATATCCACCTACTTCACCCAGAACAGAAAATGTTTGTAAGATTATATCACTACCCAACCCCAGCACCCCAATCTTCTTGCCCACAAAAGCAAAGGCAAAAATGATCAAGAACATGCAATGAAGTGCAGTCTGATTCCAATAATATCAAAGGAAAGATCAATGCAGTTTTAATTGCCAGCCTTTGTGAGGTGTGGCAGGTTGCTATCTTCGTGGGGAAAGGACTGTACTCAAAGGTGGTCTGAAAGAGTTCAAATATTGTACTTAATTTATATTCCTTGTAAAGGCCATGGAAAAGATTTGGTCCCTGATTCATAGAGTCATAGAAAACAACAACACTGAAACAGGCCTTTTGGTCCATCTAGTCTGTGCTGGACTGACTGGGCAGAACTAATCTGCCCAGGTCCATCAACCTGCACCTGAACCGTTGCTATCCATAACCGTGCCATCCATGTACCTATCCAAATTTCTCATGAATGTTGAAATTGAACCAACATCCAACACTTCCACTGTCAGCTCTTTCCGCACTCTCTCTACGTCCTGAGTGAAGAAATTCCTCTTCATATTCCCCTTAAGCATTTTACCTTTTTCCCTTAACCCATTTCCTCTAGTTCTAACCTCACCCAACCTCAGTGGATAAAGCCTGCTTACATTTACCCTATCTTTACCCCCTGTAATTTTGTTTCCCTCTATCACATTTCCCCTCATTCTCTTGCACTTTAGGGAATAAAGTTCTAACTTATTCAACCTTTCCCTGTAACTCAGGCCCTCAGGTTCTGGCAACATCCTGGTAAATTTTTTCTGCCCTCTCTCAATCATATTGATATCTTTCCTGTAGTTTGGTGACAAGAGCTACATATAATGCTCCAATTAAGGCCTTACCAACATTTATACAACTTCAATATGGGATGTTTTATTTTATTTTAGTTAGCGATACAGGTTGGAGTAGGTTCTTCTGGCCCTGCAAGCTACAGTGCCCCGGCAATCCTCAACAACCCTGATTTAATCCTAACCTAATCTCAGGATAACATGCAATGAGCAATTAACCTACCCGGTACATCTTTGGACTGTGGGAGGAAAGTGGAGCACCCAAAGAGTACCCATACATTCCATGGGGAGGATGTTCAAGCTCCTTCCTGATGGCGCCAGAAGTGAATTTCAAACTCTGGAATGTCCCGATCTGTAATAGCATTGTGCTAACCACTAAGCTACAGTGATGCACTTGTTATTGTAACTCCTGTACTCAGTACTTTGATTTATGAAAGTCAATAGACCAAAAGCTCTTATTACAACCCTATCTGTGACAGCACTTTCAAGGAACTATTCATCTGTATTCCCAAATCCCTCCATTCTACTGCCCTCCTCTGTGCACTACCACTCACCATGTATGTCCTACCTTGATTTATACTTCCAAAGTGCAACTCCTTACATTTGTCTGCATTAAATTTCATCTTCACTTTCCCAGTCCATTTTTCCAGCTGGTTCACATGCGACTGTTAGGCAACCTTTGATAGGCAACCTCGATGTTCACTTCACTCCCAATCTTGGTATCATCCACATTTTATTAAATCATCATCTTACAAATATGTGGGTTTTCTCCAGTGCCCTGGTTTTCCACCGCAGTTCAAAGACGTATGGGTAGGTAGGGAATGACAACAGGGGTATTCTACACTGGCTGCCTATCTCCTTTCCCCCTCCTGGCAGTCACACTGTTACCTGTGCTCTGCACCTTCTGTGTAACTGCCTCAACCCCTCAACCTCCTGAATAATCTGGGGTCATCCAGCTCCAGTTCCAATTGCTTAACACGGTCTGTAAGAAACTGCAGCTGGATACACTTTTTGCAGGTGTAGGCATCAGGGACACTGAAGGATTCCCTGCCTTTCCACATCCCGCAGAAGGAGAATTCCACCATCCTGTCTGGTATGCCCACTGTTCTAACCACAATATGAATGAATAAATTAAATGAAAACAAATTTATCTACAGCCTTTGCCTCTTCTTGCTTGAGCCCCTTAAGCCAAACCTTTAACTTCCCACTCTCATACTAGCCCACTCGCACAATAGGGACTCCTACAATGGCTGCTCTGCTTAAACCTATTTTAATGTTATTGGACTTGCCAAGTGCCTCATTACACACTATCTGACGTTCCTTTGGGAAATGTGGCATGCCCCCACTCGCTTCTTGGCAAGTCCAAAAATAATAAGATAGTTGTAGGAGCCCTCTCCTACTACACACAATCCAAAGTCTCCTTAGAACTGTGGCTACAGAATTCCTATTCCCCCACCGTATAAATGCCCTGCTGACCATTCAACTCTCCCCAACCACTGCTCTGTCTTCAACCCCTGACTCACAACTTCAAGCAGCTTCCACAGGTTTAGGTGAGGGAAATGAAAAGAGAAGCATCTTCTTTCTGAAAAAAAAATCTAACTCAGTTATATTTTCTGGATGTATCCTGCAGGCCACAGTTTCGCTTTTGATACATTCAAGCATTGCATTCTTTAAAATTTTCTTCAGAATATTTGGCAGGTGTGACTGGCTGATGTTGGCATGGTCAATGTTTTTTCACAGCATCTGCCTAGTAATGAGACTGGACCTGCCTGTGTGTAGAGCTCTGCCAATAACACAGATCTGAGAACTTCCCATCTGTTACAATTTCAGCTTCCCCATGTGCATTTGAATTCATCATTCTTGCAGAAATAATGATACTATGTAAATTCTGAGCAGTATGTCCAATTAATTTGTAGAAGATTAATGTAAATTTGGGAATTTTTCTGGAGTTTACTCTACACTCTTATCTGTAGATTTTAAATTTTTGTATAGACTTTTCTAAAGTATTTTCTAGGGTCTGAGGAGAAAGATCAAATCTCCTAATCAACCCTCATAAATACTGTTGGGAATTTAACTTCCAGCCATGGTCTGGCACAAATGGAACAGTTAGCATGGACAGGTCATATTGGTGCTTCATCCCCAGTGCATTTTTATTCCTTGTACTGCCACCTGCATTTCCTTAGAAGACTGCAAGGTCACCAGATGCTTTAAAGCTTCCACAGGTATCTAGTTGAATGTATCCTCATTGATTGCAAAGTGGTCTGATACGGAAATATCAATGCACAAAATGTGAGAGTAACAGACTCAGCCTAAAACATCACAGGCGCGTCCCTCATTACCATCAGTACTAACAATGTGAAGCACTGCTTTAAAATGACCAATGTTTATTTCCATCAATGCCT